>NC_048597.1:112052328-112384328 GCF_003668045.3 Cricetulus griseus | reverse complement strand
GTCCCAAGCTGATGGATTCAAGCATCAAGATGGAATTTAATCACGAGGGATCTGCCTTCAAAAACTGATCCACTGTTGAATTTAAGAGAGCCTCTACTAAACTCATGACAATGCTAGAAGTTTAATGGAAACTTTCAGGATTGGGGTTTAGTTTGAGGAAGTAGGAATATCCTTGGGGACTATATTTTGTCCTCACCCCTTTTCCATTCCTCCTTTCCAATCTCTCTTTGTCCTTTGTCAACCACAATATGAGCTCCTTTCTTCTTCGAAAAGCTTCCTATACCATAAGGTTTTGCCAGGCCCACAGCAAAGGGTCTAGGCAACCACAGACTGACGTCTCCAAAATAATGAGCCAAAATTCATCTTTTCTCCCTTAAGTTGGTTTTCACAGCAATAGAAAACTGACACCCATGCTCTATTTTGGTCCTGGTGTTTTATCACAGCAATAGAAACTCTAACTGAAACACACTCAGATCAGCTTAAGCCAGTTTTCTCTAAGAATTTGGAGCCAGGAAAACAGCAAAAAGGATTATAGAAATGCCTCTATGACTACCAGATAGGCTAATGGTAATTTTAGCATGCTGAATTCTGCATTTCCTCCACCAGAGTTATGCTCTGGGTATCATGAAAGAACTCACTGAACTAATCAATGTCGATATAAATTTGATATAAAGATGGACAACTCTTTGCCTCTCTGCCCACAGGGTCAGGAAATAACCACATATGTGCTCTCCCACCACCCTGTCAATAACTTAGGGGCCATACCCAGTGAGCACCAGAGAGTTTCAGTTCTCTTGGTAGCAACTTCAGGAGGTGCTGGGTTAGAGTACTGGCGGCTATAAATGTGCTTCTTGCAACTGCAATGGCTATTCAATCAATGCCCAGGAATCAGGAGAGTAATTCCCAGTCTCTGTGGTATTAATAGTGTGGAAATTAGTCCAAATTTTAAGGGGAGTTACCATTATTTCTGGTATGGTTGGTGAAGATAATACTGGAGAAATTAAGGTACTAATGTCTTCAAGAAGAATGTTTTCTATTAACAAGGAACATTCTATCACCCAGTTATTACTATCTTTTGTCTCCATGAACCAAACAAGTTTGGAAAGAGGAGGTAAAGGGCTTCGAAGTACAAGAAAGTATCATACCATGTGGTCACAGAACATATCAGGGAAATGATTCATTTAACTCTTCTCATAGTTGATAAAAGCTTTTCTGGTTCTATTGATAATGCTGCTGATGTTATTATGATTGCTTCTAAGTTTTGGCCATATAAGTGACCTACTCATTCACCTTCCCCCAGTTTAATTGGTCTTGGATCCCCAGTTGGAATAACAAAAAGTTCTGAGATATTAAAATAGAGAGATCATGAAGGGCATATAGGATTCATATTGCCATTTGTGACAAACACACCTACAAATACAGAGAAATGAAATTTGTTGTTTCAGATGGAAGTCACTTCTAATAGAATCTAAGTACCTCTGTCCCTAAGACTGGGAAAAATAATGATCGTTTAAAGTCACCCTTTGGTATTTTTGCTAAGAAAGGCCTATCATGTTTAGGGTATCCAAATTTATAGAGGTGGTTATTGTTAGTGCACCAGCCCAAAAGTATGCTGTTCTTATCACATGACTGATTCCCTTGTTTGGGTTGATCAATAGCCAGAACAAGGAGGAAATGGAATAGCTTAAATTATTGGTACAGCAGTAATTGGATGTCAGACATATAGAGCACCCAATTAGTCCTTGAAATACTCCTATTTTCACCACGCCAAAGACATCAGGAAAATGGTGATTGCTAGAAATTAATGTGTGCTGTAAATAAAGAATGCAAGATTGCAAGATTGCCCTCACCCACACCTCTTCCTACAGACTGGCTTCTTATTATTGTATATTTAAAATATTCCTTCTTTGGTGTTCCCTAAACTACTAGGATAAAAACATCTTTCTTTTTTGTTCCCATCCTTAAAAATAAGGAACCTCTACAGCTTTGCCAATGGACTGATGAATAGTCCCATCATGTACCACCAGTTTGTTACTCAGTCATCCATCCCCGGAATTATCCACAGGTATATATTATTCACTCCACAGATAACAGACTTCTCACCTACAAGACAAAATGTCTACTTATAAAACTACTTGAATTCATTATTTTATGCCTTGAGATAACTAGCTTAAAAACTACTCCAAAATAATATCAGCAAAGTCAACCTTTTCAGTTCTTAGGCTTTATTGTTGATTCTTGTGCCATCTACCCTCAAAAGGTACTAATATGGGTAAGCTCCATTAAAATATTTAATGACTTTCAAACTCTATTAAAAGATAATCATAGACTAAACTGTTGTTGCATGTATCTACAGCAGACGCACAACTTCCCTTTGATATCCTTGCATGTGACGCTGATCTCACACATAAAGCCTTGTATCTGATTAAAACAGTGACACATAATCTTTAGATTATAGAAATTGACTGACACTTTTCTGCATATTTATTTTTTTCAAATATGTCTTTACATCTTACAGGAATTATGGCTCAGTTGACTCTGGCCCTTGACATCATGAAAGGATACCTTTGCCATCTCAACGCCAATGGTCTGTTATTTCTGTATTAACTTAATGTCATCTCTCATAAAAAATAACATAAAAGGTCAATTCAATCATTAGGGTGAGACCCAGATCTTATTGTTGTCTCTTTTGATATCTCACAGGTTACCTCTTTATATACTTTTGATCTACCATAAAAAAGCACAACTAGATTCTATTGCAGAATAAACCTTACATCATAACCCCAGTGATAAGACTCAATAGTTCATACAACACACCTCTTTTGCTGTTCCATTTCTTCCTCCTATACCCTGCTAGATGCCCTCACACTTAAAAAAAAATTCCTGCATAGGTAAAATAGCTTATTGGTTCCAAGATAAATATCAGTAATACCAAACTATTACTCCTCCACACGGCTGGCTAAATTAATTGCCATTTCTATGACTCTTAGAATCAAAATGGGTCCTGAACCTACACATAATTCTATAGCTTTCCAAAAATTCTGTTCATCTTGGAGTATTATATACAAAACTGGCATTCCTTACAATCCAACTGAACAAGCTATTGTTAAAAGGACCAACAGAGTGTCAAAATTACAGATTCTAAAACTTAACCCCCTCAAGTCCACTGATTATTATGCCAAGCATTGGTAACTTTTATGGTTTCTTTTTTGTACAGCTGATGATAGACATTCTGCGAAAGGACAATATACAAGATCTGCCTCTCATCTGGTGGCCCTTATCCCACAGGTTTTCTGTGAGATCCAAAGGGTAACACGGAAAAAGGCCTCTGAGACCTTCATACCTGAGGGGTGGGATGCATGCATAAGGCATGAAAATAACTGTGTTCAGATTTCAGGGGGGAAAGTGCCCAACCTTGGTCCAGTAAAGTCAATCTTCAGATGAATGCTATAGGATGATCCGTGACTAAATTGCTCCCCCTCCACACAAACATAAATGTTGTCATCCCTGATCTGAGGGTGAAATGAAGAAGATATCTAATAAAGCAATGTAAGAGTTTAGATATTAACCCCTTTCCCCTGTAAATATTTTTGTTGTGATGTTCTCTGTCAGAAGTGCTTTGGTGGGTTCTGCATCTGAGCAGATTTATTGGGTACACATTCTTCAGGCCATTATAGCTCATCCTGTCACTTTGTTTAACAGTCCTCAATTGTACTTATATGCCTTAACTCTTAACTTCCCACAGGGTCCGTAGCTATATTCTTCCAGAGCTATGTTAGTTTAGATTCTCAACATCCACTATTCATTGCTACTAATTAATAGCTCCTTTTGTTATCACACAGGATTATGGACATGACTGGCCTGTGTTTCCTCCCAAAAAATGAGATCAAAACTTTATAACAGCTGTGGATGTGAGCCGAGATCCTTAGTAATGTCATTTATACTCTGTGATGGTTTGAATGCGAATGGCCACCATCGGTTCCAGTGTTTGGATTCATGACATTCCCAGTTGGTGAGCCTGTTTGGGAAGGTTTAGGCAGTGTGGTTTTGCTGGGGGAGTTGTGTCACTGGGGAATGGTTTGATATTTCAAAAGATTCATGCCATTACTACTGTGCTCCATGCCTCCTGTTTTTTGGATTAAAATGTGAGCTCTCAGCTGTTTCAGCTGCCAAGCCTTTGCTCCACCGTCATTGACTCTAATCTTCTGAAACTGTAAGCCTAATCAAATGTTTCCTTGTATGTCATGGTGTCTCATCACAGCAATAGAAAAGAAACTAAGACATTCTCCAAACAGACATTTTTTGTGCTAAAAGTAGGCAATAGGACTCCACATATAAACTTTTAAGATAGTCTGTGTTACTACACATTCTCCTAATAAAAGCATGGCTAAAAGAGAGGTAATAGAATGTGAACTATATGGAGAACTGGTAAATAGAGAAAATTGGGTATTGGGTTGGGGACTGGAGACACTAAAATTTAATTACTCTTATCACAAAGATACCCATTCAATTTCTCTATGAAGAGGGATAGACCCACCTCCTCTTAGGATGGGATTTGGGATGGGCTATGCAGGATGATTATCTAGAAGCTGGGGGTGGAAAAGAGGTCAGTCATGCTATAGAAGGGAGATTATCACTGGGATGCAACTCAAAATGTCACCCGTTTAAACATAACCAAAAATAATCTCTGTGTGCATCAACATGTAAACTTAAACCCTATGTTATTTTATCAGGAAATATTCAAATAATGTTTAATAAGTCTGGATGTTTATATCATATTACTTGCCTTGACGGGTATTTGCAAAAAATGCATTAATTACATACACTGGGGAAAGGATCCCATGGTTCTTAAGATACAAAAAGCTGCCCCGGTTCTGGTCCATTTTAAAGCATTTTGGCACAAGACTTCAACTGTAGCCTTTACACACAGATTGATAAATCACCTACAGAGATGCCTGGAAAGGTTTACATGGTAGCTAATTGCAGGGAGTGTGGTCTTAGCTGGTATTACTTTCATGGCTGAAAACCAGCCTCTTTTGTATAAGAATTTCAAAATAAATTTCCTAAACATGACAAACCCCAAATTCACGTCAATCAAGACATTCTTGGTGAAATTCAACTACTAAAGGACCCTATTTTTCTAGGGTAATATTACCCTATATTTGGAGAGTAAGTGCGGGACTTGCATCGGTCACAACCTCCAAGATGCCAAGATACCATTCTAATGTCACCCAATATTGTGTTACCTAAGTTCCGTATAGTGAATAAGAACAAGAATGGTCTACATTAAAGATCATCTGTTAGAACTGGATCTGTTTCATAACGCATGAACTAAAGTTACAATCCCAGGGCTTGGATATGGCAACAGCTAAGGGCCCTGCATTGGCAAAGGAATAGCTATTGGAAAAATTAACAGAAGGAATAGTGTCCCTCAATCTCTTTAAATATTTTGAAACTGCTATGTTTGGCTTGCTTGGTTTAATGATTATGATTATTTTTTTATATGCTTCTTCTTTGTGGAGTCTGTCAAACAAGTTTGAAACCACTAGTTAGGCAAGAAGAACTGGTTCTGAAATTAGTTATGTTAACTTTATTGCAGAAACAAAAAGGAGGAAATGTTGCTAACATACTCATCTGAGAAGAAATACAATCTGTACCTAAGAGCTCACTGACCCTTGGCACACTAAGGACAGGGGAATGGTCCATACAACAAGCTTTCCAGACGATACAGGGATGTGCTACTTCATGAAATGTATAGGCTTGCTAAGTTCCCATTTACTTTTCTAGCCATACATTTGTGTCTTTTTGTTCCCTGATGATCTATTAAGCAAAACACTCTATTCTTTGCAAACATGGTTTAATGACCATATAGTTAGTATATTTGAATGCAATTGCTTCTAATAAAAACTCAGCATTGGAGACACTCTGGATGCTTTGAATTTTTGGCATGTTTTTGGGGTCTCCAGTCTCCCCTGATAAAAATTCACACTGCAGACTCTGAGTTTTATTTTATAGACTGAGATCCACTGTTTGAGGCAAATTAAGTTATTGATGCAGGAAGTCCCTGCCCACTGTGGGCGGTGCCATTCCTTAAGCAGGGGATCCTGACCTGTTTGGATAGAGAAAGCCAGCTGAGCCCGCATGCATTCATGTTTCCTCATTCTTGACTGTGGATGTGATGTGAATTACCTCTTCAGGTTCTAGCCATTGAGTTGTCTGCTATCATGGACTACATCCTGAAATGGAGCTAAAATCAACCCTTTCTCCTATAAGTTGCCTTTTGTACAGATATTTTATCACAGCAACAGAAATGAAATTAAAACAACTTCAATGATCTATATAGCTCACTTTCTAATGACTAAGAACAGTTGTAACAGCACTTAACATGTCTGTGGATTTTGAAAATATTTTCAGAACATGCCCATTATTTCATTGTAAACACCTAAAATTATTTTAAGTTAAGATATAGGCAGATGTTATTATGTCCATGTTGCTCACAAGTCATCCAGAGCCCAGACAGCCAGGGAAATAAAGGGAAAGATAGAATTGGGATAGGTTTTCTGCCTGAGGGTAGTGTTTACCTTAAGGAAAGTAGATGTTATGGCCTTTAATCTTGGGCCCTAAATGTAAATGCCTCCCATTTGCTCATATATTGGAGAAGTTGATCCCTACCTAGTAGTGATAGTGTTCTATCCAACAGAGAATATTAGTAAAGAATAAGAATTTAAGAGGTCAGAGAGATGGTTCAACAGCTAAGAGCACATGCTGCTCTTTCAGAGGTCCCCATTTCAAGCCCTAACACTCACACTGGGTGCCACACAGCTGCCTGGTCTAGACTGTAAATGTACTATGTATTAGTACATTTACAGTCTAGAGCAGAGAGAAATGAGCGCACCCATAATGGCACAAACCATTAAGGACTTTCAGAGAGATGAATGAGGACTTTGACAATAAGCAGATTTCTATAAAGTGGCAACGACCAAGTTAAATCCCACAATGTATCTCTGTTGCTGATGAGAGAGCCTGACGTGGAATAAAGACTTGGGAATAAACAAGTTAATAAAAATGACTGAGGAATCCCTATTGCTAGAATATGTGAAAACTTCATGTCAAGAGGGGTTAGCTCTTGCCACAAAGTCACTGTATTAGTTACTGTTTGTGTTGCTATGACAAAAACCTGACAAAATCAATCTAAAAAAGGAAGGTTATATTTTGACTCACAGTCCACCACGGTGGGGAAGGCATGGTGGCAGGAGTGTGAGGCAGCTGATTATGTTACATTTGTAGTCCTGGGAGTAGAGAAAGATGAATGTTGATGCTCAGCTTACTTAAAAAAAAAATTCAGTCTTAGACCTCGGTCATGAAATGGTGCCACCTCACTTAGGGTGAGTCTTTCCACCCTATTTAAACCTCACAGACACACCAGAATATCTATCTCCTAAGTGATTCTAAGTCTAGTCAGTTGATAGTTAAGATGGCTAGTGTTAATTGTCAACCTGATAATGTCTCAAATCACTTGGGAATAGGTCTGAGTGGAGTATTATCTAGATTAGGTTGGCCTATGAGCATGTCTGTGAGACACTGTCTTGATTGCCCTGGTTGAAGTGGGAAGACCATGTGGGTGGTGCCATTCCTTAGGCAAGGGATCTTGGACTGTTTAAGAGTGGAGATAGCAGCTGAATAGTCTCATGTTTTTATTCTCCATTGCTCTTGACTATGTGTGTGACTTGCTGCTTCAAGTTCCTGCCTTGCCCTTCAAAAAGAGCATAACCTGGAATTGGGCACCAAGTAAACCATTCTCCCATAAGGTACTTTTGTCAGGGTGTTTTTAATCATAGCAACAGGAAAAGAAACCCAGACAACATGGTTAGTCACCATACTTAACTACAGATAAAGGCTCACCAGTGCATTATGGCACAATGGAGATGTTTGGGGGTCCCAGAGGGGATAAGGCTCTTCACAGTGAAAATATAATATTTTGAGTTCTTTAACCCAGTGAAGTGTAATCCATCACCTTCTAGAAAAACTCCAGCTCATACCTGATTAAAAAACAGAAGCATCTGGGGTATGATACTGTGTGTTTTGTGATTAGAATCACCCTTCATTGATAATTAATAATGTCTTTCAGTGTGACATCCATGATGAGACATCCATTTTTCATGTACCAGATATTTCTTGCTCCCCCTAGGGAAAATAAACATTGCAAACCTAAATTTAGCACACTCATGATATCTCCTGCTATTCCAATTACCTGGTGTCAGGCTCTCCAAACAAACTCAATTCTCATCATTGGGAATAAAAAAGTACCAGCCACACTGATCTATTAGGGAAAGGATAGGTCGCCCCAAATCAAACAGCAATATATTGCTGCTGTTGCTCACAGAACGAATTGCTACTCTAGAGAATACTCCTTTACTAAATGGCTATAAAGGCCCCACGCTCCAGAAAAGTCAGAAGAAAAATTACCTCCCAGCTTGTGCATTTATTTTTATGGCTGTCGCTGATCATTCCCTCCCACTCCTGCCTACAACATACCCCAGTGCCTGTCAATTCCCAGACCTAATCCTATACCAGTTTTCCAAATCCCCACTGAGTCAGCTTACTGAAATGACATGATAAGATCGGCTTCTTCGCCAGACTCCCAAGTCAAGTGTTATGAAGTGAGCTGAGCCTCTCTGCCTTTGTAAGTGCATTGTGAACTTTATAGTTTAATATTAAACTTGCATCATAAAAAATGGCTCATAAATGGCTAATAAAAATCCAGTTTACAGCTTATAAAGTGCATCAGTACTGTGCACGGGTTTGCTTAAGAAGATTTATGTGCAAGCTCTTTGTCTTCTGCTTCAAGACTGGTTTCCCCTTCCAAAACCAAAAATCATTAAAAGAAAAGTAACTGTTGAGAAAGAAAGCCTGGCTGAACTCTTTGTGGTACCAATTTTGAAGCCTACTGGAAATCCAGGCATAATATACCACTATTCACTAACGTAACAGGAGATACCTCTGGTCTCAGAGCTGGTATCGTGGCCCCTGCTGTGCAGCAGTACAGGTGCCTTTGGAGGTTCAGATGCATTAGCAGAGACCTTCAGACCAACTAGGTTCAAATGATTGTTACAATGAAATCACCCGAGTCCTGGGATGTAGCTTAGTTGTCTGAATGCTTGCCTTGTGTCCTGCTTTCCTCTCTCTGTTGCTGTGATAAACACCCCAAATAAAAGCAATTTGAGTGGGGAGTTTATTTCATCTTCAGGTGACATTCCATCATCTAGGGAAGCGAGGGTAGGAACCTGAAGCAGAAAACATGGAGGGATGCTGCTTACGGACATGTTCAGTTACCTTTCTTAGGTCCACCTGCCTAAGGGATGGTACTGATCACATTTGACTGGGTCCTCTTATATCAAATAGAAATAACAAAAATGCCTTTCAGACATGTCTGCAGTCCAAACCAAACTGGGCAATTCTTCAGTTGAGACTCCTTCACAGGTGACTCTAGCTTTGTGTCAAGTTGACAGCTGAAGATAACCACAACACTTTACCAACATGACGACCTGAGTTCAATGTCCAGGGCGCACATAAAGACCTGAGCATGGTAGTATGCACCTAGAATTCCAGCAATAAAAAGGTGGAGACAGGAGGATTCCTGGGTCTCACTGGACAGCCAACCTAACTGAATCAGTGAACTCTAGCCCATGAGAGACTTCTCAATAACAAAGTGGGTAGCACCTGTTGAATGACAGCTGAGATTATCCTCTGACCCCTACACATGTCCATAAACATATGTCATATCTCTCTCTCTCTCTCTCTCTCTCTCTCTCTCTCTCTCATATACCACTTGTCAGCCTCAGTCTGTGTGCATAAAAAAGCCTTCCAAAAACCGCAGAAGTGTCAGCATGCCAAGCCCTAGGCCACAGATTCAGTGGGCTCCCCTAAAAACACAAGGGTTCTCCTTTAATGAGTTCCATGAGATGGCCCAGCTGCCCCTCCTCCCTCTCACTGTCTTCTCTGCCTAATGCATTCATGATCTATGTGGCTGCAGTTTCCTCGCCCCTCCATCCTATTTCACTTTTTATTACCTATTGCGCTGCTTTATCCAGGTTTATATACTTCATTATGTTCTCTGCTGTCACTTCCCTTATTTCATTTTTGATTTTTCTTTTAAGTTCACTGGCTGGCAGTTGCCTTTGCCTCTTCCTCTCCTCTCGGCTCCCCACACACCATATATCCATCTGCCTGGGATCAAGGTTTCCCCCTGTAAGTTGAGTACAACTCTTGAGACATTGCCAAGGAGACATCATGACCTGGATGTGGACTTTAGAAAGCCTGGCTGCTGCCTCAGTCTTGAGAAAATAGAATTCCAGGTGGAAGTGTTGGTACCCATGACACTTTGAGACATTTGGTTAGCGTGTGTGTGTGTGTGTGTGTGTGTGTGTGTGTGTGTGTGTGTGTGTGGTGGCAGATGTGTTCACATGTGTACACATATGTGTTCAGGTGCATGTGCACGTGTGTGTAGAGGACCGATGTCAACATCAGGTATCAGGCTCTATTACTCTCCATCTTATTTATTTTTGAAGATTTTAGTTTTATGTTTATTTATGTAGGAGGTAGACCTGTGTGCATGAGGGGAGGGGGCAGCAGCAGAAGCCATCAGATCCTATGGAGCTGGAGATACATGTGCTTGTGAACCACCCCATGTGGGTGCTGGGAACTGGACCCAAATCCTCTGAAATAAAAGTAAACTCTCTTAAACACTGAGTGATCTTTCAAGTACCTTCACTTTTGATTTTTGAGATAGGCTCAATCACTGTACCTATAGGTCACCAGTTCATCTAGGTGGCTGATCATCGATCACCCCCCTGTCTCTACCTCCCGATGCTGGGATTACATGCATGAGCCATCCTGCCAGGCTGTTTTCACGTGGGTGGTAGGGACTGAACTTGTTTGTTTGATAAGCATGTTATTGACTAAGCCATCTCTCCAGCTTCTTAGTTAGCTTTTAAGTAGGATGGACGTAAAAGAGAACTGATTGAGGGAACTGATCTTCAAAGAGCTTATATACAAAATGGACTAAAAGGAATAAAAAAAAACCCTCCCCACCTAAGAACAAGGGCTGAATGAGATTACAGCAGTTGGAAGGCTTTGAATAGTGTAATGTTCTCACAAACCATACACGATTGTATTAATCATGAAAGGGTGAGTTTATCAGCTTCCCTGACTACGTGTTATCATTTATATCTCAGAATCAATCAAGAATTATGATCCTCCACATGCACTTTTCTTTTTAAGGTAACATCCTCATGTTTTATCGAGAAAGGCATTTAATCATCCCTATCAGAAGAAGCAGGAATAAAGCTAAGTGCTAGAGAGATGCCATCAAAGTTAACGGAGTCCAGATTCTGCCTCAGCCCAGCTTCCTAAGACTGGGGCGTGTGGGGAGGGGGTGAGCAGGGAGCTAGGATACTAGAAATAGCTCTGTTTGCAAGAGACAAGACTAACACTACATATTTATGAAGAAATGGTTCTTCATAATCCTAAGGGAACATCAAATGAGTTTTAATTTTAGAGAACTGGAAAATAGGAGAGATCATCTTTTTGGCCTCATACATACTAGACAAGTGATCTACTACTGAACAATGCCCATTGGCCCTCACTGGTGGAGTTCAGACAAGTGTTCTACCATTAAGCAACCATCCATACCCTCATTGAAGGATTCTAGACAGGTGCTTTAGTGCTGAGAATGACTCAGGCCCTATTAAGTATTTTATCACTGAGCTGTGCCTCCAGCCTCATTGTGGAGTTTTAGACAGAAGGAGTTCTGCCATTGAGACAGAATCCCAGCCACTCACTGAGGATTCTAGACAGGCATCCTAGTGCTGAGCCTACCCTAATTCCTCAGGGGAGGAGTCCAATGCAAGTATCCCACCACAGAGCTACACTCAAGTCGTCTTATTACTTTTAATTTTGAGACAGAATCACATTAAGTCTTTCAGAACTCACTCTAGATAAGGCAGTTCTCAAATGTGTGATTGCCCCTGCTTCATCCCCCTAAGCATCTGGGACTATAGGTATGTATGTGTCACCATATCTGACAGATGGTTTCTTCTTAATGAAGGGATTCAAGTCTGATGAGAGTTCTTTGTGCTTGCCATAAGGCAAAGTCAAGAAATCCTTCTATGTTTCCACCTTAAGATATTGAAGAAATACATGTTTTATAAACAGGAGTGAAAAAACGTTAAGAGTAGCATGCTTCCTACATCTGTCTTAGTCCCCTTCCATTTACAGAACTTCTTTCTCTCCCGTCACAAATAACACTGTAACTCACATAAAAAATATGACCTCAACCCTTGGACAAATGTAAGTCACTACAAAAACAATGGTCTAAATTTATAATTGCCATTGTCAATAATAAGCAAATAATTCAGGGTGAAGGAGGAAGACGGCATGTGAAAACCCCTATGACTCCTGACTTCCATCAGCAAGAAGTCAACAACGTCATTGAATGTGATCGATCCAAT
The DNA here is from genome assembly GCF_003668045.3 of Cricetulus griseus. Classification (NCBI taxonomy): domain Eukaryota; kingdom Metazoa; phylum Chordata; class Mammalia; order Rodentia; family Cricetidae; genus Cricetulus; species Cricetulus griseus. The sequence continues at coordinate 112,371,819 of NC_048597.1, read as the reverse complement.
GAAATAACATAATAAGAGAGCGCACAGTTGAGAGCATGTAGTCATGGTCCGATTTGGTGGATGGATGCAGATTTTAAATGCTGATGGAGTTGATATCCATCCTGGCTAATTGTTTAGAAACTTCAGCTAATGGCTCATCTGTCTGTAGCATCCCAAAATGTTTCACTGTCACCAATTGTGTTGCCATCAACTTACAAGAATTTCCTCCCCATTAAATGGGATGGGGGAGACACAGGGAGAGGTAGTGTATGGGACTGCAAACACTCTCACTTAGAAAAGGGAATAGGAGAAATGCAAATGAGCTGTCAAATTTTCCTTCACCTTTGTCACCAGCAATTTCACCTCTTGGTGTTTATTCTAGAGAAATATCCTGCCTGAGTGAAGTGCCAGCATCGTTGAAGCACGAGAGAGAAAAAAAATGCCAACTCCATCAGTTGAAAACTGGTTGAACACACTTTATTATAGCTATACCACAGAATCCTATTGCAGTCATCAAAAGGGAATGGTGTGTTTCTTTATGTTCTGTCATGGAGTGACTATTGAAATCTATTATTAAACAGAAAAAAAAATAAGCGGCTTGTGGAAACATCTCTATGATATCAAGTTCACATAAAACGCTGAAGCAGAAAATGCTACACATCTGCACAATTATGCTTTCATTCACTCATTCCTTCTGTCAGTCAACAAATAAATACTGAGTGCCTGTGGTGTGCCAAGCAATGTCTAGGTGATAAAGAATTCACAATGAGTGGAAGTCTTTGCCCCCCCCCCAGGAAAGACAGGCATGAATCTGATAAGCAAGGAAAATATGCCACTTACCTAATGATTCTGAGAGACAGAGAAAACAAGTCAGGGTAAGAAGAAAAGGGGGGACCCCATGAAAGAGACATTGATAGCTTGATTGCTGTAGTCCAAAAAAAGCAAATGCCTGAAGCAGAGGTGATGGTCACATTAGTATATAAGGAAAAAACTTCTCAGGCAAAGGACAACTAGTGCCAAAAGGCACAGAGCCTTGTGTGGAGTACAAGTAGGAAATGGGATGACAGGCAGAAGTGGTAGATGCCTCAAGATCTATTAGTGCTGTCATTCATCTGATAGTCTTTTCACTTAGATCCAGAACTACCTAGGAGATCATGGAAACACACCTCTGAGTGTCTACATGAGGGCATTCCTGAAACAATTATGTCACAAGTACTCTAGTGTACCTTTTCCAGGTAAAGATGCTCTAAAATGTTCACACTAGGATTTTGGGCTGGTTCCTATGCTGCATTTTGAGCTGCACAAATTCTTGTTCTATGAAAGAGGTACAGGTCCCTCTGAGGAAACACTGCTGTATTTTTTTATAGGAGAAGATGAAGTCTCTCTAGAGAGTGGAGATGTTGAAGAAACATTTGCCTCAGGCTGAGTTTGAAGAGGCCAGCATGAGTTTAATGGGTTAGTAATCGTGCTACAGGGCAGTAGAATCCTGAAGAAGCTGCATGGTTGTGTGGCCTTTGGGCTCTCAGTTTATGGTCAGTGCAGAATTTTTTTACCTTAAGAGCTATGATGGCTAGAGAGATGGCTTAGTCAGTCAAGTGCTTGCTATACAAGCATAGGTGGATCCCCAGCACCCACAAAAAAAAAAAAAAACTGGACATGACACTGTCTCTACTTCACTAGTGCTGGGGCTGTGTTAGTTGACAAAACAACTTAAAAGGAGGAGTATACTGGCCCTCCATTTAGAGGTACCAGCCCATCACACTGGGGAGGGTATGCCAGAGCACAGCGCTCACCTAATGGTATGAGGCAGAGAGAAGAGGACCAAGGACCAGGTGTAACTTTCAAAAGCATTTCTCTAATGAAATACATTATCCTGCTAGTTCCTACCCTATGAAATTTCCAGAACCTTTCAAGAGAATACCACCATCTGGGGACCAATTATTCTACCACATGAACTTGATGGGGAACAGTTCATATTTGAAACAACACTGGAATTTGTGTGGGTGCTAGGAACTGAACTCGGGTCTTTGTGCTTGTACAACACAAATGGAACAAAATAATTGTGGCTGGGCCTTTCCACATCAATTATTAGTCAAGAAAATGATCCACAGACTTGCCTACAGGCAATCTGATGGAGGCGTTTCCTCAGTGTGCCCCACAGCAATCCATTGGTCATTCCCTTTGTGATAGACACAGATTTTATCTTTTTTACTACTAAAGAATTTCTCATGAAAGATGATAACAACTTATTTTCCTTCTACACAAAACTGCAGTTTAAACACACTAAGTAAAATAACTATAAAGATGTCTCTCTAGGAGCTGGAGAGATGGCTAAGAAGTTAAGAGCACTGGGTCCTCTTCCAGAAGACCGTGGTGTGGTTCTCAGCAGCTACATTGGGTGATACACAATTCCCTGTAACTCCAGCTCAAAGAGGGCCAATGCCCTCTTCCAACTCCCACACAAAGACACAACACAAATAAGACAGATGACAGAGATACGAGCCGGTGCACACACATGTGTGAGCATGTGTGCATGCATGTCTGTGTACACACACACACACACACACAACACACACACACACACACACACACACACCTCTAACAAACATGATTTTGAATGTCACCTTTCTTCTCTAAAACATTATATATATATATATATATATATATATATATATATATATATATCCACAATGTTGTCAGACAGAAGAGATTCATCTCTACAGTATCTTCATTATAGCATCATCATGTCATTCTGAAGACCAAGAATAAGACATAAGAGAAAGAAGGTGTATAATTTAGTAGTGGGTTTTTGCTGTAGGAGTAAAGATAGTGGCCCACAACAGGTAGTGGGGATTGGAAAGATGGTTCAGTAGATAGAGTTTGCCTTGCCCTGTTGATAATTTGGCTGTGCTGAACAAAACCACAAAACAACCCCCCCCCCCTCTGTGAGTTTCAGTGTTACTTTCCTCTTTAATTTGCTTGTCGAGGATGCTTAGCCATGGCGAGGTTCTCAGGGCTGTCCTGGCCAGGTTCTGACCCTGACAATTGCATAACTTCAATAATACTTCCTTCCCCCTTCCTTTCTTATGAGCCCCTCCCTTGTGTTTCATTTATTCAAATAAGAGCGAATTCAGCCTCACCAACATGACAACAAGCATCCTCATGTTCTCTATGCAATTTATGGTCCACATACATACATGAATGCATGCATGCAAGCATGCATACATACATTTACATATATACATTTTTTTAAAGACAGCATCAGTAGAATATGAAATGCATCCTGGATGAAGCTCTTTGTTGGACCTTATGACAATGTAACGATTGCAGGTCTGTGACACTGTCCCTAAAAAACCCTTTCTTTAAAAAGCCAGGGCTTAACAGAGTTCAATAATGTGATCATCAAAGCTTCTTGGAGTCATTCCCAAAAAGACTTTGGGCCTTCAGCCAGACCAGAGGAAATTCATAGAGGCTGTGGCGGGTAATTAGCAGCAGCACAGGGCAGCCAGATCATCACACTGTGCTGTGCAGGGAGGGAGGAAGAAACTTCTATAGGAACTTGCCAGGGCATGAGATGAGGGAGAGAAAGATTCCCTTGGGGAATGTTGCAGTTTGAATGTGAAATACACACCACAGGCTTGTGGCTTTGCACTTGGCCCCAGCTGGTGATGTTACCTTTTTCAAGATTGTTGAAACTTTAGGAGATTTTCAGGAAGAAGGCAGTAACTGAGAATAGACCTTGGGGGAGTTAGTTATCCTGCCCCACTTTGGTCTGTTCTCTGCTTCCCCGACTGTGAATGCAATGTGACCAGTTGCCTCATGCTTCTACTGTCATAACGTCTCCACCATGGTATGGACTGTACCGTTCTGAAGCCATGAGAAAAAAAAGCATCTTTCTGAAGGTGTTTTTGCTAGATATTTTGTCACAATAATGAGGAAAGCAACTAACACAGTAATTTATTGGTTTGTATTAGTTGCTTTTTTTGTTGCTATGATAAAACTCAATGACCAAAAGGAGGGAAGTGTTCACTTCTGTTTGTTCTTCTAGTGGGTTAGTGTCCATCATGGTGTCCATCAAGATCAGGAAGCTGGCTGGTTGCATTTTCATCCACATATGGGAAGCAGGAAGAAACAGAACAGGTTGTGGGGTGAGGCCACAAACCTTCAGGTCTTATCCATAGTGACGAACTTCCTCCAGCAAGACTGCACCTCCTAAATGTTCCTGAACCTCCCCAAGCAGTATTACCAGCTGGGGACCAAGTGTTTGAACATATGAGTCCTCAGCTCACAAAATGAGGTTTTCTTCAGCAGTGGAGTTATTTAAACTCCATTCTATTTAAGAATGGAGACCACATGATACTGTCAAGGATAGGATTAGGGAGATGGCTCAGGTGGTAAAGTGTTTGCTGAACAAGTATGAAGCTTGAGGTCTGAGCCCAAGTACCCAAGTATGAAGCTTAGCATAGAGTTGTACATGTAAGCTAAGTGGTGCAGAAGTAAAGATAGGCTCCGGTTCAGCCTCTGCAAGAGCAGCAAGTACTCTTATGCCAGCCCCAGAAACAAATTTGTTTCAGCATCAGATTCTGGAAAATTTAGAGCCACATCTACCCCTGAAGTTTCCAAGCACAGGTCTCCTCAACTCTCCCACCCCCCAATGATTTGTGCTCATTTTTGTCCTTTGAGGTGAAAAAGATCATGACATTCATCTCTCTATCTCTGTCTCTGTCTCTCTCTCTCTCTCTCTATCACACACACACATAATCAATAAAAAACACTTTTAAAGAAAAGAGCATTTCATATGTGTTATATTCATGAATGTTCTGTAGAACTTAACGTGCTCTATGAGCCTAGAGGTCTCTTTTCTATCTTAAATGCTGCACCAATGCTATTAATGCATCAATTCCCTCAAAAGCAGGTGACACCCCTGCATCAGGACCAGGCCTCAAGATAAGAATATGGAACACCCTAGCACTGTCTAACTGTTGTATACTAGTTGCCTCCAAATTGAAACATCCCCTGTCCATCCCCCTTAGAGGGAGGAATAGACTCATAAGACTCTGGAAAAGAACAAACTTCACCTATCTAGGGATTCTGAGACTTTCAAGATTCATGAAAAGTTGGGGACCTGCAAAAGCTGCTGTGGGAAGTGACTGAACAACCAAGCTACTGAGTAGAGATTGCAAGTCTTTCAGAGGGCTCCAGACATGCAGCTTCTGGGAATAACCCCCCATATTGAGCTGAGCTCTTTGGTGATGTGTCTGCTTTTGAGTCATCCCTGTTGCTGTAAGTAGCCCCTCACACCTATACTCTTCTTAGTAAGGCCAGTAAAATTTCACTGGTTCACCAAGTTAGACTTTGGTGGAATGGTTACTTTTGTCTGTCAAGGGTTTTCCACCTGGCATTTACCCAAGAAAAGTCTTTCATCCAGCAATAGTTCAGCATCTTCCCTGTGACAGCAGCATTTTTCCCTTGCTCCTTTCAGCCCTCTCTTTGCCTCTACCATTGCTGTTTCATGGACCTTATCTCAGTAATCCCATCCTCAGACTCAACCTAGGCCATGAGCACATGAGTCTTCTGTATTCCTTACCCCTGGAACTCTGTCTTGTTTCTTCTTGTCTATCTAGCTTAAGCTATTTATGAGAATTCTGAGAAGCCACTTATCCACTGAAACCTGAGCCTCTCAATGCCTCTTGGCTAGGTACTCAGTAGACTTGGCATGCAAGACTCATTGAGGGCCTATTGAGCATCAGAAGACTGGAACTGTATCTTCATGTTGCTTTAGTTTACACACAGAAAACTGAAGATCAATGCTTCTAGACTCTACATGAATGCAACCATGTGGTGCCTGTGTTAGTTCTTTTAATATAATGCCCTCCAGGTCTCTCTGGGTTGTCACAAATTATAGTAGGCCATCCTTGGCATAGCTAAATACATCCTTTTTGGTGCCTGAATAGTGTACCTGTGTGTGTGTGTGTGTGTGTGTGTGTGTGTGTGTGTGTGTGTGTGTACCTCATTTCTTAATTTTTTTCATCAATGGATGAATGTTAAGGTTAGCTCCTGTCAATCATGCTGAAATAAAAATGAGAGCATAGTTATCTCTTTGACATACTGATTTCTTTTTGATGTTTAGAATTTATTTGTGTGTGTGTGTGTGTGTGTGTGTGTGTGTGTGTGTGTGTGTATAATGTGTCTATGGGCATTTACATGTGAAAGCACACATATATGGAGACCAGAAAACAACTGTGGAGTTGGTTCTCTCCTTCCACCATTATGTGGGTTCCATGGTTCAAACTGAAGTTCCCAGGCTTGTGTTTCGAGAGCCATTACTCCCTGCGTTATCTCACTGGCCCCTGATATACTGCTTTCTTATCCTTTGCATAGACACACACGGTAGTAAAGGAAGAGGAGAATAGTGTAGAGAAGTGGGCAAGGAGACAGAATAGGCAATGCACACTATGATGCAGTTAGCAGGCCTATGTCCCGATGTTCTATTGCACATTAGGGTGGATAGAATTATTAATGATACATTACAGACTCACAGTAGTTAGAAGACATGACTTTGAATGTTCACTCCACAAAGGGATGATAAACGTTTAAGGTGATGGATAGGCTACTTACATCACATTGTACACCATAAATATATTCAATTATGTGTCAGTTTATACAACATGCCATTAAGTGTCAATCAAGAAAAGGGAGGCAGGCATAGTGAATGCTTCCTTGCAATCACAGAACTTGGGAGACTGAGAGTTCAATGTCATCCATGGCTTTACAGCAGGTTAGAAGCCAGCCTGTGCTGCCTCAGGAAAACAGTAATTAACTAATGAAAAATTAGATGCTATACTTGACTATTTGAGTCAAGCATGTTAGCTTGACTCAAATATCAACCTTAAAATGCTGATAGTTGAAAGTGTTTTGAACATTATACTATATATGTACTATTTATGTACATAATTTATATGATATATATATATATATATATTTACTTGCTAATATATAAAATATATGTGTGATTGTTGATCAAAACCAAGCATTTAAGGGACTCCATCAGCACAATTACTTGCCTCTCAAACACAGGTTCATAAAATCAACCCCCAGAACACAATTGAAACCAGCAAGTTTGGTGACTGGATTGGTAATTGCAGTACTTGAGAGACAGAGACAGGAGGATTCCTGGGGTTGTCTGCCCAGTCTCCCTAGTCTATGGGAGAGCTCCAGGACACTCTTAGATTGTCTCAAGTAAAACAAGTTGGAGGGCCCTCAAGAAATGAGAGCCAATGTTATTCTCTGGCCTCTGCAAGCATGTACACACTTATGTGCCTGCACACATACATACACAAAGGAATATGAATGAATGAATGAATGAATGAATGAATGAATGAATGAATATTTATCCTTGGAGCCTGGAAATGTAGCTCTGTTAGAACATTTGACTGGTGTGTGTAGGGCTCCAGGTTTGATCCCTAGCACCAAAGAGAAAAACATTTTAAAATTGGAAACCATAATACATTATGCTTGTTTAGTTTAAAAATCATGTTTCTAAAATTACAACTCAGCTGTGGCTGCCTAAAACGGGTCTTTACCAAACTGGGCTGATCATTGATCAATCATGGATCAAGGAAGAGCTCATGGTGGCCTCAAAGGGTCATGCAGTCCAGGACTAAAACACCAGTAACTAAAGGTGGTAGTGTGTGTGTGTGTGTGTGTGTGTGTGTGTGTGTGTGTGTGTGTGTGTGTGTTGTCAAGCTCCATCTGTGAGTGTGAGTCTGAACTCACCTAGAAAAGGCACCAACTGCCCTCTAGCACCAAAGAAAGCAGCTCAGATTAGCAAAATTTACTGCAGCTTGAGGTCACTCATTTCATAGAAAATGATTTTGATAAAATTAATTTAATCTGCAGTTCTGAGTTTTAAGCGATAATCACAAGTCCTTTGGCTAAAAGGCCAGGCTTTCATGGAGGAGGGAAACTTTATTATTACCAAATGGGGTATCCCCTATGTATTTTTCACTTAGACTCTGTAACTGAGCCCAAGACAGCTGGCAATTACCAAAAAAAAAAATTGAACTTGATCTTTAACAAATAAATGTGAAGAACATAAAATCTCTCTTCGGAATGAGCTTTAATGGGCCGCAGTGACTTTCAGAAGCATTTTCTGATGAGTCTTTGGACACGAAGTGATTCCAATTTGTGATGCATTTGAGGCAAAACCTAGAGGAGAAATTACATTTGCTTTTCCCCCACTGAGCTGTGAAGGACTGACATGCTTCCCACTCCACTGTGGGCAGCGCTCCCCTGGCTCAGTTCCCTCACTTGAGGAGCTGGCACCAGTGAGAACAAAACACAATGGAGCCCTTCAGACTCATGACACCCCAAACAAGTCCCAGACAGCTCCTATCTGTACCTGGCACTGATAAGCACTGTCTAAGGAAAAATAATAGCTGGGGTGGCAATACACATCGAAATCCCAGTAGAGGGGGGCTTCTGGTTCTGGCTGGCTAGCCACCTTAGCCTGATCAGTGAGGGACCCTATCTTTATCAAAACCAAATCAAATTAAAAACAAAGGTGGGGCTGGAGAGATGGCTGAGCAGTTAAATAATCATGAGGACTGGAATTTGGATTCCAGCACTGTTGAAAGAAACGGGACATCAAACAAATGCCTGTAACTCCGGTTCCAACGGATCCAACACATTCCTCTACCCTCTGTACCCTCCATTCATTCTGTGTATGGAGGGAGGGAGGGCAGAAAAGTAAAGTTGTTCAGTTCATCGCAGCTGGAAGGAGAAGGCATGAAAGTGAAGACAAAGGTAATGGGAGAAGGGGAGAAGAAAAAGAGAAGAGGACATAGAATACCTATCACCTTGATTTATCAGCACACACATATTGAAATATCATACTGTATCCCACCTTGCAAGAGAGACCAGACTGCAGCCTGAGTAATGAGAGCAAACACGGCTGGGACCACACCTTGACCAGGACCCCTTACCTATGCACACCTCTTGCCTTCTGTTTAAACCTAAACCTCATGTTAGAACCTTCCAGATGAACACTAAGGACCTCTTTTGCTTGTTTTTCATCCCAAACGTGACCACCTTGAATAGGCAGCTTTTCTCTGACGTTCACTATCCTCTTGTCTGTTCAGTTGGCTCATTGAGCATGGGTATGGAAACCTGGCTTACTAGGGCTGCCAGAGCCCACACTTTGACCCAGCCAGGAAAGGGTTGTCCTGTGTTTTAAGTGAAACCATGCATATCTGATTATGTTAATTATTACATGTTAATCAAAAACAAAATACAGAGGCTGGAGAGATGGTTCAATGGCTAAGAGCATTTGCTGCTTTTGCAGAGCACCCGGGTGTGGTTCCCTGCACCCAAGCCAGGGAGCTCACAACAGCCTGCAACTCCAGTTACCTTAATTTTCTGCTCTCCTAGGGCAACTGCACACATGTGGCACACATGCATACACTTAAATAAAAATTCAATGAATTTTAAAAGAACACATTAAGCACTCATAAAGCTCTGGGTTCCATCCCAGCAGCACTTACACACACACACACACACACACACACACACACACACACACACACACACACCAATAAACAAAGGTTAGATGAAAAACTGTTTTCCCGGGTAGTTCTAGAGTTTCTTCAGGAGTCTCAGCCACTGGCATATGAGGACGCGTGCCTTCTATTTCTGATTTGCTCATGCACCCAGTTGGTACCAGTGGCTTACAAATTTACCTCCTTCCTGGACTTGGTGCCAACTTACCCAGGACAAAGCAAACTCTGAGCTAGGCTCTTCTATGCTTTGCCAAAACTGAGCAAGTTTCAACACAGAATAGAGTGGCTTTGAAATTCCAGGCTAATTCCCAGTCACTTTCTGTTTCCTCTCCAGTTTGCACAGCTGTAGTTACAGAGTGTTGGCTGCTGGCCAAGTACTTAAGCGGCTGAGAGAGATGGATGGAACAAGAGCAAAGGTCAAGTAAAGGGCATTCCTAGGCCTTGGGAATCTTCCTGGAGCCTCAGAGTAAAATCTCCACTCCATTTGTCACTTCTAGACTACTCCTTAGGGTTCTGTTACACAAACTGTGACAAGTGTCTCTGTCCTAGTTAGGGTTACTTTTGCTGTGAGGAAACACCATGGCCAAAAACAACTTGGGGAGGAAAGGGTTTATTTCACTCACAGTTCCTCATAACAACAGTTCATCATCAAAAGCAATGAGGGCAGGAACTCAAATAGGGCAGGAACCTGGAGGCAGGGGCTGATGCGGAGGCCATGGAGGGGAGCTGCTTATCCCCTCTGGCTTGCTTGGCTTGCTTTCTTATAGAACCCAAGGTTGCCTGCCCAGGGATGGCGCCATGCACAGCAAGCATGGCCTTCCTACAAATCACTTGTTAAGAAAATGCCTGATCTTATGAAGACATTTTCTCAACTGAGGCTCCCTCCTCTCCAATGACCCTAGCTTGTGTCAAGTTGACATAAAGTAGCCAGCAGTCTCCATCTAACTAGAGAGTGTTTGAAGGATCCACAGATGGGGAAGCCCCTGGCTCTTTGGACTTTCATAGGATGGGCTCTGTCGCACATCAAGGGCATAGAACCAGGACTAGACTTTAGCCTCATTCACCTTTCAGCCAAGTAGTCTAGTCAGTGTTCAAGGAGCTCTCTCTCTCTTTCTCCTCTCTCTCTCTCTCTCTCTCTCTCTCTCTCTCTCTCTCTCACACACACACACACACACACACACACACACACACACACACACACACACACACAGAGTTCAGTTCCTCTAGAGTTTAGATACTTAAACTGTAGGTCACAAAACTGAATGTGGGGTTTGGGGCAAATGTGCCAAGAGTAAACTGGTTTCTGAGGTTTGAGAGATGACTCAGAGGTTAAGAGCACTGGCTGCTATTCCAGGGGTCCTGAGTTCAATTCCCAGCAACCATATAATGGCTCACCACCATTTATAATGGGATCTTAGATTTATTTACTTATTATGCATAAAGTGTTCTGTCTGCATGTATGCCTGCACACCAGAAGAGGGCATCAGATCCCATTATAGATAGTTGTGAGCCACTCTGTGGTTGCTGGGAGTTGAACTCAAGACCTCTGGAAGAGAAGCCAGTGCTCTTAGCCTTTGAGCCAACTCTCCAGCACCTCCCATAAATAAGCAAATAAAAAGGTTTCTGAAGGCACAGCAACAAAAACTAGCTTAAAATCAAATATGTAGTGGATCCACAATGTTTCTGGCAGGACTCACCTGTGTGAGACTTTACTGTAGCCTTGAGCTCTTTGCACAAGCATTGCTCTCACACCCACCATAAAACACCAAGAAACCTGTCAGGCACTATTGCCCATTATGAATCTCAGTGTTTTTATGGCATAATCAAAGTTTTCTGCTCTTCTCAAAACAATGAATTAACACCGAAAACAATGATGACTCTTTGTTCTACCATCATTCCTCAGCATGGAAGGATCAAATTAATTTATCTTTGGACTGTCCCGAGTCAGAATGTTTGATCCTAGAAACTGCAGCTTGAGTTGCCGGCCTAAATTTCACGAACCTCTTCAAGAACTTTGACTTGAAACTAGAACTGAATTCCTAACCATTTCTGAGATGGCCCTAAACATGCCCCTCTTATTTTCTACTACATATGTGTGTGAAATGGGATTCTTAGCACTGACAACTGTAAAGTCAAAACACCCATCAACTCTGAAAAGCATCCAAGATGCTCTGCATCCCTCAGTATGGAATATCCAGCCAAGAATTTGATTCTTCATGTAAAAATAAACAAGCACATCCATCTCATGAATATGCAAATTTACTTACATCTTTAATAAATGCTAAAACTACATGTAGACTAGAGAATTGCTTTAAAATAAAATTCTGTATGATTCATGATCACTAAGTGTTCTATTTGTAATATACACACACACACACACACACACACACACATATATATATTATATATATATATATATATATTATATATTATATATATATATGAGTCAAGGGTAGAAAATGTATAAGAGCCTTTACTCTAGAGCCCCTGCCTAAAACAGCTGTGTTTTCACTAGCATTGTATAGACTATGTAACAGTCTTTTCTGAATTAGACACTCCTCTAGGAGAAAGGAGGATGACTCCTGAGACTCAGGAAATAAACAAACGTCACGTGTCTGCAGACACTGAAATGTTTAAGATTCACCAGGTCCTCCTCCCAGGGTTCTAGAAGCAGTAACATCTGCTGGAGGAGACTCTGACCAGGTGAGCCACAGAACAGAGAGAAAATTGTTGGACCTGTAGAGCTGCCTGCAAGCTGTGCAGAGAACTCCAGGGAGGCAGCTTTGACAAGTGGTCAGCCATGCTGGGGTGTGCTTTTTGCTGATATAGCTGCATCTGAGTCAGCCACACTCCTGTGAGTAAATCCTTACCTACACTTCTGTCAGCAACCCCAGTAAGCTCTCTGCTTCACTAAATTAGACTTTGGTATAGTGGTTAAGTTTGGCCTGTCATGGGTTGACTATTTGAAATTAATAGATGTGTGTGTGTGTGTGTGTGTGTGTGAGAGAGAGAGAGAGAGAGAGAGAGAGAGAGAGAGAGAGAGAGAGAGATGTACTGCTCCTGAAAAACTCTAATATAATTGCTAAACCCATCAGAGGGGTGGGGTTCCTTGCTTATTACTATTATTGTTATTCGCTAGAGAAATGATTCTCAACCTGTGGGTTCCGACCCCTTTGTTGTCAAGTGACATTTTCACAGGGATTGCATATCAGATGTCCTTCATATCAGATATTCATTGTAATCCATAACAATAGCAAAATTACAGAAGTAGCAGTGAATCCATCCTCTTTTTTTTCCTCAGCTTTTCTGCTCTCTTGTCAACCTTTAGCTGCTACTCCTTCCCTTCTCTGCCCTTGATCTCTTCACAAAGCACTGAGGAAACTTTAGGAGAAAACAAAATCCTACCTAGATCTGCTTGCTGGGAATGGCCAATATAAAGACAAAGATCACCCTGCATGTTCTTCCTTGAGCAAGGTTGGACTATCCTTCTGTTTCCTACTTCTGTTTCCTATGTAACGAAATTAGACAGGAACACTAAACTCAAAGAGCAAAGATGCTCTGATCAGAGATGCTTGGGTCCCTCCCTCTGGCTGTCACACTATTGAAACAACAGCCCCCAAGGAATTAGAATTTCCCCAGGAATCTCAGGCTGGAAGAAGGCACAGGCTGAGAGACTGGTACTAGCCACAGGGGTGAGGCTTGTCTCTGGGAAGAGACTTCACACAGTTCTCTCTCACAAATTGTCAGACCACCTTTCAAGAGAGATGGCAACCCAGAAAATGAGGGTAAACATAAGAAACCCAAACCTAAATCTAAACCTTATGTTAGGGCCCTAAAGGTGAATACAACGGACCTCTACATTTGTTCCTCTTCCCAATATGACCGAACACCTTGAAAAGAGCCCCTATCTCTGATTTTCACTATTTTTTTGTCTGTTCAGTTGGCTCACTGAGCATGGCTATGGAAACCTAGCTAGGGCTGCCAGAGCCCAGACTTTGACCCTAATAGTCCAGTAACTACGTGACCATCAGCCAGAAAGAGGTGTCATATGTTTTCAGTGAAGCCATGCAGATCTAAGTGCCTGGCATTGCATTCAATAAACATTAGTTCTTACAAATTTGGGGTGCTGCTTAGGCCCTTGGCCCAGTTCAGTTCCATTTCCCCTTATAATTCAGAGGACATCAGCCTATATAAACCTTTGCATCCCGTGTGAATTTCCCTTTTATGCCTGACTTCCCTCTTCTGTCCTTTGTCTACCACCCTATGTTTGGCTGATGGCAAATCAATGACACATTTTTCTTAAACAGCCAACACTTGGTGCTTTACTACCGACCACAAGGGCCCCCGCCTTTTAATTACTCCTGCTGAGCCTGGCACTATATATAACACTAATGTTTCTGGGACTGCCAGCAATTAAAACCAAAAATAAATAACACATTACAAGCTGCAGACCCAGCTAGGCTCAGGGATGGCTGCGGATGGAGAGGAGACTTTTCATTTGGAATTGTGATTTTCTCCGGGCCCTACTGAATATAAACACAGGACAAGCAGCTGTCTGACAGGGGTTGGGAGCAGAAGGCCTCAACTGAACTCTCATTTCCAATCCTCCCTTCCTTGCTGTAGGCCTTAGGAAACTGACTGACATTCTTCAGTCTGTATTTCTCTATGCTAAGGGGAAATGTTATAGAACAAAGCTGACTGTAACACACGCGCACGCGCGCGTGCACGTGCACACACGCGCGCGCACACACACACACACACCATGAACATGTTGCTGCTGGCCCAGTATTGAATGGGTACCAGATTTATTGATTTTTTCACTGTTTTGTTTTGTTTTTCTACCTCAAATAATGTACTGGAAGAGCAGTTCCTGGGTATGCTTGTATTATTTCATTTATTAAATGTGGAAAGCTGATAAGGAAGTAAAACAATTATAAAACCTAGTTGTGGGACTGGGTCTGTAGCTCAGTTCACAGTTGTCTAGCATGTCAAAAGACCGAGTTCAATCCCCAGGATCACATAAACCCAGTATGGTGGTCATACCTGTAGACCCAGAAATCTGTCTCATGGATAGTTCTAAAAAGCCTGTCAAGGTGGAAGTCAATATTAGCCCCCACAGGTCAGGAATGGCCAGTCTTTTGAAGACTTCTGGATGCTTCCTTTAGGCTGCTCCTAATGGTTGCTTGTTCTTAGAGTTTAGAAAGGTGAATCACAACCAGGAAAATGGTGGTGCGCACCTTTAATCCCAGCACTCTGTAAGTTCGAGGCCAGCCTTGTCTACACAGAGAATTCCAGGACAGCCAAGACTACACAGAGAAACCCTGTCTTGAAAAAATCTAAATGAAAAATGAAAGAGAGAGAGGGGAAGGAAGGAAGGAAGGGAGGAAGGAAGGAAGATGAATTCCTCCCACACTGAGCGGAGTCCAGTACTTACTGTACCAGCACAGAGCTCTGCTGTGGTTGAATTTCTCCTCCTCAAGTCTTACATCCTAGACTGCCAAGAAATACAAGATGCAAATTCAAGCACACAAGGCAAAGCCCAGGGAGCTTTCCTTTCCCTGCTGGTGTTAGGGGTTTGGCTACAGGCTAATCATCTCTCCTACAAACAATAGGTACCCACCCTCATCCCAGTTGACAACAAGTTTGAGAAAATGCTGACACAAGAAAGTCACCACTGGATACTTTTTTTCTGCTAAGGACATGAGTCCACTCTCAGCTCTAAGCCAGAGTGTCTCCATAGAGAACAAAGCTCATCACTGTGACAGTTTATTTTGGTTATTGCTGGTGCAGAGAAAATAGTAGGAGGCCAACATGGCTGGGGTAGGCAGTTTGGGGAGAAACTTCCAAGTACAGAAGCCAGGAAGGACCACAACTATGCTGCTCATTGGTTCCTCCCTGCAGTAGACAGGAGCTGTGAATGGCTTTTGATTTTAGAGTAGGATGATCCTGCCTCATTCATTAATAAGAATCAGCTGGATGAAGAGAAGGAGGAGTCTTTGGTGGTAGAGCACTTGCCTAGCATGCCTAAGGTCCCAAGTTCTATCCCAAGCACTGAGCAACAAAATCATCAGTATCAGCTCCCAGAGATTTGTATTATAGTACATGAGATTTAGGTTTAGGTTGAAATGGGAGAGGCACACATGACTAAGAAATCCAGGGCAAATTGTGGTCCTACCAAGCATGGAAGCATCCGTGTTTCCTGGAAGGTGGTCTGGCAAGTTGCCAGAACTGTGTGAAATGTCATCCTGGATGACTAGCTCCCCCTTTGTCTGGTACCAGGTATCAGCCTTTTCCTTCTCTACCTTGAGATTCCCGGGGAAGTGCCAATTTCTTGGGTCCATTGCTTTAATAACCTAAAAGGGTGGGACACCTGTCTCTTAACAATGATCTCAACCTTCCTAAGCTGAGATCCTTTAATACTGTTCCTCGTGTTGGGGGTGACACTCGTCTATAAAATCATTCTTGTTGCTACTTCATAACTGTAATCTTGTTACTGGTATGAATTGTAATGTAAAGATCTGAATCATGGGCCAGAGGTATTGAGACCCAGCTTCATTCCACTTAGATGACAGTACTAGCTCTCCCCTGCTGTATCACACCACCCTTCAAAGTCCTCTACACACGCTCCCTACTTTAAGAAAACACTGAGGGCAAGGGCTGTGTCTGCCACCCAGCTGTCTGACACAGCTCAGTTAGAGGCTATGGCTCCCTTCCCTGTCCATCTATTTCAAGACCCATCCATCACCTTCCCTTTGTCTCCATGGCAGGCTCCTGGCCTGCATCTCTGCCCAACCTGCCCTCGGATTGGCCTGCTTTCCTTGAATAAATGTTTTATTTCTCAAACTGATGTTAGCCCTGGTGCTGCAGCCCCTATTGTGTGCTGGATTGAACATCATACCTATTGAATGAGAGTGGCAATCATTTTTCTCTTGTAAATATGGAGCAGAATCTAGTACCTTTCCAACTCAGTGCTCATGGTGCAGTTTGTTAGGCCTGGCCACGCCATTTTGTAAAGTTCCTCCATCTTGTTGGAACTGTAGCAATTCCTCTAACTTCAGTAATCAGGTCTTCAGGACTAGAGTGGCCTGTTTGTCTAGGTTGTGCCCCAAAGACCCAAGTAATGGTTACAAGGAAAGAGACTTACTCATTGTCTGGCATTCTTTGACTGCTCACTACCCCTGGCAGTAGCTAGCCAAAACCAAAAACAACAACAACAACAAACAAACAAAAAACAACTTTGCAGCTTCTTTCACCACTTACTCCATCCTGCCAATTTTGTAGCTAATGGCAAGCTCTGAATCTTACATAGATCCATTCTGCAGGTTTTCCCCCAATTAAAGGCCGGAACAGTCAGCAGATCACTCATTTCCTTGTCTGTCTTTCATTCTCTCTAATTTTTCACTATTAAACATGTTTTTCATGTTTTTTATTTTTGGTGGGGGAGTTTATTCTTTAGAGACAGGATCTCAAAAGATTCTGGATGTGAGGTTCAATTCAAAACTGAAACAGATGGATAGACTTATTGATGCTAAGGATAGACAGTATGACAATGACTCCAAAGAAGATCAAGCCATAAAGCATGAGAGGGAGGTCCCTTCTTTAAAGTCTATGAGGAAGAGTGAGAGTTCCACAATATGCTCCTGCAGGCAGGGAAGGAGATGAGAACAGAATGTGTGGCCACCAAAACCCCTTTTGATGTAAACTCACTTCCCCAGGTGAGAAACCCTGGCACATTGAAGAAGCATTTTTGTTAGAAATTCTTGGACAGTGTCCTCAGTAGGGTGCCTGTGAGAAGGGAATGGCTGTTGTAGGTATTGTGGCCTGAGCAGTAGGTAATCTGGTGTAAACTCTAACATTACAGGTCAGGGTCTCTCGTAGCCTAGCCTGGCCTTGAGCGCCTAAGCCTTTGTTAATCTGTTTCAGAAACTTCCTAAGACTCGTGAACTGTTTATTTCCTGAGTCTCATGAGCAACCCTCTCCTGGACTATTTCTACCCAATGGAAATTGCAACACAACTCTAAAAATCCCCTATGGGGGAAAAAAATCTTCTTACCTTCATATACCATGGATGACCTTGAATTTCTGATGTGAGCCACCATGCCTGGTGTATCCAGTGCTGGAGAATAGAATGGACCCTGCCAACTGAGATGCATCTTGATAACTTGTACCTATTCTTATTTTTTTATTTATTGAAGCTTTATTATAAAGAATTTATAAGTAAAAACTATCATGCAATGAAATTAGCCAGACCAAAAACCTACACATCTCATCTAGAGTCATGAAAAAGGATATAAAGCAAATTGTTTTTTTAGCTTTAACTCGGTCATGGATTTTTTTATAGGTTTTGGTGGCATGTTTAATAATGAAAAAAACGAGAACTCCATTCTCGTTTTCTGAAGCATCACAGCTTCAGAATGGCTATTCTAACTGTATAGAATTTCATAGTGATATGTAGGCCCTGCCTCTTAAAGTTCCCTCAACCTTTTAATATTGGCATACCAAGGACCAGGCTCCCAACATGTGAACTTCCAAAGACAAACCACATCTAAGCCATACCACTGACTTCCAAAAACTTCTGCATAACCTTTTAAGCATCTGTTCCCACTATAACAAATCGGAGGTACTCTAATAGCTGTTCTGTAATCAGCCAAACACAATGCTTGACCCATAAAGAAGCTAATTGCATTTTTCTCTTGTTCTGAAGCTTTCTACAGGCTTCACTTGCATGAAAGAAAAAAAATAAAACTAAACGGCAGAGGTAGAAATTACCAAGGCAGGTAACTGAGCCTCTTGTAGATGTATCAGGTTCTGTGAAATCAATAACTCTGGAAAATTCAATCAGTGAGAGATTCTCCCTGGTATCCATCTACTTGTTTGTTGTGTAAGACTTTTCCCCAAGAGTCATAACAGTTACATCCATTCACCCCACACAGACCAAAGTAACAATGACATCAACGTCTATGAATTTATTGGAGTTCCTTACAGGAGTATGAATGAGGAGTTACTTACAGGAGCAGGAATGAGTCAAAGGAAGCTACATTGCTGAAAAACCCACTTCAGAGTGTGGTGGTTTAGATGAGAAATTCCCCCCACAGATTCAGATATTTGAACTTTTGGTTCCAAGTGAATGGTGCTGTTCAGGGATATTATGGAACCTTTGGGAGTTTTATCTATGCTGGAAGAAGTATGTCACTGGGGGTGACTTTGAAAGTTTATAGCTTTGCCCCACTTTGAGTTTACTCTCTCTATTTCTGTTTCATGTTTGTGATTGAAGATGTGATCTTTCAGCCTCCTGTCCTCTCTGCCTGCTGCCATTCCAACCCTACCTACATAGACTTTGCCAAAAGAGCCATAAACAGCACAAAAACTCTTCCTTCTATTTGTTTCTTTTTGCAATATTTTATTACAGCAACAGAAAAGTAACTAATACACTGGGTATTTAATAACTGGTAACTAATACTCAGGAAAGTTGCAGCCCTGGAGTTCTCTGTAAAACTTAAAAGTTTTCTCCATAGGTCTGAGAAGAATATTCTACAGGCCACACTACTGGTCAGAATGTCCTTCTCAGCAGTTGTTTACTGCTTCCATAACCTTGGTGAATCTTGTAAGTCTCAGGGACTTTCTAAGACTTGTCAGATGTTTCCCTCCAGAGTCTCATGAGGTTCCCTCACCAGGGACTGTTTCAACCCAGAGGAAATTGCTGCAAAACTATAAAAATCTCCTACAGGGAGGGAAAAAATCTTATCTAAGAGACAATGGGAAATTGACAGTTACTTGTATCATTTATTCATTCACTCATTCACTCATTCATTCATTCATTCATTCACTCACATATTCTTAGTAAGTACCTCCAAGGTGTCAGAAACTATCACTTTACATTTCTTCTTTTGGGATCTTTTGACTTCTAGCCCAACCTTATTACAGGCTATGCAGGCTGATGTTCTGCTTTTACTCAGATCACAGATGCACAGGGAATGTATGTTCTTCCATCCATGCCTAAATATTGATCAGATGACTTTCAAATTATCTAATTGCTAATTGCACATCTGCTTAGAAATATCCTTTGCCTAGTCCTCCTTCCCAACAGCTGCAGGAGAACCTGAACTGTAATTTCTCTAACACATCCATCAACATTTACGCCCAGCTCAGTACCACCTACAGAAATGTTCATGGCACTTAAAACCCACAGCTGGTTTTCAGAACTTACACACTGTAATTCCCCAATTAACCAGGCTTAAAAAATCATTCCGGGGTGGACCGGGAATTATGTAAAGCCACAGATGGAACAGTGATTATACCTAGCCCTTTCTGGGTGGCTCTCACCTCAGCCACAGGAATCACTGTACAAATGCTAATTAGTTACATTACTCAGAGATGCCCCAGTGGAATGTGGCAGTCCTTGGAAACCAGAAAAGTCCTGGGCAACTTTTCCATTGGAACAGAAAGACAATGGCAAGGAGACCGGCTTTATGCTTTGTGTGTACCCAAAAGCATAATGAGATAGCATAGAGGGGTTTTGTTACGTTTGGGGCTAAGAGTTAATCAAGCCATTCCCATCTGAACAACCTATTCCTCCTTCCACTACTCATGGATGTTGAAAAGAAAGCAGAAAGAGCCCTTAAGGAAGAGACCCTCTCAGGCTCCCACATGCGTGCACTATTCAAATATGTTCCAAAGCTTATCTTTTTCTTAATTTTTTGTGTGTGGTCATATGTGTACATGTATGTGAATATCGGTGCTGCATTCCATGACACACGTGTAGAGGACAGAGGACAACCTCAGTGAAAAGTTTCTGCACCCGGATAAGCCTCTCCGCCAAATCACATCAAATCAAATCAAATTAGAAAAAGCCCAAATTTAATGGATGCAACACTCCTGGATTATTTTACAGTCCCTCAGAGAGGAGACTGGAAAGAGACACTGATTTCTGGGAGAAGGTTTAAGTGCACTGTGGGAGTGGTCTTGAGCATCTCTGGGGGAGGGATCATCATTTGGTGGGCTTTCTGAGATGCGGCAGGGTTTGAAGGGAGAGAGATGGGGGAGGGTGTTTTCCACCAGACTGGAAATGTGGATGCCAGGGGCTGGGGTGAAGGTTCCATCAGAACACTCAGGAGCCAATCCTCATTTTTGACCTTGTTTGAGACAGGGTATCCTGTTGTTCACCACTTAGTATATCAGACCATGAGTTTCTGGGAAGTCTCCCATCCCCTCCTATCTCAATGGAGAACTCCTAGGATAACTTACATGCATTACAGCACCCGATTTTTGTGCGAGTTTTGGGATTTGAACTCAGGGCTTCACATTCATGTCGAAAGCTGTCTGCCCAGTCCATGATCTTGCCATTTCCTAGCCTATATCCTAACTTCTTTCTTTGCCTCAAAGAAGCCCCCAGACTGAACAGAGCTGGTTTGCCTTCTGTTCAAAAGAGTGTAGCAGAGGCTGGATAGATAGCTCAGAGGTTAAGAGCACTGGCTACTCTTCCAGAGGTCCTGAGTTCAATTCCCAGCAGTCACATGGTGGTTCACAAAAGAATTTAGCCTCCGTAGCTTCAGCAAATGACATTGCCATTTGCATAAAACCTGAACTGGGGTGTTTTGGAGCCACTGGTGCATGCAGAAAGCCAATTGCTCTGTTCCTGTCTGTCACCCTCACCAGGATCATCTGCCCCCGTGTCTCTAGTTCCACACAGCCAATCCTTGAGCCAGCCAGCATGCAGGAGGCAGGAATGCAGCCAGCTGCTTGACGAATTTAATGTTAAAATGTGTTGAACATTCACAGGCCATGGAACTCTGCTAAGTGAACCAAATGGGCTTCCCTAAAGCCATATGCTCCCTCCATCACCTCCCAGCTGCAGCCCTCCTGTGCATCAAGAATAGGCTTGCTAGGGATGGTTCATAAAGTGTAGAGTTGTTTTTTTTCTTTCTTGTTGAGCAGCTAATACCAGATGCTGATGTCACAAGCAGAACTGGCAGAGTAAAGTTGGCAGTGAGCAGATCATTCCCCTGGAGAACAAGAATGCACCTTTCCCTAACAAGCACTTCTGAGAATCATCTTTACATGCTCACACCCCTGCTGCATCCCTAGATTATAAGATCATTACACAGTGACTGAGGGAATGTGATGGAGACTGGCTAAGTTGTTCAACAGAACACTCTTCTCTTCCTCTTGGATACACAGCTGGTCTACATCTGCAAATCTTCATGCACTAAGGTGTGGCTGTTAACACAAGAGGCTTAAGAGTGATGAAGGGAGAATGACATTAGCAATAGCTTTCTAAAATAATTATATATGGATCTTTTCAGGTCATAGATTTTTTTCCTGGTTCCCGAGGAAGTTGGTCCAGGACAGTAATTATCATTGTAGCATCTGGAGTCAGACTGTCTGGTTTTAAACCCTAGTTCTAGTTTTGTGACCTTGGATTGAACATTTATCTTTCCCATATCTCAGTTTCCCCAAATGTATTGTAAACACAATAATTCTCTCTATTGTGGAATTAAAAAAAAATCCTCTACCAGGCTAACCAGGACTCCAGGATTATAATACAGTATTATGGATAGAACAAGGTCCTCTGAGCCACCCCTATCCCCTCACTGGGGGATTCTAGGCAGGTGCTCCACAACTGAGCCACACCCCAGCCCCTCACTGGGGGATTCTATACAAGCACTGTTCCACTGATTTATATCCCTAGTTCTCTCTTTAGATTTTATTCTCAGAAGTACCTTCCAACCCATCTATGATCCTGAACAACAAGAGTTGGGTAAACAACCTGATTCACCTTCAATGTTCTTAGCTGAAGAAGCAGAAGCAAGAGCAGAGGATTTCAAACAGATAGTGCTGTTCACCACTCTGAAACCAAATGAAGGGTGTTGCTAGAAGATGCAAAATTGGAAGCATAGACCAAGCCTAGATGAAAGACAGATCAAGTCTGACTGCATGCAAGTTTGGAACATCTTTCCTTCATCTAGAAGAAAAAGGAATCTGTTGAAAGACATCAACAGGAAGAACCATGTTTGGAGAACACACTGTAGGGGTGGGGTGGGGAGGGGGACCTGCACTGAAGTCTGCTTGAGAATGAAAGATGAGGGGTTGGAAGCATATAATGAAGTGCCAAGGTTTTGCTTGGCAAGCCCCAGCAGAACTTTTAAGTTCCCAAGCTTTTAATTTCCATCTGAGATCCTACTGTTGAATGCTCATTTTTTAAATTCTATCAGAATTCTCTGTGGAAGTTGGAAGTTGAGGGTAACCATAGGATGTGGTTCATACCAATTCTCTAAAGATGGCCTACTTAGGTGAATCACATCTCATGTCACTGTATAAAATCTCTAAAGACAATGCTAAGGTTAGCTGAGTATAAGCCCCGGCTTTCTGGTGATCCCAGCAACCACTGGGCTAGCCCTGGGCTCTGAAGCAGCTCTCAAAAAATAAAGCAATTGGGGGGAGAGTGAATGGTATAATTCCTATAATATAGAGAAGAAACTGACAGAGCTGAGGATAAGAGTCAGTCAGTAAAGCATTGCATTCAATCCTTAAACTCACTTTTTTTTTTTAAAAGATCAGTCAACCAGTTGTAGTGGTGTATACCTTTAATCCTGGCACTTGGAGGCATAGTGAGTGAATCTCTGTAATTCTGAGGCCAGTCTGGACTACACAGTAAGTTCCAGGCCAGCCAGAGCTACAAAATGAGACCCTGTCAGAAAGAAAGAAAGGAAGAAAGAAAGAAAGGAAGGAAGGAAGGAAGGAAGGAAGGAAGAAAAAAGGAAGGAAGAAAGAAAGAGAGTAGTAGTAGAGTATATAATATCAATAATGGGGAGATGGAGACAGGCAGGTCACTGGCCTAATAAGCAGCTACAGACCAATGAAAGACTTTGTCTTTAAAACCAGTGCATTTCCTGAGCAATAAAACCCTCAGTTGACCTCTGACCTCCATGCACACGTTCATGCACTTGACCCCACATCTGCATACACATGCATGCACTCACACACACACAACTACACAAATATTCATATACACAGATACACAAACTAATCAGACTCCAAAGGAATCATAGCAAATGGCTATTTTATTACTCTAAGAAGCACCTCTGGTCTTGGGCTATGAGATGAGTGTTAATTTCTCTTTTCCCATGTAAGCTTGTTTTTGTTTGTTTGTTTGTTGTTTTCTCCAGTTGCCACAGGATGGAATTGTGGATCCTTAGGCCATAGAGTTTACAGTTTTCACTTTTAAATTTCTTTATTTATCAGGGGCAGTTGAATGTTTCAGAATGTTTTCTGGTAACTTAGGACATTTCAGAATGAAGATCCTTGCTGTGGTTACAGCCTGTTCCCTATTGTCATGTGTACATCGGTGTGTTTGGTTGGTTGAGGGAGATGTGTCTGTGTGTCTGTGTGTCTGTGTGTATGTTGTTGATTGGGGAGGGCAACGTGTGTTTGTGTGTTTGTGTATGGTGGAGGAGTGGTGTGTGTGTGTGTGTGTGTGTGTGTGTGTGTGTGTGTTTTGATTGCAAGGGCTGGAGTCTGTGTATATGTGGTTGGTTGGGGGACAGTGTATGGGGGTGATGTGTGTGTATTTAGTTGGTTGAGGATCTTTGTGTATGTGGTTGTGGGGGCTGGTGTCTGTGTATGTGGTTGGTTGGGGGACAGTGTGTGTGTGTGTGTGTGTGTGTGTGTGTGTGTGTGTGTGTGTGTTTGGCAGAGCAGATATTAACAGCAGGTATAGCACCTCAGACCTCAGGGTCTATCCACCGTGCCATTTTTGAGACAGGGTCTTGATTTCTGGCTTTGCTGGGTAGACAGTGAGTCCTGCCGGTCTCTACCTCCCCAGTGTTCAGATTCTAAGCCTGCATCACCATGTCTCACTTTTATTTTCCCTATGAGATCTTGGAATTAAACCCAGGTCCTCATTTCACACCATCTCTCTGTGGCCTGGGATGGAGCCACCTCTTCTGCACTGTCTCCAAGTCTTTATCACCCCAGAGTTCACCAAAAAGCCTTCCTTCAGCTGTAGTTCATAAGCCCGTTATATACACATTTCATCACAAGTGACCCTTGAAAGAGTATTTGTGTTCCCATAAAGCATTGTTTTGAAATTATTTCCCATCAATAAAATGAGCTTTGACTATATTCCACCCATGGAAGTCACACTTATGGCATCTCCATCCTAACCTTGTGTAAATAGACCATCATCCAGAATGTTGGTTCTGTCTTCTAGCTGTCTGACTAGAAATGGGTTATCATTGCTGCTGTAGAGCAAATACTCTCTTAGGGCTACACTCACACTAACCAACATTACAGACTCCATGTCTGAAATGAAATAGCAGATTTTCAGTTTACAGTGAAGCATTTTGAGGCAGCATGTAGAGTGCTTCAGGAACACAGCCTTCAGATCAGAAAGAATGGATTGCATGGTATATTCATCTTCTAGGTTCTGGGGCAAGTATTTAACAAACGCACATCAAATGGGCTAGAGAGTTGGCTCCATGGGTAAGAGCACCTGCTGCACAAGTCTGAGGACATGAGTTCAAATCCCTAGCACCTTGTTAAAATGCTGAGGGTGTCTAAGTATGCATCTGAAGCCTTAGTGTTGTGAGGGTGAGGATGATAAAGATGAGAGGATCCCTGTGCTTCCTGGCTGTCTGCCTAGCTTGGGTTCTGTGACAATCTCTGCCCTCTCAGGAGTAAGTTAGAGAGGGATAAAGCACAACACCTCAGCTCCCACTCTGGCCTCTGGGAGTATGCACAGGCATGATCACACATATGACATGCACGCACACAGAGCCCTTTACAAAAGCATTTGTTTAGGCTTACAGCTTTGGGGTACAGTCTTTCATAATGGAGAAGTCATGGAGGGAGGAGGGTGGAGCAGCTGGTCCCATTGCACCCTCAGTCAGGAAGCAGCAAGAGATGGATGTTGGTGCTCAGCTCACCTTCTCCTTTCCATTCATTCCTGAAACCCACCCCATGGGATGATGTCACACACATTCCAGGAGGGTCCTCCTACCTGGATTGACCCAATCTGTAAAGTCCCTCACAGACACAAGCAGAGGCTTGTTTCCTAAGTGACTCTACATCCTGGCAAGTCAATGGTCGATATCAACAATCACATAAGAACCAATCACATGAGAACCTCAGAATGAAGCGACCTTGGCCCTACTGGTGGGACTTGCAATAGACAACAGCCTTTACATGCTAAAGATGTCTAGGTCTGTAGTTTCTGAAACATTCCCCAGTCAACATTCCTTCCCATCCCCTGCTAGGGAGGAAGCTTTGTTTCCCATAGAGATGCCCCTGGAGGAACGAGGTTTTGCTTTACAGTGGAGATAGCTACAGCATGACCAGCTAATTGCTGTAAGGTGAATAACCAGTGCAGCAGCAGTCTACTGCTGTCTCCTTAAAATGACTCTGCGGCATTTCCACTCTGATCTATTATACATCCACATTAAAATTTAATGTCCAGAAAGCATCCTTACTTCTCTCATTTCTAAATTCAAAAGGAATGACTCACTTTGGACCCGAGGATGGGGAAGTACAATGGATTCTCTCTGACTTCTGCTTGTGGCACAGAATCCTTCCCTAAAACACCATCATCCAATGTTATGCTTAGCATCGATGTGATCTTAAAGTCAAGGTTTCTAGGTGAGTTTTCAGGAGGGTTCCACACAGTTCCTTGTGCTTAAAAAAATAAGCCACGGAGGCCTGTGAGACAGTAAAGTGGGTCTTTGCCCACTTGCAGCTAAGCCTGGCGACCTGAGTTCCAGTCCCGTGATCCACATGAAGGAAGGAGGTAACCAGCTCCCTAAAGTTTTCCTGTGACCCTTCACACCTGCACTGTGGAATGGTGTGTAGCTAGACTCATATTTGGGATGTATAGAATAATTGTTTGCATTGTAACTCTCCTCTCCCCAGCAGACTAGATGAATCATACTATATTGAAACAGTTGAATAATGAGCCCAAGTCTAGGTTTCCTGGCATCAGAGACAGGATCTGAACCCGTTCCTGCTGAGACAGTCAGTTTTTCTGGTACTGGTGTGGTGGCAATTGCCTATTGATGACATAGGAACTGTTGGGTGCAAAAATAGATCATTCTAAGAGACAATTGCATGGGTGGCTGTGCTGGTTAACAAACGATGGGAGCAAAGTGTCTATTGGCTTATTCACCACTCTAAGCTAGTTCCTGTCTCCCAATGAATAGCACCAAGTCAGCCATCAACCTTCCTACAGCCTGGCTGTCCTATCCCAAGCTAGGACAAACATAGTAAGAAAACTGGGTATGTCTTATGCCTGCTTCCTGTTCACTTCTAACAATTCTAAAAAGTCTTGGGATACACTATCTAGACTTCATCCTATGTCATGTCTACTCTTTTTTGTTCTATTTCCACCCCATCTCATTATCCTAGCCTAGCCTATTATTTACTAGGTAGCCCAGGTTGGCCTAGAATCACAACATATCCCCACACTAGACTTGAACTTGTGATCCTCCTACCTCAGCTTTCAACGTGCTGAAATTATAAACATTCATCATCACACTTATCTTACCATGTTCTGTTTTAATCGGTACTTTATTGATTCCAAAAGTCACACATTCCCTCGGGCACATAGAGATCAATTTACTTTATTATAGAATCAGTCATCTGTTTGACATATACAACCACAGATGGATGAGTAATGTATGAACATGTAGGGGTAAGGAACTATGACCCATACAAGGAAGTTTAATACACTTCCTACAATTCTTAACATTCCTGTAGTGGTCAGTACTCCTCTTACTAATAAACGGGGTGGGGGTGCTACCATGTATCTGTGAAGTCACTGTAGGATCATTCTTGAGTTATCGTCTATTACTCATACTTGGTTTTTTACTTACTGGGAAGGCACATTATGAGATGTAGTATAAGATGGCTTCATCCATACGGAGAAAGAAGGCGCAAAGATATGTACTAAACACCTGGAAAAAAGAGACACAAGACAAGCTCTGCAAGACACCCTAAAGAAGAAGAAAGGACAGAGCTAAAATATGAGCCAAGCAATTATATTTCACAGATTTTCCCAGAGTTGCATGAGCTAATATTAACCTAGTCAGAAGGGTGGCAGAAATCAAAGCAGGGATCAAGGAGCCCCAGTCAGACCTTAGGGCAAGACAAGTGTCAAAGGTCAGAGAAGCAGAAGGTGACAGCAGGAATAAGACAGACTTGAAGGTCAAGGCAGTACTAACCTTGATGGAGCCTCTGTGGAGGGTTAGGGACTGAGCGTAGGGAGGAGCCTACAGGACTGCAGACAAGTGACCCTCTTGCATCTCCTGCTGAAGACACATCCCTCTGCCCTGGAAGATACACTTCTGCAGGCATCAGGGGTTCTCTGGAAATCCTTCTCAAAGCCCAAGATCTAAGCAAACTCAAGTCTTAATCATGCTGCTTTCTTCCTTCCAAGGATACCAAGCCCCCCCCCCCTCTGTGTGTGTGAAAGTTTTCTTGGGAGACACACACACACACACACACACACACACACACACACACACACACACACGCATGCATGCATACACCCCTACATACTCGCCCCACATAGGGAACTTAAAATAGATCAAAGTAACCACGAAATGCTCAGATGTTTCTAGTCCCTCCCATGATGCTAGGTCAGAGCAGATGAAGTTCTAGCATTATTTCATAAGCACAATGACTTCAGGTCCTCCAGGTACCTCCAATCAGTGTTGGTGGTGGGGAAGAGGAGATGACATAGTGGGTAAAGTGAACCTGAATTCTAGTCCCGACACTCACATACACACAAAAAGGCCAAGTGTGGCACTGATTCTAATTCCAGTACAAAGAAGGCAAAACCTGGCAGATTCTTGGGGCTAAGAAGCCAGACAATTAATAAATCCAAATTGACATGCTCCAGGTTCTGTGAGAGACACTGTCTCAAAAATAAGGTGGAGTTTGGGCCTGGAGAGATGACTCAGTAATTGAGAGCAGGTACTGCTCTTGCAAAGGACCTAAGTTTGATTCCCAGCACCTATATAGGACAGATCACAACCATCTATAACTCAAGCTTCAGGGGATTCAATGCCCTCTTGTAGACTCTGTGGACACATGCACTTTGGTACACACACACACACACACACACACACACACACACACACACACAGAGAGAGAGAGAGAGAGAGAGAGAGAGAGAGAGAGAGGGAGAGAGAGATGAATATGCATGCAACATACAAAAAGGCAGAAAGAGAGGGTAGAGAGGGAGAGATCAGATTCCATCTAACCTGGCATCTGAACCCAGTGAGAGGTTGGTTTTGTCACCACTTTTCCTTAGACTCCTTGTCACCGTACCACCAATACACACAGAGATGCCACCTTAGACTATCCTAACTGAGAGGCAGAGTGAACCAGTCAATCCCGCCAGGATCAAGGACCCAAGCATAGAGAACTAATGATGGCCTGAAATAACCTGCCTTGAAACCTGAGATTATTATTTGCTCCTCAATGTTCGTCAAGCTACCTCAACTCTACACACATTTTCCCATTAGTAAACAGTAAGGATAGTGAGTTGCCCCACCCCCGGAATAGAGATTGGATTTGACATATGCAAAATTCTTAGGTGATTAGTGTTAGGTAGTTAATAGCATCTCACTCCTAGTGTGTGACTCTGGGTATGATTGGCTGCACTCCGAGGAAGTGGGGGGAGGATAGAGAGAAATGAGTTTTCTCGAGATAGGTGCTGAGCCCAGCAATGCCTGTGCCAGTGGTGCTTAGGAGGAGTGCCAGCCCCAGAGCTGTCTGCCCCTGTCACGTTGACATACACCCGTTGCACTCCTGAATGGATGCCCTTGTCAGTATCCCTGCTTCTGCTTTAACCTTCTCTTCTGTGGTGATATACTTTCTTACTTAGTTTCCTTATATAAATATCATTTCTGTTTTTGGTATTTGCTACTCAAATTGATGCATTGCACCACAAGCTGTGTATTTGTCTTCATTCTGAGGGAGTAGCAGTTCTTTTCTTCCTTTTTAAAAAATCAGTAATTTGACTTTTTATGTGATTCAAGTTTCTATTCCAGAAACAAAGGGGGAGAGTGTTGTATGAGTTATATTTATATTGCTATGAACAAATACCTGACAGAAGTCATTTAAAGGGTGACAGATTTTTGTTTTCTTGACTCACTGTTTGAGAGGGTATAGTCCAGCAGGTCAGGGAAGGCATAGTAGGGGTCAGAGTAGGGGAGAGTGTGAGGCCAGGGCTACTGGCATCTCCATCAACCATAGACAAGAAACATGTCTAGTTTGTAATCATGAAATCCTTTCCCTACTGACTTAGGTCCATCAATTAGACCCTACTTCTCCAAAGCTCCAGAACCACACACACACACACACACACACACAAAAAAAAAAAAAAAAAACAAAAAACATCAGGAGCTGGGGACCAAGCATTTAAACACAAGAGCCTTTGGGAAACATTTCATATGTAAGTCATTACATGATGGGAAATGAAAGAAGGAAATGGTGTGTGTGTGTGTGTGTGTGTGAGAGAGAGAGAGAGAGAGAGAGAGAGAGAGAGAGAGAGACAGAGACAGAGAGAGAGAGAGAGAGAGAGAGACAGAGAGACAGAGAGACAGAGGAGACAGAGACAGAGACAGAGACAGGGAGACAGAGAAATGGAGAGACACAGAGCGAGAGTGCACCTAGAGTCACCTGACAAGACAAAAGAGTCTCCATTCAGGAATTTATTTAGATCAGATTGGCCTGTAGGTAGGACTGTGTTGCTTGTTGGTTGATGTAGGAGAGTCCAGTCAACTGTGGGCAGTACTGTTCATTGGACAAGTGCTCCTGGGCTGTCTAAGAAAGCTAGCTGAGTATGAGTCCATGGGTGAGCCAGTAAGAAGCACCCTCTGTAATTTCTGCTTGAAGTTCATGCTTGAGTTCCTGCTATGACTTTCATCAGCCATCAGCAGTAGACTGTGACCTGGAAGCCAAGTAAAGTCTTTCCTCCCCTCAATTGCTTCTGATCACTGTGTTTTATCTTAGCAGCAGAAAGCATAACAATATATACACACATGCTTACATCATATGCCATTTGTCCATCCATCTATCATGTAATCATATATATTTACACACACACACACACACACACACACACACACACACACACACACACACACACACACGCACTATGTCATTCACAGGGCTAATATTGCCTCACTCATATACCCTATAAACACACTGTCTGAAGATCATTCAATCATGCTTTAATGGTCCAGGTAAGTTTTAGGGTTAACCTAAATTAAAAAAAAGAGAGAACACAGGTCCCTTTCTTGTGGAAGGAAGGGCTGTAGCACATTGCACAGAAGCATGTGAGAGCTAATTGCAAATAGTCTGTCACAAGGCTTGTCATTTCCTTAGACCTCTGATGATTCTCATGTGCGGTGGGGATGATTGACAGGGTTTGGCATTCTTTGGCTCCCAGACTGATAATGAAATTAAGTGATCCTAAACAGGGCTCTGGAACTGGAGAGATGCCTCATGATTAGAAGTACAAACTGCTCTTCCGGGAAGATTGAGTTCACTTCCTAGCACCCATCTCAGGCTTCTCACAACCACCTATAACTCCATCTCCAATGGATATGATGCCCTCTTTTGGCCCCCACAGACACTGCATTAATGCGCACATACCCACACACAGAGATATGCATAATTAAAAAATTTAAAAATAAATAAACAGACCCCACAACTAATTTCTTTAAAGTCACAATTGATGGGGAATGAAACACTATGTTTTCCTATATCCAAATATGCCCTTTATGCTTGCTTGCTTTTTGACAGGGTTTCACATAGCCCAGGGGTGCCCTTGGTCTCTGTATACAGCCAATAATGACTTTGTGCTTCTTATCCTTTTGCCTTTACTGAGTGCTGTGATTACTGGCATGGCCACAACACCAGAATTATGCAGTGCTGGGGGCTTAACCCAGGCTTTTATGTATGATACATATGAACCAACTGAGATACACACCAGCCCTTTCCCTATCTTAGAAAAAATGTCTAACAAACTGTACTTAATGATTTTTGTCAGGATGGTTAGACTCTGCGTAAGAAACCTGGGAAAGGCCTCTGGACCTTACAAGGAACAGATTAAAATGTTTTTAAATGAGGTGGCTGGAGATATGGCTAAGAGCATTTACTGCTCTTCCAGAGGACTAGAAGTCAGTTCCTAGCATCCATGTCTAAGGATGTACAACTGCCTATAGCTACAGTACCAGAGGATCCAACATCCGTTCTGGTCTCCATTGGTCCCTTCTGATGAAATCTCCACTGCCTCCTCCAAATAGCACAAACTGCTATGTATGTTCAGAACATGAGCCTTTGGGGCCATTTCATATTCAAACCACACTACCCTGTAGCTTCCATACATTGCCCCCTTCCCTGCTCAGTGTCACTGAAGCTCTGCATTGTGCTTGGACTGACACTGCCCAACATCTCCACCCTCAAAATCCCAAATCTCAGTATCTTTCATAGTTCTCATAAAGGAGTGTTTGCCAATAATTTCAAAAATATACATCAATATTGATTGTTAACATGACAGGGTCTAAATTCTAAATACTTGGGAGGGAAATCCGTGGTATGCTTATGAGGGAATAGCTAGGTTTGGTTGGCTTTGGGGAATGATTATGGAGGAATTATCTAGATTAAGTTAGTTGAGATGAGAAGACTCAACTGTGTGGGTGACAGCACCCCTGGGATAGGGTCCCCAACAGCATGTAAAAAAGAAAGTGAACTGAGTACCAGCATCCATCTCTCTCTCCTTCCTGATTACAAACAGAGCGTGGCCAGCAGCCTTACACTCCTGCCACCATGAAGTCCCCACAAGAATGGACTGCACTCTTGAACTCTGAGCCAAAATAAGCCCTTCCTTTATTAAGTTTGCTTCTTATTAGGTATTTTTTCACAATGAGGAGGAAGTAACTAACACAATGTATATATACAGAGAGAGAGAGGGAGAGAGGGAGAGAAACAGAGAGATCTTTGCATAACTCTAGTCTAAATTATTTTGTTCAGGAAGCTGATGAAACTTAAAGAATTATCTACTTGAGCCTTTCCCTTTTACACATTGGAGATTTAAGCCAAGTAGCTTTAGAAGACTTGCTTGAGTTTCAACAGTTGAGATTTGATCACTCCCAGACACCTGCTCCTTTATCCCTCTGGGTGGCCCTGGAGGGGAGTCTAACAAGGCTAACAAGACCCATTTTTACAAGAGAAAGCCTGTTTGTTGCATGCTTCCAATGTCTTAATACTTCAAAGAGGAATCCCCTCTCAGAGCTTTCCCCCTTCCTCTCAGCATCCATGCCTGCTGCTACATCACTCATGTCACCATGCTATTTGATTTCTACATCTCTGTAAACCCCGCAGTACTTAGAGACGGAAGTTGCTCAATAAATGTTCATGAATGAATGAACGGTTGAGTGAGACACAAATAACAGGGCTTTGCAGGGAGGACTGATGGGAATAAAGATTTACCTAACCATTTATGTTGCTGTTGACATGTCATGCTTTTTCCCTCTTACCCAGGAGGCCAATAACACAAACACATGCCTTGCCATGAAAAATTCACAACCATACATTAGTGAGATACCCTGGTGACACTGCTTAGAAACTGGAGAGCCAAGGTCAATGCAAAAGCTGCTGTAAATCAAATGTCTTTGACACTGCCTCTTCCTATTGGGAAATCTCACCCATTTACTGTGTTTGCCACTGTGCCTAGCTTTTTATGTGAGTGCTGTACATCAAACTTAGGTTCTCATGCTCGAATAGCAAGCACTTAACCAACTGAGACACCTCCCCAGCCTCATGGCAAGACACCTTATAAAAAACAGAAGGGCATGCTGGTCGTATGATTCAGAGAAGGATCTATGATAGCCATATTACTGGCTTTGAAAGAGTGATTTTATTATGTATACAGCAAACTAAAGCCAAAGTAAAGAAATAAATAGCAAGTGATGGATGGGTAGATGATAGAAAGGCAGACAGATAGATGATAGACAGACAGACAGATGGCTATCAAAATGAGTGCTTAAAGCACTCAGCAGAAATCAACTGGAAAAGCTCCAGGAAATTGGAGATCTGAGAGAGAGAGAGAGAGAGAGAGAGAGAGAGAGAGAGAGAGAGAGAGAGCCTATTTCCTATGGAGGGATACTCTCTCAGCCTAGATACACAAGGGAGGGCCTAGGCCCTGCCCCAAATGTCTTGACAGATTTTGATTATCCCTCATGGAAGGCCTCACCCTCCCTGTGCAGTGAATGGGGGATGGGGGAAATGGGGGGATGGGAGGGAGAGGGAACTGGGATTGATACTTATAAAATGTGCAACTGTTCTATACCCTTTCTTTTTATGTTTAAAATAATAATGAGAATAACTATATTGTTTTCAGGGATATCTTCTTGTATTTCTAAACATAAGACACATATCTTCACCCTAGACAGAGGGCTATTTGACTGATGACAGAAATGAGCGTTGAAATAGTGTGGAATTAACTAAGGCATCTTAGTCATTCATACACACTGCTTTATAAAGTGAAGGCTCTAGATCAAACCACTGCTTGCTCTAAATTCTAAGCCTTCTTATATATGTTCCCTGACATACTTTGAATGCCCCTCCAATAGAGAACAAGAAGGCCTGTGCTTCAAAGACTGGCTTTTCCTCTCTACTGGGAAAGCCAGCATGTCTTACATGGGAGTATCATGTCTACTGGGACATAAATAGATTTTATTAAGCCAACTGAGATCAATACCAGACACTTGAGTCCTCATCCGATGACCTTGACTGTGGGAAGAACAGAATCTCCCAAATTAGATATGTAGTAGGCACTCTTCTGATGGTGTTATTTAACTAGTAGTTTGAATTATTACAATGTATGGATCAAAACAATTAATTGTACTAGGGCATCTTCACCAGCATACTCCTTTGTTAAACAAGGTGTGTATTCATATGAGTGCATATATGTGCATGTGCATATAGAGGTCACAGGATAACCTCAGGTGTAATTCCTCATTCTCCATGCACTACTCACTTAAAAATACACATATTTATTTTACTTTAAATTGTATGGGGGTGTGGTGTGTACACCTGAGTGCAAAAACCCACAAAGACCAAAAGAGATCCCCTTGTGAGTCATTCCATGTGACCTGAATTCTAGTCCTCAGTAGGATCAGGAAGAACTCTGACCACCTAAGGCATGTACCAAGTGTTCCCTCTTAGTTTTTGAGACAGGGTCTCTCAGTGCCTTGGAGATCAACAAGTAGGCTAAGAGGACTAAGCATTGAGTCTTGGGAACCCACCTGTCTCCATCTCCCCAGAACTGAGATTACAAGTGTGTGCCACCATGCCTGGTTTTGTAGGTGGGTTGTGGAGTCTGAACTGGGGTCCTCAAAATTGTGTGTAAGCCCTGGAATGGTTGAGTCATCACCCCATCCTGAAAGATAATTTGTAAAATGGAGAGAAAGCATCTTTCCTTGCTTCATCCATCCCCTGGTCTTTCCATGTCTTCCAGTGACAGTGACAAAGCAAAAATTGTGACTTTCCATGAAAGAACAACAGGTGACTGCTCTCAGTCACCAAATTCTTGGGGGATGACTTCTAAGACAGGGAACAAGAGTAAGTAAATGTTGTCTTCTCCCAGTGACAGTCTTCTAAACATCCAGACTCTGAAAAGTAATAATAGATTTTGGGATCCATTCTTAGCTAAAAAAGAAAAAAAAACATTTTCACACGCCCCCCCAAAATCATTCTTGAATGCCATCTGATATGTAATCTTTGCATCTTGCTCACTATAGAGGATGAAGTGATTTATCAACAACCAAGCGCAACTGTAGAACCAAACAGTTCAAGAATAGGGCTGGCAACATGGCTCAGCAGGTAAAGAGGGTTTCAACCAAGCCTGGTGACCTGAATTAGACTTTCAGGACATACCTGGTGATGGGGAAAACTGATTCCAACAAGTTGTCCTCAGACTTCCACAGCTGTGTCTTAACACACATGCATCTATACATATAATAATTAGATGCAATTTAAAAAATAAGAATTCAAGAATACAGCTGAAACCCAAGAAATAAGAAAATGTTTCTATGGTGTAAAGACCATAGATGCTCAAAATAATTAAGTAGCTATTATCCCAAGGGGACCTGGTTCCATGGGCGACCTGAGTGTCTCCTCCCCACACCTGGGAAGCTACACCTGCACTTAGACTAAGCTGAATATATAAAAGGAATTATCAGAAATCCTCATGGAAGGATGAGTGATTCTCCTTTTCTTCCCTAAAACCCAGAGAAACTTCCAAGCAGTTCATAGGGGGGCCCTCTGAACCACTCAGCAGCAGAGCAAATGGACCTCCGCTTCACTGAATCGAATCCCTCAGCCACTGACCTGGAACCAGTCCTTGAAAAGCACTGGAAGATCATTCATGCCCTAAGCATGGAGCAGCCCACAGAGACCCAGAAGTCTCCTGTGATCAGCTTAAAATACAACTACAGAGGAGTCAAAATGGAAATAGGCATGAGTAGCTGGCTCAGCTAGTCAGCTAGCATGAGTTCAATACCCGAAACCCATTTAAATGAAGACAGACATGGTGGTACATGCTTGTAAGCCCAGCCCTGGTGTGAGTTTAGGGGTGGGGCAGATGGGTGAGGCTTGCTAGATAGCCAGCCAGCCTAGTTGAATCAGCAAGTGCCAAGTCCTAATGAGAAACTGTCTCAAAAACAAACAAGCAAACAAAAACCCAAGGGTCGATTCCTGAGAAATGATACGCAAAGTTAACTTTATGTACATACACAAGTGTACTTACATGCCTTCATACACACACACACACACACACATACACACACACACACACACACACACACACACACACACACACACGCCAAACAAAATGGAAAGACAGGCTGAACACCAAGGTTTCTGGAGACTACTGGGAAGAAGTAGTAAGCTCAACAGGAAAGAATGGGGACGATTATTCTGGTAATATGACAGCAAGGACAGGATAGCAAATGGGATGGCTGTCAGAAGAAACCCAAGACACACTGTACTCAGGACTGGTTGACTTATTTGTTTATGTGAGAATTGCTAGTTGATATTTTTCAAATGGAACAACAATGAAACAGGAGAGTTAAGATTTTGACCTGGTGTTCAGTCTCCCATGACCAGGTGACAATGATGCTACTTATCAGAAAGAGAAGAACCAGACGATAAGAGAGTTGACTCAAGAGTGCTTTCTCCTCTTATAGAGGACCTGAGTTCAGTTCCTAGCACCTACACTGGGTGACTTACAACTGCCAATAACCCTCTTCTGCCCTCCACAGGTACCTGCATACCCATGGTGTATGCACACAGAGACGAAAATGCATAACTAAAAATAAATCTAAAAGGAAAGACAAAGACACACCAGAATTTAGTACCTTTTATGTTTTGTGCCTCAGCACAGTTTCTGACCTGAGCCTCCTGGCTGTATGTGTTTATGGACCGCATGGAAGTGTGTGAGAGCCAGGACCAGTATATAGAAATTTCAGTACACTAGAAAAGCTTTTGATTAGGTGAAAGCGCCACCTCTCTCTTCCCCCCGACCCTGCCCCTGAGAAACCCCCCCAAACAGCGGCTCCTTCCTTCAGAAAGCTCATCAAGAGTTAGCCCCTCCCCAGGACTGCTCAAGGCCACTCCCACAGGGCATTTAAACTGCCCCCCTCCCGAAAACAGACACGTGGCTTTTCATCTCTCTTCCCTGTGTCCTCTCTGGGGTGCTGGAAAATCATCTGGCAGCGTTTTATGCATTAAACCGGGACCTTTTCTAATTTGATTTCATTTGATCTGATTTGGATTGCTGTGTCGTCAAAGAGGCTTATTGGGGTGCAGGAACTTTGCAGCTACCACAAAAGTTCCAGTGTTTATATCTATTTTCTAGTTGATCCTCTTAGAGTTCCATATTTTTCTTTAACTATGTATTCGTGTGTGTGTGTGTGTGTGTGTGTGTGTGTGTGTGTGTGTGTGTGTGTGTGTGTGTGTGCATGGCTGCAGTACCAAAGGTGGACAGAAGAGGGCCTTGGATCCCCTGGAACTGGGTTAAAGGTGGTTGTGGCTATCCTAGTTGAACTATGGGAGTTTTCTGTGAGAGCAGTATACACTGTCACCTCTCCAAATGCCAGAAAGCTCAGACTGTGAACTGTGCTTGAATGCATGTTTGCCTAGTCCTAACCTGGTCACTTCTAACTTTGAACTCTTCCTAGTGTCTGTGGTGATTCAAAACCCCAAGAGAGATTCTAAAACACAAAGTCTCAGATTGTTGTATTAGTTACTGTGGTGGTCAGTGTTAATTGTCAACTTTGCAGAGCCCAGAATCACCACTGGGCATAGCATATCTAAATTAAGGCTGGATTTGAAGCTTGTCTATAAGGGACTGTCTTGATTGTGTTCATTGATATGGAAAGACCCATTTACACTATGGGTGGGATCATTCCCTGGGTAGGAAGCCTAAACCTGTAGAGGACCAAGTTGAGGACTAGCATTCATTGTTCTCTGTTTCTGATTGAAATGATATGATATGATATGATATGATACAATGCTTCAGGCTCTTCTTGCCTTGACTGTGGGCCATGATGGGCTACAACTTTGAACTGTGAAGCAGGGTGAATGGTTTCTCACTTAATTTGCTTTTGTCTGGGTGTTTTATAATAGTGATGGGAAAAGAAACTAAGAGAGATGTTTTCCCCATTGTTCTGATAAAATACCCAGAGGAAGCACTGAAAAACTCACGGTTTGAGGGCACACAGTCCATCATAGTGGGAAAATCACCGTGGCTTGTTCATATCCAGTGAACAATGAAACAGAGAAAGGATAAGAAGTGGACCAGATTATAAGCCTCAAGACCAATCCTTCATGTCCCCAGAAATCCACTTCTGCCAGCTAAGCCACACCTCCCAAAGGTTCCACGACCTCCCAAAGTGAACCAAAGGTTTAAGCACAAGAGCTTATGGGGACATTTCACAGTTAAACTATGACACACATGTATCCCAAATAGATATGGAATTGGCATGAGCTTCACCTCAAACCCATAGCAACTTCTTACTTTCTCAGAGACATTAAGGACCATTTAAAAAAATACTGTGTGATAGTGTCTAGAATTTTCTATAAGAAGATAGAATAAATCAATAAGGACAAACAAAAATATTGAATACCTAATTGAATGCCTGCTGAACAGAGCCCCAAGGAGGATATATGTGATGGAAGAAAGCCTTCTATGATCTGGTTAATATGTGAGATCGATGGAAGGATTAGAGGTACCATTTTTGTACATGATGCAGGAGGATTTTAGAGATAATAGTGAATAAAGAGAGCTCTGAAAAAAATTGTCATAGCCTCTTATTTAAATTTTTTCCATATATGGTGTGTGTGTGTGTGTGTGTGTGTGTGTGTGTGTGTGTGTGTGTGTGTTTGTTAGCTTCATTCTGGTGCTGTGTCAAAATTCACTGATAGCTGCTTCAGAGGCAAGGGGTTTCTTTTAGGTTACATTTCCAGTTTATAGTCCATCATTGGGGGGAAATTATAGCAACAGGAACTCAAAGCAGCAATTTACATCACATCCATAGTCAAGAGCAGAGAAGATGATCATATACATGTCCATTTGTTTGTTTGTTCTCAGCTCAATATCTCCACTCTTCCACAGTTCAGGACTCCCTGCCTAGGGAATGTTGCTACCGCTACCTGCAGTGGACTGAGTCTTCCCACACCAATTAACCACATTGAGACAATTCCCCAAAGGTCAACCAAATGTACAACAATCCCTCACAGAGAACCCTTGCCCAGATGTTTCTAGGTTTTATCAAGTTGGTAATTAAAGCTAAGCATCCTAGTGTGTGTGTGTGTGTGCGCGCGCGCGCGTGTATGCACGTGTATATGTGTGGGGATGTATGCATGCCCACACCCTATTGCAAAAGTCAGAGAAGGATGCTGGTTGCCCTGTTTCCTCACCCTCCCCAGTATTCCTGTAAGGCAGAGTCTATCACTTATCTTGTATCTAAAATGGCAGCCCGACAGTCCCCGGTGATTCTGTCTTTATCCCACACAGTTCTGGGAATAGATCTGTGCATGGTGGCATCCAACTTTTCACCTGGGCCATGGAGATTGGAACTCGGGTTCATACACTTGTGCAGCAAAAACTCTTACCCTCTAAGCTATTTCCTCAGACCCCCAGTCTCTTATTTATCATAGCCTTTCATTAGTAACTTTTGCAACTCTTGCACAGTGAAAGCCTCATTCCATCTCAGAAAGCCGCAGGTGAGCACAGGCATTTATGTGTTCCAGAAGCTAGGAGGCTGATTTTAAAAAACACCCTTAGAACAAGTCCCATTTTATCCAAGTGAATAATACCATTTCCCTTCTGTAAGCAAAACCATGATATATAGGCAAACTCCACGTTAATTGGATAAACCAGTGGCAAAGCCCCAGAAGCACAATTAACTTTCATGTGAAATACTCCCAGCTGAAATCCTGGAAACTTGCATGTAATTAGTACTCCCTTCCAGCTCTCCAAAGTATAAAATACAATACATTAGGGCTTGTAACACTAATATTGCCAAGAACACGACTAACATGGGAAGTCTAATTTGCCACTAATATGCAGATGGTGGGCTAGTTGGTGAATTCTCTCACCTGTTTGGCTAATTGTTTTCAGTGTGATTTACAAACTCTGTGCCTGACGATACAGTGGATGCAGCACGTGAAATTGCCAATGCTGGACTGTGGTAAGTCACAAAAATGTAGATTTCAATTTCAGAAGCAATGCTAGCAACTATAGAGATGCTTTCTGTAAAGTGCCTATCCCACAAAACCAAATGAGGACCTGAGTTTCATCCCCAAGAACCATTAAAAAACAAAAAACAAAACTGGCTTGGTGGTGCATACCAATCCCAGTGCTGGGAGGTAGAAATAGGCAGACTCCTGGGGTCCCCTGACCTACTCAGCGAGTTCCAGGCCAACAGGAGACCCTTTCTTACAAAACAGGGTTGATGCACCCCAAGAAGGGCACCCAAGATTGATCACCGGCCTCCTCGTGTGTGTGAATACACACACACACACACACACACACACACACACACACACACACACACACACACACGTGCCCGAACGCAAAAGTTGTATTGGTTACCTTCCTTGTTGTTGTGATGAAACACCTAACTAAGCACACAGTGTCAGGAAGTACACCATGACAAGAGTACATAGTAACAACTCCAAGGTGGTGGGAGCAAGTGGGGGGTCTCACTACACAGCAGCTGAGTAGAATTGGAAGCAGCGCTGGGCTATGATTCTCAAAGGTCTGCCCCCAGAGACCTAGCCACACCACCGCTTCTAGTTTCATTTCTGTTGCCATGACAAAATCCCATGAAACAAAGCAACTTAGGAGAGATCAGGATTTATTTGTCTTACAGTTCCCATTTACAGTCCATCACAGCAGGGAAGTCATGACAGGAACTTAAAACAGCCAGCAACATCACATCCTCGGGCAAGAGCAGAGAGAAATGGATGCATGTCTGCTTGCTTGCTTGCTTGCTTGCTTGTATTCAGCTTGATTTTTATACTTTTCAGGACCCCCTGCCTAGGGAATGGTGATGCCCGAGGTGGGCTGGGTCTTCCCAAATCAATCAACTTAAAACAGTCTCCCACAGTCATGCCCACAGGCCCACAGGTCAACAAGACCTAGCCAATGCCTCATTTAGTCTCTCTTCCTGGGTGATTTTATACTGTATCAAGCTGACAATTAAAGCTAATCCTAACACCAGCCAAAGCCAATATCCCCCCCAAAATACCACCAGCTGAGGGCACATTAGACTGTGGGAGACATTTCACAATTCAAAACTTAAAAGACATCACTGAGTCCCATTCTTGTTGCATCATAAGTCACTCTAAACAACTTTCAGGTGCCAGCTACCTGGATTTTATCCTCAGAGACTGCATCTGCAGGTCTTGGATAAACCTCTGAAGTTTCTATTAAAAATAAATGAGTAGTGGCTGGGGAGACGGCTCATTGGATAATCACCTGCAGTGAAGCCAGAGGGTCACAGTTTAGCTTCCCTGAACCCACATAAATGCTGGAAAGACATAGCAGCTGCCCTTCCTTCTAGCTCTCAGAGACAGTGACAGGGCAAACTAGACTATCAGGACTCAGGAACCTCTAGGTGTCCCCCAATAACCTAATTGTAACCATTCTGAAAGGAATGAAGATATTCTGGAGACATGTGTGCCCCATTTTTGGCTATCAGACTATTGAAACAATGGGTCCCAAGGAACCAAACATTTCCCAGGACTCTTGTGTTGGAAGTAGAAAAAAGCAAGGAGGCTAGTGCTAGCCAGTGGTGGGCTTGTCTCCAGATTTCATGTAGTCTTGATAACTTGACAGGACATAACTGTAGTGCAGACAGGAGCTAAGCCAGTGATGGATGGGACCACACTTTGTCCAGGACTGCTTAGCTATGTTAACTCCCCCCCCATTTAAATGCAAACTTAATGTCAGGACCGTAAAGATAAACTTGGGGTACGGTTGTCGTTGGACCTCTTCATTCTGCTTCCCAGTGTATCACATTGACTAAATCCCCTTTTTCTCTTTCTTGTTTCTTTAATTCAGGAGGGGTGGCCAAGCCTGGATTGTTAGGGCTATCAGGGCCTAGACTCTGACCCGTATCATTCCAATAATGTAACTGCTTTCCCTTAGGCCTTGCCTTTTAAAGCTTCCACCTTTGAGTTCTACCACATTCAGCAATATGATATTTATATTGTCTACTTGACAGGGTGGAAAATTACCTAGGAAAGGAGCCTCTGGACATGATTGTGAGGGATTTTCTTGGTTATGTTAATTGAGGTAGAAAGATCACCCTGGATGTGGGTGGGACTAGCTGGAGTTCTGGGCCGAATTTAAGGAAGCGAGCTGAACACCAACACTCATCTCTCTCTGCTGCCTGACTGTAGATACAAAACCAGTAGCTACCTGCTCCTACCACCATGCTTTTCCTGTCTAAAAACCATCCATGTCTTCCCCACCACAATGAACTAGATGATGTGTGAAGTATAAGTCAAAACAAACCCTTCCTTCATTTGCTTTGTCTGGTATTTTGTTTCAGTAACAGATAAAGTAATTGATACAGTCTCTACACTTCTCACATAGGAACGTAGGAGGGGCAATACTCCAATTCTATCAGGAATATGCAGAAAGCTTTAAGAACTATATCTGGATTCAGTAGAATAGGATGTGGTAGGTTATTAGCACTATTTACCCTGTCAGAGATGAGGTCAGCCTACCTACATGAATGTGACACTCTCAAAAAAATGGTATGTACTTTGGATTCTACCCTATAGCTTTTAGATTGGGGTGATTGACACTAGCATCTGGGGAGATAGTACAATCCATAAAGTCTTTATTGAGAAAGTGTGAGGACCTGAGTTCAGATCCCCAACACAAATAGAAAAACAAATCCACTGATGTGGTTGTTACAGTCAAGGAGAAGGAGACAAGAGGGTGCTTGGAGCTCATTGGCCAGCTAGCCCAACCAGTGAGTTCTTGGTCCAGTGAAAACCTCTACCTAAAAATATCAGGTGAAGAGTGATTGAGGAAGACACACAACATTGACCTGTATCCTTCACCTATATGCACACACACTTATGCAGACACAACTCACATTAACCAGTGAACACACATACACTACACAAACACACGTATAGGCACATGCTAAAAAGACTGACATCAGTAGTCTAGTTCCGATATGAACTTGATATGAAACTGTTGCAAGGGAAATGGCCAACGATCAGCTTAAAGATCTGTGTGTTGGTACAAGGTCTCATATTCAATAGTGAATTGGTCCGTTGGGCCATACAATTTCATGTGTGGTGGGAGTCCCAAGAGAAAGGAGTGGATATTCATCTGTCCAGAAGAACAGAGAAGTCTCTTTTAAGGCTTTTGGGAGGGGGAGTTAGGGAGAAATGACTCTTGTGACTTAGAGGATGTGGGAGAGGTGTGGAGGAAGTACACATTTAGCTACGGTATATTTACTATATGAGCAGGCTGGTGTCCAGCAACTTGAAGTCTCTAAGCTTCCTTGTCCCCTGTCACTCTTCTGGAATCTGGACACATGAGAGTCTATTTACATATACAGGCTGTTTGTCTCTCCCTGCAGCAGTAACCTCAGATCCAACTATGATACTAGCAATAGAACTGCAGCTGGGCTCAATCTGAACAGCATTGAGTCTGGCATTTTAGCATTTGTTTCCAGGAGTGCCAGTATCTAGGTGTTCCCAGTAGAAATATTTGCATCTTAATTCCTGAAGAGATAGAAATTATTGTTTACCTACCTCAGATATAACAGGCCAAAGTTTGGAAACTAACAAAATTCAACTCAGTGAATCAAGTAAGTTTTATTTCAGTTACTTGTAAGGAGTTTGAATGAGGGGTTACTTTCAGCAGCAGGAATGACTCAAAGATGTGTCATTAAAATTCCACCCCAGCATGGGAGTCATCTCATAAAAGCT
This sequence comes from Cricetulus griseus, assembly GCF_003668045.3. Taxonomy (NCBI): domain Eukaryota; kingdom Metazoa; phylum Chordata; class Mammalia; order Rodentia; family Cricetidae; genus Cricetulus; species Cricetulus griseus. The sequence continues at coordinate 112,327,753 of NC_048597.1, read as the reverse complement.
GGAAACCTAGAGCTCTTTGCATTACCTGCAGGGAGCTGGACAGGTTGGAGTGTGTCTCTTCTAGGCAGTTTTGTTGGTCTGAGCCTCCTCCAGGCTGTTTGATTGGGATGAGAATGTCTCTCAGCAGTCTTTACTACTTAATATAACCTTGGAAATGGAGGAGCCTCACTCAGTTGTTCAGTTTCAGGAACTTCCTGCGGCTTCTGAGCTGTGTACTTCCAGAGTTGTTTTGTTATGTACTGTTTGAGACAGGGTCTCACTGGAGCATATATAAATCTGCCTGCCTCTACCTTCCAAGGGCTGATATTAAAGGTATGTGCCACCACGTCTGGACAGACTTCTAGAGTCTTAATGCACCCCACTGATTAGGCCTTCCTAATTCTTAATGCGCTTTTCAGAGGAAACTGCTACACAACAAGGATGACTGACAGTAGTTGTGAGGCTGCAGGTAAACTCAGCCTGATTAGCCTCTAGCTTATATCTGCCAGTTAGTTGTAGTTCAAACCAACAATACCACTGCCTTGATAAACACATCTACCCCTCCAAATGCTGAATGTCTATTTATTAATAGGGCATGATATCTTCTCAACTTAATGCATGAGATGGTTTTGAGACCCACATAAGCTTGTGAACAGGAAGAGGCTTTATAAATGCTAAAGCTTTATTTTTTAAATGGAGTGCTGTTTTTGTCAGCATATTGTCAAACATTAGCAGTGTTTTCCCAAGACTACAGGTGCTTGAGCAGGTAGGCAGATATGTGCATGTCTTCTTACAGAATTCAAAACACTGAGCCTTTCTTCTCATAATGATATCAAGGCTTCTTTTGTTATCAGAACAAAGGCTTGCTCAAAGCCAGGATGATGGGAAAGCAGGCTTGCCTGGTGTTCAAATATCTTTAGTAAACAAACATCTGCCTCTGCCTTTCCCTGCTGCCTTCATCTTGAGGCAGGCTAGAAAGATGGGGGGGGGAGTGGTTAGGAGGGTGGGAAGGTGTGAGAAAGGGAATGAATAAGCCTCCAAGATGAAGTCTTTCACCAGCAGAGAAGCAAGAATTCCAGCACAACAACTGTTTAAGCCCCTTCCTCCTTCCCAGCTATAAACCTGCAATTTTCTAGGAATCGAACCGGAGGCCCGATTCATGGGAAAAGGGCCTGGCCTCCCTTCAACCTCTTGCACAACTCTAGTGGTTCCTGGTTACCACCTCATCAAACTGTAACTCAACCTGAGCTGCCCTATAACCTCACACATCAACACAGAGAAAACGGGGACAGGCAACTTAACAACATTTTTGAGACACAACTTGAATGTCCCTAAAACATTATAGCTGTGCTAAGACATTTAGCTGAGCCCTCTACCTCGAGGAGCCTGGACCATGCTTCAGTATCCTTCTGGGTGCCTCTTTTATTTTCTCCTAACCCCCAGGCCGAAAGTCTATATTAAAATACCTTAAATAAGATCTCCGACTTGGCTTAATACTGGCCTGGCCTGATTCTTTTCTGTGACAAGGCCACAACTCCTCTTTTGGTCTGAGTCAAAGTCCCTTGAAGATGAGAGGAATTCCTTGAGCATCTGGAGCTGAGTTTCTGTTCTTTCTCTAATGGCAATATACAACTACCAAGCCTGGTCACTGATTGAAATTCAATTGACTTGCCATTTAATTTAACTTTTTCTGTAGAATTGAGCAAACCCAGATGATGGCTTGGGTTAGGGACTCACCCTGAACCCTCTACTTGGCACTGAGGAGATTTAATTTGTCAAGGTTAGATGGCACAGACTCTGGTTAAACTGAAAGTCACCAGATTGTAAGCTGGCTGAGTGGCAGGTTTATTTGTTCAGAATCCCCTTCAGGGTGAGGGGTGAGCCTTGCCTATCTCAAACTCTTTCAGTAATTAGCATTATATTTTATATGCTTGATGAACTCAACACCTGTTCCCTGAGCAAGCAAATGTCTGTTAGAATGAATGAACCTCTCATATGAGGCTTTGTGATGAATCAGGGCTACTTATCCTAAGAACTAAGACACAACTTGGTGTCCTAGCTTATGATTGTAATCTCAGTGCCCAGGAGAATGAGAATAAGGATTGCCAAAAGTTCAAGTCCAGCCTGGGCTAAGTAGTGAGTTTGAACCCAGCACAGGGCTACATTGTCATATTGTTACTGCACTGGGTCCCCCGGTAGCTCCAACAATCTAGGATTTATCACTCATCCTCAAAACGCCAAGAGGTAAAATGTGGTGAAAAGCAGTGTGAAGCCACACTGGGAAGAGGAACAAATAAAGAGATCTTGTGACCCTTAAGCTCACCTCTGGGACACCAGTATCAGGTTAAATAGAGGGCAAGAGGTATGGATAGCTCCACAGTGTTGGCTAAGTGTGGCCCCACAGTTCACCTACCACTGACCCATCATTGTCTCAGCTCCTGTCTCTCCCAGAAGGTAGTCTGACAAGTTGTCAGAGCCATGTGAAATCTCTTCCTGGGAGACAGCTTCGCCCTCTAGCATGCTCTGGGCTTCCATTTGTTCTTCTCCCAGCATGAGACTCCAGCAGAATTCCAATTTCTTGGGGACCTTTGCTTTAGCAGTCTGGTAGCCAAAAGCACCCCTGTCTCTTTAGAATATTTCCTGTCTTGACAAGGTAATTGCAAGTGTCTGTCTCAAAAAGAAAAAAGGAAAAAGAAAAACTTAAAATGCTTGTGCATGAGTACATTTGCATGTATGGGAATGTATGAAGCAGAGCCCACCCCCAGACACACCACTACCTGTTTGAAAATAGAATTATAGAGACTCATCTCTTCACTGACCGGATCATTTGGTCAGTTTGTTTCAAAATTAATTATTTGTTCCTTTAAGCTAGCTACTTGCCCTAAACTTCTGCAAGACACTTCTGGGGACATCTTTAGGCATTAGAGGCAGGGCATAGTATGTCTTGCTGGTGGATTCTGAGATAAATCCCTATCACCCTTTTGACTTTTTATATTGTAATATGGTTTAACTAAATTGCCCTGGCTGGCTTCACATTTACTGTATACTCCAAGGCTGGTCTTGAACTTGTGATTCTCCTGTTTGCCTCCCAAGGAGCTGAGATTACAGGTTAGTGCCATCAGGCCCAGCTACTGATCAAATTCCTCTTTAAGAAGTTCCGATGTACACACATTCATACAACAAGGACATATGTTCAACTATGTTTATAGCAGTGTTGTTTGTAATAGCCAGAAACTGGAAGCAACCTAGATGCCCCTCAATTGAAGAATGGATGGAGAAAATGTGGTACATTTACACTGTGGAGTATTACTCCTCGGGGAAAAAAAAAATGGAATCTTGAAATTCGAGGGCAAATGGATGGAACTGACAGAAACCATCCTGAATGAGGTAACCCAGTCACAGAAAGCAAGCATGGTATGTACTCACTCATATATGGATTTTAGACATAGAGCAAAGGAATACCAGCCTACAATCCACCGTCAGAGAAGTTAGGAAACAAAGAGGACCCTAAGAGAAAAATACATGGTTCCCTGAAGAAGGGGAAAGGGACAAGACTGTCTGAGCAAATTGGGAGCACAGGGGAGAGGAGAGGAAGGTAGGAAAAAGAGAAGGGGAGAAGAGGAGGGAAGGAGAAGAACAAGAGGGATCAGGAAGACTGAGTTAGGGGAGGAATAGAGGAGAGCCACAAAATAGATACCTTAATAGAGGGAGCTAGTATAAATTTAAATAATCTGACACTAGGGAAATGTTCAGAGGTCTTCAAGAATGACCCCAACTAAGAATCTAGGCAGTAGTGGAGAGGCTGCTTCTGATACCCTTCCCTATAATAATATTGATGACTACCTTAATTGCCATCCTAGAGCCTTCATCTGGTAGCTGATGGAAGCAGAAGCAGGCACCCACAGCCAAGCACTGAGCCATAATCCTGGAATCCAGTTGTAGAGAGGGAGGAGGGATGAGCAAAGGAGTCAAGACACTGCTGGAGAAACCTACAGAACCAGCTGACCTGACCTAGTGAGAGCACAGAGACCCTAGTTGTAAAGCTGGAGAACCAGCATTGGACTGAATCAAACCCTTTGAAATGTGGGCGCCAGTTAAGAGACCTGGGCAGTCTGTGGGACCTCTAACAGTGGAATCAATGCACAAATGGACTTCGGGAGCCCATTCCCTATGGAGGGATACTATTTCAGCCCAGATACATGGAGGAGGGTCTAGACACTCCCCCAAATGATGTGACAGACTTTGATGACACATCATGGAAGGCCTCAGTGTCCTTGGGGAGTGGGTGGGAGATGAATTGGGGGGTGGGCGCTGGTAGGGGGCATGAGAGGATGGGAGTGAGAGGAAATGGAGGGGGAAATTGATATGTAAAATGATTGTTTCTAAATTTTAAAAAGTTTCCATGTGAGAGACAGGAGGCTAATCCAGCTGCCTACTTACCTTCAAGAACCTTAAATTGTACCCTGACTTCTCCAAATACAAACTCACCAACTACAGAATAAATCAGAATTAATTAATATTTTAGACACATATTCAAATTGTCCCAAAGTAACCTATGTTTTAAAAGTTGCTGCTTTGGGCTGGTGAGATATCTCAGTGGGTAAAGGCTTTTGCCCCACAAGTCTCATGACCTAGCTTCTGTCCCTGGAACCCACATAAAAGAGAAGGAGAGAAGCAACTCCAAAAGTTGTCTTCTGACCTCCACCTGTGCTTCATGGCACACCCCCACAACAATCATTAATAAACAAGCAAATAGTAATCATAGAACTTGCTGGTAATATCTGCTATTTTAAAAGAAAGAAAGCAATCCAGTCATACCCACTATACATATGATAATCAGTAAGGTTTGGTTTGTGTGTGATATTCTGTCTGGCCCCAGATATTTCTTGTTTTATAGAAATATCCTCAATTTTAAAAATAAATGGCATTGATTTAGCATTAGAGCCTCTTCATATAAGGATTTATCTCAACAGCACTTTTAAAGATATAAAACACACAGTTTATGTAGCCTTAGGTTTTTTAGCTCCAAATCAAACCGAATAATAAAGTAAAACGGAATGATAAAATGATCAAACAGTGTGAGCACCAGTCAAGAGCGATTTGGAAGCACCTCTTATAATTATGAGGCCAGAAGCCGCCTCTGTAGATTCGGCAGAACGGAATCATGAAATGAATTAAGGCTGTACCAAATTATTAATACTTTCCATACTCTGCTGAAAATGCTTGCCTTCATGCCTTGCTGGGAACTGAAGTATAAAAAAAAGTCTTAAAGAGCAGGCAGGGCAAAGTGGAGAAAATTAATAAATAAGAGATGGCTTATTGCTTATTGTTCTTGAACACCTTCTTGTCTAATCCTTTGAACAGTCATGCAACTCTCTGCTATTCAACTAGCTTTGAGATGTGCCTTCTCTCCTTTCATCTGGGTAGCCACTCTGAGTTCCTGAGAGGGGTCTCAAGGTGCAGTCAGTGGGTTAAGAGCCCAAGCTCAGGGCTGAGGAGCTGGCTCAGCCCAGTCAAGTGGTTGTCTTGGAAGCATAAAGACGTGGGCTCTAACACTAGGATCTGTGTTTAAAATTAAAAAAAAAGAAAGAAAGAAAGAGAAAAGCTGCATACATACTGCTCTTGAAGAGGACCTGAGTTCGATTTCCAGCCCCAGCCATGCAGCTCACAACTGCCTCCCATTCTAGCTCCAGGGAATCAGACATCATCTTCTGGACCACATGGGCACCTGTACTCACAAGTGGGCATTGCCCCAATCCAAAATAAATCCACATGCTCATAATTTAAAGCAGAATAGATCCTTTTAGAAAGCTGAGCATAGTGGTACATGTTTGTTATCCCAGCCCTGGAGAAGCAGAGCCAGGAAGAATGCTAGGAATTGATGCCCAGCCAGTTTAGTCCATTTGATGAGTTCCAAGTCAGTGAGAGATTCTAAAAACAAGAAAGGGACATTGTCTCTAGCCTCCACAAGTGTGTGTGTGTGTGTGTGTGTGTGTGTACACATACACACACACAGACACACAGACACACAGACACACAGACACACAGACACACACACACACACACACACACACACACACACACACACACATTCATCCTGAGTTTCTTACATAGTCTATGCTTCCGTAGGACCTTTCATCTCCTTTTCGATAAAGTGAGACACTGGATGTTAGGGGTTGAGGATACCCACGGTATTCCTGGGCACTTAGGCCCACAGACACACCTCCTCTGTGCCCTTGTATTCCAAAAGAAATTAGGACAGAGAAATTTAAAAGGGAAATGGATTTATTTACAGTTTAACCAAACTGGGAGAGGGGAGAGAGCTAATTGCCCTCCCCACAATGTGGCCATCTGATACAGAAAAGCCAACAAGCATTAGAAAAATCAGCACATTTAACCATGAGGTAGAGTCTGTACACTCCAGCCCTAGGGTGCCTCCATAGTCTCTGTTCTCTGTTACAAAGAAAGTTTTTGTTCAAGTATGGGTCTTGGAAAATGGCATCTAAAGGATCCCTTCTTCAACCCCACTATTTTTGAGATAGTGTCTCAAGCAGCTCAGGCTAGTCTCAAGCTCACTCTGTAGCTGAGAATGACTTTGAACTTCTGATTCTCCTCCCTCACCTCCCAGATGCTGTAATAACAGCTGTGCACCATCATGTTGGGTATTATGTGGTTCTGGTGATGGAGACCAGGGCCTCAGCATTCTAGACAGACTCTCTACCAACTGGGTTATATACCCAGTTCTTGGCATCTGCTTTTACAGGGTCTCGGTACCAAGGAATAACAGGACTTACCTGGTCATACCTTTGAGGATAATATAGGAGACATTCTTCACAAAGCAGTGACCTATCCTAAGTGCTCAATAAATGCTGTCTCTTGCCTCCAACCTGCCCCCCAACAGGAGCCCTGACTTCACCAAAGAGAACAGAGATAATACTGTTTGGTGATTAACCATCTCAAGCAAGTTTTCTCTGCCAGACAGCAATTTAAAACATTTTCACCTCAATGGAGACTTCTTGACCATCTAATTATTTGACCTGTCCATCATTCATATTCATAACGGAGGCACTCTCATGGGCCAGAAGCACTAATTAAGGTCCGTGTGCATCTCCAAAGAAGTATTTGATTTGTAGTGGGAATGTGCTTCCATAGCTTCAATCACCATGCTTTAGGGTCCCCAAAGAGGGTGAAATCCATGCATACAGCTCTCTATTGCGGTTGAAGAGATCACTCTGTGGGTAAAGTGCTTGCTGTACACACAGGAGGACCTGAGGTTGCATTCTCAGAACCCAAATAAAAGTCAGACACAGCCTTGCACAACTGGAACCCTATGCCTAGGGGTATAGAAAAAGGTAGATCTTGGGGATTTCCAGCCAATGGACTCATGGAGCCAAATTGGTGAGCTCCATATCCAGTCAGAAACCTTGCTTCAAAAAATTAAAGTGAAAATATGATAGAGGAAAATGCCTAATGTTGACCTCCACATGTACTTACACGGAAAGTGCACACTGCCACTCACATGACAATAGCTCATTTGTTGACATTTTATGTATCAAACAGATTAGCTTTCACCTTTTTTATAGTTGTATCTCAATCAATTGTTTATGTGCTTGTAAGTGGTCCCTGAATAGCACTTTGGATTTTTTTAATGTATGTACAACTGCAAGATGAGATGCACTATTCCCATTTACATATTACAGTTTACCTCTATATGCCTTCTGCTCCAATCGTTCAGTGAATGGCATACATGTTGTTTCATTTTCTTCCTTCCCTTTCACTTAGCAAATGTTTCATAGGTGCTAACCTCCTGGCAGTTCTTTAGGCTACATCTGATTTATTCTAACCATGATGGATAATCTTGGCTGCCAACTTGATAGAATTTAGAACCATCTAGAGACACAATTCTGGGTATACCCAGAGAGGATTTCCAGAGAGGTTTAACTGGAGACCCAACCTGAATGTGAGCAGCCCCATCCCATGGATTAGGGTCATGAACTGAATAAAAAGGAGAAAGTGGGCTGACCTCCAGCATCTGTCTTTCTCTGCTTCCAGATGGGGATGTGATGTGACCAGCTGCCTCATGTTCACACTGTTATGCCTGCTTCCACAATGATAGTGTGCCTTCAAGCCATGCAGCAGAATAATCCACTTTTTCTTACATTACTATTGCCAGATGTTCTGTCACAGTGATATGCAAAGTAACTAATACCCTTTCCTTGAATTCTTGAAATCCATGTTGCCTAAAAAGACGGATTCCAAAGGAGTTCCAGGTCTTGCCCAAGGTCACATAGCTGGTCATTTGGGTTCATAGTTACAAGAAACAAACAAACAAAAAAGGACTATTATAAGCAGCAAAGGGAGGGTATTAAAAACATATTGAAGGCCTAGAGAGATGGAGCTTGCCATGAGAGCCATGATATAAAATTCAATCTTTATATGAAGATTAAAGAAGAGAATTAACTATCTAAAGTTGTCATTTGGCTCTACAGGTGTGTTGTGGCACACATACACACACTCACACCCACACACATGGTAATGATAATTTAAAAGAAAAGATATCCAAAAAGGAACAAACCTTCAGATGGTGGATGTTACCAGGGTTCTCACAAAACTACTGAGAGGGTTGAAGATCCAGTGTTAGATCTAACAGGCCAGTGGTGGGGGGTGGGGGATACACAATTCATCTTTAAAGTCCTCACCCTTGGCCAGGTATAGAGTTGCATATCTGTAATCCAGCATTCTGAAAGCCAGGGCAGGAGTATGAGTTTGAGACCAGACTGGTCAAAATAATAAGTTCAAGGCCAGTCTGGGCTATACAATAAAACCCCATTTTCAAACAACAAGCATCAAAATCTTTCTGAGTCTGTGTTCCAAGATGAGACATGCCAACTCTGATGAGCTGACCAGGCCTGCAAGTGAAATGCCATTTTTTTTTTTTTACACAACAAACTCCAGAAGCAGGGAACTTTCTGGAACATAGGGAGGCATAGAAGTAGAATAGTGCACCTGTGCACCTGTAAAGCAGAAGTGTGCAGCAGATGGCATGGAAAGAAGGTGTGGAGCTTGTTGTGATCATGAGTGAGGCATAGAGAAGGTAAGTGCAGCCCTCAGCATCATGGTCCAGTACTGGATAGAGTGAAGATCCTGCCAGCCAGTGTTTTTGGCTCAAAGTTACTGTGAAACCCTGTAGACGAGGAAGATGCTTCAGAAAGACACATGAAGCTTTGGGTGCTAAATAAAGTGTTCCAAAATTATGACGTGTTAAGCATCCAAGTTTCTCAAGGGCTATGGTGATATCCAAAAAGACAGAATTAACAACTACAGCAAAATTGGGAACACATCAAACAGTTGGGTGGAGATAGGGTTTGGAGTAAGTCTCTTTTGGAAGTGTGGTAACTGTGGGAGAGCAAAACAAATGTATTTTAGATTGCAAAGGAGAAAGAATATAGAAAGTTGCTAGGGCACTGGGGGATGCTATCCAAGAATTAGTGTAATGTTGTTGAATTCTGATATTTAAAATCAAATTGACTTTTAAAAATATTTGGTATATGTGCCACTCAGCTTTCTGTCATTGTCAAAACTCCTGAAACAGAAAACTTAAAAGTAGGAAAGATGGTGTCAGTGAGGAGACCTGGAAATCTATAGGGACTCCTGTAGTATTCAGTACTTATCCCTAGAATAGGTGTGGGACTTTGAGAGCCCATTCCACGTAGAGGGATACTCCCTGAGCCTAGACACACGGGGGTGGGCCTAGGCCCTATCCCAAAGGATATGACAGACTCTGAAGACCCCCCATGGAAGGCCTTATCCTCCATGGGCGAAGCCTATGTGGTAGGTAGGGTTTTAGCTGGGGCTCAACTCATTTTCTCCAGTCTACACTAAACTATGGGATGATGCCACCCACATTCAGGATGGGTCCTCCTTCCTCAATTAAAGCTTTTCTGAGAAAAAAGATGTGCCCAGGGGATTATGTCTTAGGTGATTCTAGATATATCCTGTGAGGTTGACCATCAGTATTTACCATCACATATTCTGGTATCTTTTCCTCACATTTTATGATCCCTATTGTACCCAGCAATATTTTTCCCTTTGGGTTTTCAGCCTAGATGTGGTCCTGAAGCATGCTCCTAGCCCTGGATGTTATCTGTACATGACTTGAGCATAGAGCTGAGGGATGCCTTTAGTTTAATCTAGTCCAAAGTGTACGTGCCATCCTGACTGCTCTAGTTTCATTCAAATACAAAAACCAAAGGCAACTTAGGCAAGGTTTATTTCAGTTCACAGGGTATAGTTTTATTACTGAGGGAAGTCAGGGAAGGAATTCAAGCAAGAACCTGGAGCAAAATCCTCTGAGTATAGCTGGGTTTTCTGCTTGATTGTGGGCTCATTCTTAGCTAGCTTTCTATGTAGCCCAGGTTCATCTGCCTAAGGATGGTGCCTCCCAAAGTGGGCTGCCCTCTCCGAGTCAATTCACAGTCAAGACAATACCTCTCAGACATATCCACAACCAATCTGGTCTGGGTAACTCATCAATTGAGGCCACGACTCTTAGATGACTCTAGGCTGTGTCTACTTAACAAATGAAGCCATTCAGGACACTGACAAGGAAGGAGATGCCTAGAAGGCCCCCTTCCTCTTTCCAGGTCCCATATCTTCATACACATTCTACAAATACCCAAGTTTCATTCATCTATAGAATTCCTAAGTTCTACCTTATCTTTTTGCAGATTGATATGGTCCTTTCTCCCTTGGGGAATGTGTATTCAACTATTGGATCAAAGCATCTGCTTGCAGCCTCCATTTGAATACCAAAGCAAATAGTCACTTATTCTCTCTATCACCATATCCCTCATTCAAAATTACCCTGCCTCTTCTCAGAGGCTACTACATCTTCCTCGCTAAATGTCAGACCCTTCATTGGAAGGGGAAAAAAGCCCTCTGAATGTATCTTCATCTTCATCACAGGCTTCTCTGATTATTTCTTATTATCAATCACTCTTTCAACTCTGAATAATTAGCACACTACAGGAAAGTTTGACAAGTTTGATGCCCCTGGCCTGTGCTGGTTAGCTTTATTTTCGTGTGTGTGTGTGTGTGTGTGTGTGTGTGTGTGTGTGTGTGTGTGTGTGTGTGTGTGTGTGTGTCTGTGTGTGTCTGTGTGTCTGTGTGTCTGTGTGTCTGTGTGTCTGTGTGTCTGTGTGTCTGTATGTGTTCATGGAAGCCAGATGTCAACATCAAGTACCTTCCTCCACTACTCTCCACCTTATTTTTTTGAGACAGTGTCTCATGGTGAACCTGGACTTGTTGATTCAGCTAGATAGGCTCCTGGAAGCTTTGGGATCTTTCTGATTCTACCTCTCCAGCACTGGGATTACAGATGTGTGCCATCGTGCCTGGAGTTTTACTTGAGTACTAGGGAATTAAATTCAGGTTCCCAGGCTGGAAAGATGACCCAGTGGTTATGGTCATATACTGCTCTCTCACTGAACAATGCTCCAGCACCTCACTGGGGGAATTCTAGGTAGGCAGCCCATCACTTGATCCATGTCATCCACCCCTAATTAGAAGATTTTAGGCAGAGCAAAGTACGGATTCCAGGTCGGAACTCTGATACACAGCTATACACATAGCTCTTTATTACCTTTTATTTTGAGACACGGTCTTATTAAGTTGCTTAAGATTGGTCTGAAATCCACCTGTAGCCTAAGCAGCTTTGAACTTGAGATCATCCTGCTTCAACGTCACAAGTAGCTGTGATTACAGGTCAGGTTTTCCTGTCTTCTGGCATAGAAGTGACCTTTCAGGTTATGAACTGAAGTATATGGTTTGGGGAGACTTTCACAACCACAGAGTACCCAGCAGGCATCTTGATTAGGATTATACTCATCTTCCAATGTTCACTGATCCAAGCTACCACGAGAGCCACATACCTTTAGGTAGAGTAGTGTGGGCTCAAATCTGGCTTCTACCTCATCACTGAACCACCTCCAGCAGGGAATAAACAAAAGAGAATAAACATAATTCTGTCAACATTAAGAGACCATCTATTTGGCATATTTTATATATTCATTAATATCTATCCAAGGCCTTCATTAGATCTGACATCTGCTTTTTCCTAAGGAGGTGAGGGGGGAAGGTGCAGGGGTCCGGGAAAGTACATTTCCTTTCCATCCTAAAAAATGACTGATCATTTCCACAGTGCCAATCGCATGCTGCTCTGCCCTTCCTTCCTCCCTCCCTCTTTTTCCTCTTCCCTTCCTTCCTCCTAACCCCCGTTTCCTTCTCTCTTTCTCCTCCCTCCCCTTCTTCCTCCCTTTTATTCCTTTCTTCACTTCCCTTTGCTATCTTTCTTTCTCTTTCTACTTTCTTTCCTCCTCTTCTTTCTCCCCCTTTCTTTTTCTCCTTCTCTCCCCCCTACTTCCTTCTTTGTCTTTATTTCTTTATTTCCTTCTTTCTGTCTGTTTTGAGACCAAGTCTCACTTTTTAGCCCATCCTGACCTTGAACTCATAGAAATCCTCCTGCCTCAGCCTCCCACATCCATAGATTACAAGCCTGTCATCTTTGTACATTGCTCTTCAAAGCTATGAAATGACTGAAGTATTCATTGTCACTCTCGTTCTTCCCAGGCGAGGAAGGAACTGTCTAGAGCTGTGGTGACTCCTGAACCAGAGCACCTATCCTCTGGACACTTAGCCCACTGACCCTCCGTCAAGGTCAAGCGCACAAGTGCACAAGAGCACAAAGCATGAAGGTGGCTTCCCCTTAGGCCTTTCATAAAAGCCATTTGCTGGAGTACCATGAATAGTGTCTTTTCTTGCTGCCCAGCTCGTAGCACATAAAAAAAGGGACATCAACTTCACTATCCAGCAGGTCTTTGAGATTCTGGGCATCAAATGGAATCATTCTCTGAGGTCAATCTAGATGATTATTAGGGGGACTCAATTTCCTTTCAAGAAGGCACATTGTCACTTCAGTGTGCACTGGAATTTGTCGTGTTAATGAATTGAAGTATGCTTTAGGGATTTCCCCCAATGCTTATTTTAATTTAAGCTCTAGGGGTTTAACTTTCCAAAATACTCAATTTTGTTCATTATGAAAACTAATAACTGGCTTATTTCACTGCTAATTTGGGCACGAAGGTTAATTATCTATAGTGGAGTGGTCTCGAGCTAATCTAAAGTCTACCTGAACACGGCACTGTAGCTAATTGATTCCCCACACACTGAGAAATGAGTATTTCTTTGTGGGGGGAAGAAGAGAAAGAAGAAAGAAATGCTCCATTGAGGTGAATTGTTTCTCTTTGTGGTAAGGGGAATGGTGTATCTCCGAGGTGGTAGACAGCTATTCCCTTTTTGGAGTCCTGCAAAATCCATTTAGTTGAGTTTAGAAGAGCATGCAGTTGTTCTGATCCGCAGGATAGCAACCTAGAGCAAGAAGTCCAGGGAGGGGAATGGGGACGAGAGACACGAGAGAATGACCACAAGACAGGATTCTGATCAAGTGGTGAATTTTATTTTTTCTCGGCTAGTTTATATAGTCAGTAGTATGGGGCAAAGGGGAGGGGGAGAAAAAGCCAAGAGCCAGGTGTTAGTTTAAGCAGGATGCTAGAAAACTATATAAGGAGGGTATTGGCAGGGTAAAAAGTTCATGGGTGGTGGGGAGAGGGAGGATTGCTTAGGTAAGTGGGCCTGCGGTTGGAACAAAGGATTGACGTCTGGGTCATGTTGTTCCTTCTGGGTGCTCATGCTTCTAGGAGCCATTTATAATCAAAGGACAGTTCTATAACTATGTGGCTTGCCAAGTTTGGCCTAAAGGTTCATGCCAAGCTGTATGACTCCCTATAGTGGGAAATTACCAATACGGAGCCAAGTAGAAATATAAGGGTATGGTATTATAAAAGATAAGTTATCCTTCTTTTTATTTATACAGAAAAGAGGAGATGATGGGGAATGTACTACTGTGTATGTTTATCTTATTGATTGTTAAATAAAATACTGTTTGGCCAATGAGAGAGCAAGTTAGACGGGACTAGGAGTCAAAGAGGATTCTGGGAAATGTAGTAGAGAAGTGCTGATCCAGGCAGGAAGTGACATAGCAAGGAGACTCATATTTAAGCGAAGGAGAAACAGGAAAGGCTCTCTTTTCCCCTCTGCTCCTGCTCCAGCAGCACGATGTGATCCACCAGCAAGGAGGGACGCCAATAAGGCATCCAATAAGATAATTCTTATAAAATATATAGATTTATGATTATTAAGACTGAGCTAACAGATGAAGAATCCTAGTCATTGGCCAAGCAGCTTTAAACCTAATACAAGTTTCTGTGTATTCATTTGGGCCTAACTCAGGCCGGTGGCTGGCGTAAAGCTCACACGTGGCGGCGGGGCTCAGGCAGCTTTTGGCAGAAAGATTTATCATAACAGCTCCCAACAAGAGCACACCCTGCGATTCCATCTTGACATCAAGCTTTGTCTTTTAGCATGCCCACTCCTCACTTCTGATACTCTTTTGGTCTATGTGGGTTTAAGGAATGTGAATATACATATTTTAGTGTGAGTTTGAGAATGTGTATATGTGTGTGTGTGTGTGTGTGTGTGTGTGTGTGTGTGTGTGATGCATTTGCATGTGTGTACAAGTGCATACATGTGTGGAGTGCAGAAGACAGCCTTGGGTGTCATTCTCCTGAAGCCAGAAATCTGTTTGTTTGTTTGTTTGGTGTGTGTGTGTGTGTGTGTGTGTGTGTGTGTGTGTGTGTGTGTGTGTTGAGGCACATGTGGAAGTCAGGGGACAACTTGTAGGAATAGGTTCTCTCTTCCATCATATGGGTCTCAGGGATTTTACCCTGGTCATCATCAGTCCTGACAGTGAGCACCTTTACCCTCTGAGACCTGTGCAGCCCTCTCACAGGCCTGGGGCTTACCAAATGGATTAGGCTGGTACTCTGGTTTGATTTCTGTTGCTATGGGAAAACACTGACCAAAAGCAACTTGGGAAGGAAAGGGTTTTCAGAATTACACTTCTGTGTCAGAACCCACCATCAAAGGAAGCCAGGGAAGGGGCAGAATCCCTGCAGGTAGGAACTGAAACTGGGACTATGGAGGTACTCTGCTTACTGGCTTGCTCTCCACAGCCTGCCTTCTTATATAACCACCTGCCCAGGAATGACACTATCCTTTTATGAATAAAACATCCCACAGTTATGCCTAGAGGCAAATTTGATGGAGGCACTACCTCAACTGAGGTTCCCTCTTCCCAAGTGACTCTACTTCGTGGCAGCTGGCTAGCCAGCAAGTCTGTGTTCTACTTGTAGCCACTACTAGTGCCTCAGTGCTAGGATTACATGCTCCTGCCACCACATGTGGCTTTTTACATGTGGGTTCTGGGCTTTCATACACAGGTCCCCAGGCTTGAGCAGCAAGCACTTTACCAACTGAGGCATATTCCAAGACTGAATATTTGTCTTAAGTCACACTTTGCATCATAGTAATCAAATTGTGATGCTTTGTCTCAAAAAACGATGTCACAACAAGACCAACAACCACCACAACAATAGCCTCTTGCTGTCTTTACAAACTACAGCTTCCAGGAGCAAAAAGGATTCACCTTCATCTGTTACATCCCTTCTGCTTGTCTTCCAAAGACAACCTTATTCCACACTTTTTATGTACTCATTTCTTTCTTAGACAGGGTTTCACTATCTAGGCCCAGACAATCCTCAAACTTGTGTTGATCCTTCATCTACCTCCCCAGTGCTAAGATGAGCAGTGTGTGTACTCTATATTTTAGCAGATGAAGAAACTGAGAGATGCAGGTACATATTAAGTGGCTGCTAAAAGCAGAAAAGTGTGCAGATTCCCTGAATCCCAACTCTGTGCCCTTTCTATATTATCACACCACCTCTGTTCCTTGCAACATATTTAGAAAAATATGCTCTTAAGATCATCAACTAAATCTTTGTTCTCTCTTTTTGAGCTAGGATTTCATGTAGTCTAGGCTGGCCTCATACTAGCTATTTGAGCTGATAATAACCTTGACCTTGTGGTGTTCCTGCCTTTACTTCCCTAGTCCTCAGATGTTGGGGCACGCACCAATATTTCCAGTTTATACCCTGCTAGGGATAGAAACCAGGGGTTTCTAGGCAAATACTCTACCAACTGAATTCCATATCCAGCACTATTTATTTCCTTGTTTATCTGTTCATTTAGTTATTTAAACTGGGACTCTTATAGCCCAGGTTGGCATTGAATTCACAATGTAGCTGAAGATGACCTTGAACTTGTGGTCTTCCTGTCTCTGCCTCCAGAGTGCCACCACACATGGTTTGTGCAATGCAGGGGAGAGGGAGCCTGGGGCTTTGTGCATGCTAGGCAAGCACTCTATCAATGGAGCAGGTTTATTTACTATTTCAGATCTGCTGCTGTATAATTCTGTTGTCAGCTCACAGAGAAACCCAAATTTGTTGGAAAACATGAGTTGACTCTAGCAATAGGATCCAACTGGAAACTTCATCATTTGATGATCATATCTTTGCTGGTTGGTGGGGCTTTCCATTTTTCCCTCTGCTCTTTGTGCCCCACTTAGAATATTCTGAGAATGGGCTGTCTGGTTCTAATTGATCCCACCCCTATTCTTCTCAAGAAGCTAGACTCAGGTTTGGCCTTGAACTTTCTATATACACATGTATCTTTAGAGCCACCCTTCTCTATCCACCTCTGACTTATTTAAAAATTACTTTCTAAACCCCAACTTGAAGCAGCTCAAAATTAATTTAAACTCTCCCAAAGTGAATTTGTCACTGTCTGGCCTTGTAATTTGTTACGTGGCGTTCCAACCTCCTACGGCATCCTGGTGAAGTCAGAACTGTGATGATGTAGTGTGGTCCCCACGTACAATATATCATCAGAGCCGTTTCCACTTGCATGATAGATGGATCGAGCCTGGGAAGGATTTTAAAAGAGACCTAAATTTGTAGAGTATTTTTATTCCCTTTACATGGCTGAAGGCATCACCCAAGGGATTACTGAGAGCCTAAGTCATTTTTCTCCTTTTTACTATGCATCAAACAGGGGTCTGCAAAGGCAATTAACCCCAAGTGTTGGCAGAATTGCTGAGGCAATAATTTGCCTTTTCTGTGGTCTTGTAGCTTTGGCTTGACATTGCCCCATTAGTTAAGAAAGAGAAAAACGAATGTCCTTTTGCTGAAAGGTGTCAACAATTAGGTCCAATCATACCCTACCCATCTCTTTGACAGTTTTCAGAGTGGCAGATGCTTTGCAAGGCTTATGGCTAAGACAGGCGAAAAAGCCCACCTAGATTCTCCATGTGCTAACTGGAACTTCTCTTGAGGTTAGCACCTGTCATACAAGCTTCTGCGCTCAACTTGTTGCTGTGAGGTTGGGGATTTCAGTCATACATAATAGTCAGGTGTTCTGATAAAATAAGTAAAACCTTCTTTATATAAAACAAGAGGAAACAATTTCAAATAAAATGATGTAAGAGGCTGGCAAGATCACTCAGTAACCAAAGGACCTTTTTAAGCCTGGTGACCTGAGTTCAGTCCTTGGGACCAACATGATAATAGGAAATAACTTCTGCAGGTTGTCTTTTGACAGAAGTAAGCAGTGACACATGCACCTACATGTTCCTGCGTGTGCTTGCGAGCACGCGCATGCGAGAGCACGCGCGCGCACACACACACACACACACACACACACACACACACACACACACACACACACACACACGCACGTTAACTCTAGCAAGTAGTAAATGCAGGGGCCCACACAGATAAGGGTGGTATGTCATCATATGTCATCACTCTAGTCTTAAATAGTCTAATCCTCTTCCAGCCACCCAAATAAACTCAACAGTCCAACTAGCACGTTTTACTATTTTTTTATCTTTTTCCATTTCTTCGTGTGTGTGTGTGTGTGTGTGTGTGTGTGTGTGTGTGTGTGTGTGTGTGTGTGTGGTGTGTATGTGACTGCATGAAAAGGCACATGGCTCAAAACTGATGTTGGGAATAATCCTCTGTTACTCTTCTATCTACTCATTGAGGCAGGGTCTCTCAATCAAACTCAGAGATCACCGATGCGGCAAGTCTTCCTAGTCAACTTGCTCCAAGGATCCTGTCTTTGGCTTCCTAGCCTGGAATTACTGACTGGCTTTCACACCCACCTGACATCTTCACGGGTTCTTGGACATCTGAACTCCTTCCCTCATGCTTGCCCCACCAGTGCTCTAACTACTTAGCAATCTCCCCCAGACCCATCCCATCTAGTCTAGTCCACTGACTCACACAAGGTCAACAACTCGATGTTCAACCTAGGCCTCAGCACCTGGGCCCACATGTTCTACATTGTTTAACCTTCAAGTCTCCATGGCAACTGCCTAAGACACTAGTGTGTCCTGATTGATTTTTGCATTCAGCTGCAGGTACTTTGATATTAATTATGCATTTAAAACTTGGGGATTATTTTGATTCTGAGAAAAGTGAATTAAAGTGGCTGTTTCTGGGGTGACATCCCCTATTCTTTTTAGCTAACCAGCTGGCTCTTCCTGCTTTGGGATGGTGTTGGGGACTGAATATAGGACTTTGCATATGCTAGGAATGCATGTATTTAAATCAACATGCTATATATGAGAGAGAAGGCAGCATTTGTCTTTCTGAGACTGGTGTGTTTTGCTTAACATAATGGTTCAGTTTCATTTCCATTGGGATAAAATGCCCTGGCAAAAATTAATTTAGGGGATTATAGTTCAATTACTGGTTACAGGCTGTCTCAGTTAGGATATCTATTGTTGCGATAAAAACACAATGACAAGCAAGTTGGGGAAGAGAGGGTTTATTAGGCTGACACTTCAGCATTACTGTTCTTCATCAAAGGAAATCAGGACAGGAACTCACACAGGCAGGATCCTGGAAGTGGGAGCTGAAGCAGAGGCCATGGAGATGAGCTGCTTACTGACTTGCTCCACATGGCTAGCTCAGCCTGTTTTCTTATAGAACCCAGGACCAGCATCCCAAGAATGGCATCACCCACCATGAACTGGGCCCTCCCCTATTGATCACTAAATGAGAAAATGCCTTACAGCTGCATCTCAAGGAGACATTTCCTCAGCTGAGGTTCCTTCCTCTGATGACTCTATAGCTTGTGGCAAGTTGACACACAAAACCACCCAGTACATAGGTCATCACTATAGTGGGGGGGGGGGTCACAGTAGCAGGCGCTTAGCACAGCTAATCATGTCACATCTACAGTCAAGATCAGAGAGAATGAGTACACTCATGCTTAGTGCTCAGGTTGGTTTCTCTGAGCCCAAACTAGGGAATGGTGCCACCCACTGTAAGAATGGGTCTTCCCATATCAACTAAGGCAATCAAAATTTCATTCAGACAAGGTAGGCCAGGAACTGTTTACGGTTCCGGTTCGTCATCGCTGCACAGAGTCATCTGAGGCAAGCGACCTGTGTGCCATACAGAGTTCGGCAGCGGGGTCCGACACCCCGAGGCCCAGTGACAGCTCTGCCTCCAACTGCCAGCCCCAAACACAAAGGCATCCACGTTTGTAAAAGAAACTTTACTAAAACTCAAATCACACATAAAACCGCACACACTTATAGTGGGAGATTTCAACACCCAACTCTCACCACTGGACAGGAACACCAGACAGAAACTTAACAAAGAAACAAAAGAACTAATAGAAGTTATGGCACAATTGGACTTAACAGATATCTATAGAACATTCTACCCAAATACAAAACAATTTACCTTCTTCTCAGTGCCACATGGAACCTTCTCTAAAATCGACCACATACTTGGCAACATAGCAAACCGCAACAAGTACAAAAAAATGAAATAACCCCCTGTGTCTTATCAGACCACCATGCTTTAAAATTAGAATTCAACAACAAGAACTACATAAAACCTACAAACTCATGGAAATTAACTAACACCTAATTGCACAATTCATGGGTCCAGGAAGAAATAAAAAAAGAAATTAAAGATTTCCTAGAATGCAATGAGAATGAAGACACAACATATCCAAACCTATGGGATACTCTGAAAGCAGTGCTAAGAGGAAAGTTCATAGCGCTAAATGCCCACATGAAAAAACAGGAGAATAATCACACTAGAGATTAACAACACAACTGAAAGCTTTAGAAAACAAAGTAGCCAATACACCCTGGAGGAGCAGACTCCAGGAAATAATCAAATTGAGGGCTGAAATCAATAAAATGGAAACTAGAAGAACAATACGAAGAATCAATATAACAAAAAGTTGGTTCTTCAAGAAAATCAACAAGATAGACAAACCTTTATCCAAACTTACCAAACAACAAAGAGTGAACATGCAAATTAATAAAATCAGAAATGAAAAGGGGGGCATAACAGCAGATACAGAGGAAATCCAGAGAATCATCAGGTCATACTTTGAAAACCTATATTCCTCAAAATTTGAAAATCTAAAGGAAATGGACAATTTTCTGGACAGATTTCACTTTCCAAAATTAAATCAAGAACAGATAAGCAACTTAAATAGACCTATAACCTCTAATGAAATTGAAGCAGTCATTAGAAGTCTCCCAACCAAAAAAAGCCCAGGGCCAGATGGCTTCAGTGCAGAATTCTACCAGAAATTCAAAGTACAGCTAATCCCAATTCTCCTTAAAGTATTCCACCCAATAGAAGCAGAGGGGTCATTACCAAACTCTTTTTAGGAGGCCACAATAACCTTGATACCCAAGCCACATAAAGACACAACTAAGAAAGAGAACTACAGACCAATGAAAAAAAATCACATGATCATCTCACTAGATGCCGAAAAAGCCTTTGACAAAATCCAACATCCCTTCATGATAAAGGTCCTGGAGAAATTGGGGATAACAGGAACATACCTCAACATAATCAAAGCAATATAGAGCAAGCCGACAGCCAACATCAAATTAAATGAAGAGAAACTCAATGCAATTCCTCTAAAATCAGGTACAAGACAAGGCTGTCTACTCTCTCCATACCTCTTCAATATTGTCCTTGAAGTTCTAGCTAGAGCAATAAGATGATAAAAGGAGATCAAGGGAATACAAATCGGAAAGGAAGAAGCCAAACTCTCACTATTTGCAGATGATATGATAGTCTACATAAGTGACCCTAAAAACTCAACCAGGGAACTCCTACAGCTGATAAACACCTTCAGCAAAATGGAAGGATACAAGATTAACTCAAAAAAATCCGTAGCCCTACTATATACAGATGACACATTGGTGGAGAAAGAAATCAGAGAAACATCACCCTTTACAATTGCCACAAACAACATAAAATACCTTGGAGTAACACTAACCAAAAATGTGAAAGACCTGTACCATAAGAATTTTGAGTCTCTAAAGAAAGAAATTAAAGAAGATACCAGAAAATGGAAAGATCTCCCATGCTCTTGGATAGGCAGGATCAACATAGTAAAAATGGCAATCTTGCCAAAAGCAATCTACAGATTCAGTGCAATCCCCATCAAAATTCCAACACATTTCTTCACTGACCTTGGAAGAACAATTCTCAACTTTATATGGAAAAACAAAAGACCCAGGATAGCCAAAACAACCCTGTACAATAGAGGAACTTCTGGAGGCATCACCATCCCTAACTTTAAGATCTATTCCAGAGCTATAGTCCTGAAAATAGCTTGGTATTGGCACAAAAATAGACAGGTAGACCAATGGAATAGAGTTGAAAACCCTGAAATTAACCCACACACCTAAGAACACCTGATTTTTTTTTTTTACAAACAATCCAAATATATATGCTGGAACAAAGAGATTCAACAAATGGTGCTGGCATAACTGGATGCAAACATTTAGAAGACTACAGATATACCCAAGCCTTTCGCCCTACACAAAACTTTAGTCAAAATGGATCAAAGTCCTCAACATAAACCCAGCCACACTGAACCTACTAGAAGATAAAGTGGGAAATACCCTTGAATTAATCGGTACAGGAGACTGATTCCTGAACATAACACCAGTAGCACAGACACTGAGATCAACAATTAATAAATGGGACCTTCTGAAACTGAGAAGCTTCTGTAAGGCAAAGGACATGGTCAGCAAGACTAAACGACAGCCCACAGACTGGGAAAAGATATTCACTAACCCCACATCCCAGAGAGGGCTGATCTCCAAAATATACAAAGAACTCAAAAAGCTATTCTCAAAAACACCAAACAATCCAATTAAAAAATGGGATACAGAACTAAATAGATAATTCTCAATAGAGGAATCTAAAATGGCTGAAAGACACATAGAAAGTGTTCAACATCCTTAGCCATCGGGGGAATGCAAATCAAAACAATTCTGAGATACCATCTTACTCCTGTCAGAATGGCTAAAAGCAAAAACACCAATGACAGTTTATGCAGGAGAGGAAGCGGAGAAAGAGGAACACTCCTCCACTGCTGGTGGGAGTGCCATCTTGTACAGCCACTTTGGAAATCAGTATGGCGACTCCTCAAGAAAATGGGAATGAGTCTACCACAAGATCCAGCAATTCCACTCCTAGGCATATACCCAAAAGAAGCACATTCATATAACAAGGACATCTGTTCAACCATGTTCATAGCAGCATTATTTGTAGCAGCCAGAAACTGGAAGCACCCAGATGCCCCTCAACTGAAGAGTGGGTACAGAAAATGTGGTACATTTACACAATGGAGTACTACTCAGCAGAAAAAGACAATGGAATCTTGAAATTTGCAGGAAAAATGGATGGAACTCGAAGAAACCATTCTGAGCGAGGCAACCCAATCACAAAAAGACAAACATGATATGTACTCACTCATATGTGGACCTGCTTTATGATACATAATAGTGACAGTGCTTTATCAGAGCTGTTTTTAATGATGTTGCTCAGAATGGTTTCCTTCCAGATGATGATTGAGAAGCTAATTAAAAAAAAATGGTGCCAGGTACCACAAGAGTAACTGAACTGTGCTGTCTTTCTGGGATTTTGTTTTTTACTTTTTTTTTTAAATGGAGAGTGCTGGATGTCTCTACAATTTTTTCAAATGACTGCAGAACCTGGAAAAGCTGTTGCTGCTATTGATGCATAACATACTGCCATTATTGGTCTTTTTATATAAATATAAATATATATATACATATATAATTTGAATTTTTGGAAACTTTAGCTGTGCTGTCAACTTTGAAAAAAAGTATTCCAGTTTACTGTGTTAAGTTGGCATTGTACAAAAATTAACAGCCATATTGGTCTAGAAATGTTGAACTTATTTTTTTTCCATTTGTACAGAGGTAACGCACTGTATTAAATATCTAAGGTCTTAAAAAAAAAAGAAGGGATTTTGAGAGCCCATCCCTTGTGAAGGGATGCTCTCTTGACCTGAACACATGGGGTAGGGCCTAGGCCTGGCCCAGGATGATGTGGTAGACATTGGGGAGCCCCTTTTGAGGGCCTTACCCTGCCTGGGGAGTAGAGGGGGGATGGCTAGGGGCAAGTGGGATGTTGGGGGGGTGGGGAGGGAGAGGAAGAAGGGATTGACATCTGAAGCAAGCTTGTTCCTAATTTGAACTAATAAAATAAATAAATAAATAAAAGATACCATCATAAAAAAAAGAAGTATAAGCCAAATAAACCCTTTTCTCCTCTAGTTGCTTTGGTCATGGTGTTTGATCACAGCAATAGTAACTCTAACCAAGACACCTAGTTATGAAAATAATTTTAGCATTCATTAGAGAATAAATCAAATTTGCATATTAAAAAATTTCTTTCAGTCACGCCCATGGGCTAACTGGTCTAAACAACCCTTCATTGAGCCTATCAGGTGATTGATTCTAGGTTGTATTAAGGTGACAGTTATGCTAACATTCAGACATGATAATCTCTCGTACCACAGTGTTCCTGCAGATGACATCATTTAGTTACTCTTGGCAACTGAATAGAACTCTATTGCATATCTACAGCAAGATTTCTTTAGCTATCCATCTGTTGATGGGCATCTAGGCTGGTTCTGAATCTTGGCTACTGGAAACAGAACTTCCACCATTCTGACTGTGCAGGCATCTCCACAGTTTGTTACCTTACATGGCTTCGGATGCATACCCAGGTGTGGGGTAGTTGGACACTAGGGAGAAATATGTCTTTTGCTAGGAATGATAACCAGGCATTGCCTGAACAAACCAACTTGAATTAATTGAAGCAGTTTCATTTCTCGGCAGCTATTATGCAATTTACCCTCACCATGGGCTCCTTTAAAAATGGAAATGCCAAGCTTATAAGCACTGGGTGGGTGGGGGGAATCATTTAATGAAAAATCTAAATGTAATCTAAAGTATGAGAAAGAACCTAAAAATTCCCAGGCTTTGCAAACTTCACTTGCTATTTCTACAGGTTTAGAGAATTGATTCTTTTTTAATTGAGAAATTATCTCAATCACATATGTAAAATCTCAGCTGTTTATACCAAATCAAATTTTCTCATGATAGGCCTAGGTTAGTGTGTTCATGGGTGTGTGGGAGGGAAGGTGGTGGTCAGGACAACTTGTGAAATCCATGCTCTACTTCCACCATGTGGGTCCCATCTGTCTCTCCCAACAATGCTGCTTCATATGTAGGTACACCCACACTGTGCATGTCAGTATGTACAAAATGGGGTAGCATTTCCTGGCTTTCACTTGTCAGGTCTTATTATGTGCCACAGGGTAAGTGTACTATGGCATCTAAATTGTAAAGCCGGCCCCAACCACTGCACACTGCAAACTTCGATTTCTCTCAGCTTTCCAATTCCATGAGGAAAGAGTTAGGCCAAGACAATCCAAAGGTTTTCTGTTCTGGGTTTTCATCTTTCTTTGTTGTTCTTTTTGTGTTACCTTATAAGGTCTTGTTCACCGTAATCTGTTCTCAAAGTTGCTATGCTGTCAAGGATTATCTTGAATTTATGATCCTCCTGCCTCTATTTCTTCAGTGCTGGGAGTCATGAGATTATAGACATGTATTATTATAGTCATTTTTATGATGCAATGCTGAAGACTGCACTGGGGCCTTCCTGTTTGCTAGGCCAGCACTCTGCCCGGCCTCTGCTGTTGCTGTGAGACAGGATGCCTTTATGTATCATGGGCTGGCCTTGAACTCAAAATCCTACTGCTTCAGCCTCCCAAGTGCTGGGATTATAAGCATGCACCATCATGTGCAGCCTCCTACTGTGGCTCTTAAAGGGAATTTTGTGCCTTCCTTTCCTCCGATTTATTTATTCATTTATTTGTTTGTTTATTTATTATATGGGGGTATTGTGTGGTGTATGTTGGATGTACATGTTTGCATGGGCGGGGGTGCTTATGCATATCTGTGCACTTGCATATGGAGACCAGAGATCAGAGGTAGGCATCTTCCTCTGCTGCCCTTTGACCTTTCTGGATCAGGTCTCTCACAGATTTGGCAAGATTAGCTGGCTAGCAAGCCCCAAAGACCCTTCTTTCTCTACTTCCTGGGTTCCAGGATTATGGGTGCAAGCAACCAAGACCTGACTTTTATGTACATGCTGAAGATCCTAACTCAGATGCTCATGCTTGCACAAGTATTCACTGATGTAGCATTTTCCCCAAGCCCAACCAGGAGTCCATTCTTCTTCATCTCCCTTTTGCCCATGTTATGCCCCTACAGCAGCCTATCCTGCCTGGTGCTGAGGGCAGGTTAGGGTGTAGTTGGGGGCAAAGAGCACAGGTCTCTTGACCCATCTTCCTGTACAGTTTCAGCAATTTACACTGTGTGATTAATAACAAAAACAACAAAAAAACACTCTTCTAAAGAGGAAAATAAGGTAAATCTAAGGGATTAGAAGCATTTAAGCTAATGCTGGGTGGCAGAACAAGGACTCTTGACTTAACACTTCGATTTAATTGCTGGTTGAATGCCCTCCACGGTGAAAGTTTCGTTCATCTCAGTGAGAGCCTTCACACTCAACTTTGCCTGAACTTTCTTCACTTTGGTCTTTAATGTTAGCAGGGCACTTTTATTTCCTATCCTTTCAAATGTTCCATTTTAATTACCAGATGACTGTTTTCGCACATGAAGGAAAGAGGAAATCATGCTAAAAACTCCATTTCTTTCAGTGCCATCAAATGTAGTGATGAGCTTACTTATGCTAAATACAGTATTATGTGTTACACTTGATGTGAAAGGAGCACGTGTCTTTGAAGAAAGAGATGTCATAATAACAAGGACAAACTGTGGATAGTTAGAGCCTCGAGTTTTAAAAAGTGTTCTTTCAAGGGCTGATGAACTGGCTCAGTGGATAAAGTGCCTGCTGTTCAGGTGAGAAGATCAGAATCCAGATGCCCAGAACCCATCTAAAAGCTAAGTGGGCATGACAGTTCACCCAGAAGGAATCCAAGCATGTGGGACCCTGGGGGGCTAGCTAGCTAGTCACACTCTCCAAATCAGCAAGCTCAGGGTGGTCTGCGAGAACAGTAATTCTCCACCAGTGGGCCATGGCCCCTTTTGGGGTCAAATGAGCCTTCCACAGGAATCACCTAAGACCACTGGAAAACAGATATTTATATTGTGATTCATACCAGTAGCAAAATTACAGTTATGAAGTAGCAACAAAAATAATCTTATGTTTGGGGTTGACCACAACATGAGGAACTGTATTGAAGGGGTAAAAGGTCACAGCATTAGGAAGGTTGAAGACCACTAGGTTATAGACACTGCAAATAATATATATATATATATATATATATATATATATATATATAGAGAGAGAGAGAGAGAGAGAGAGAGAAGATAGAGAGGGATTGAGAAAGACATTCAGTGTCAATATTTGGCCTCCACACACAGGTGCAAGCACATGCATGTACACCTATCCACACATGTGCACCCACACACACAAATAAATAAGTATTTTTTATTTCAGTTAAATCTAACTTTTTATTTCCTCTCTTTTTCAGCAGAATGTTTATATTGGTTTTTATGAAATAAAAGGCTCAGTTGTCAATTACACCCCTATGGTGAGGTACTGATCCATTACATGTGGGAAATCATGGCAGACATTTGTCTCATTTTAATGCTAATCTTTATTGATGACTTCTAAAGTTATTGCCTTGATGAACTCTTAGAATGAAATTAAATGGGAAAATTATTTCAAAAGATTGAGCCAAGTGATGACATCTTCTAAAATTTAACAAGGCTAAGCTGAGTGTGGATATCATAGATGTTAGTAATTGAAGCCACCCATGATTCATATCCAAGTCCAAGGCAGCTGTCAACAGGATTGTCACAGAGCAAAAGTCATAAAGAACAAATGACACCACAATCCATTCCCATCCACATTAGCCAAACAATACCCAGACTATAGGAGCAATGACTCAATGAATAAGATGCTCACTCTACAAGCTGGAAGAATGGAGTCTGGATTCCTAGAAGTCACATAAAAGCTGAACAGGTGTGGCAGCCATCTGTAATCCCAACACTTGGGAGGCAGAGCTGGCAAATCCTGGGGCAAGCTGGATAGCTAGACCAAGCAAATGACCAAGTTCTGAGTTCAACAAGAGTCCCTGCCTCGATAAATGAATGAGTAACTGATGAAGATGCTTGATGTCAACTTCCAGGCTTCCACATACATGCATAAGCATGTACATGTGTGCACACACATGCATGCATACATACACACATAATACACAAAAGGAATGTTGGACTAGTGGAATGGAGAGAACCAATTTTCTTTGTCCTCTGACCCCAACCATGGCATGCATGTTTGGTCCCCACCCCCAATACATAAACAAATGTAATTTTAAAATTTTAAAAAGATTATCATTCTCTTTGGTTTTGATACTATAATTTGAGAAGAACTTTAATGAGCAAAAATCGACACCAAAGATACTGATGACATTTCTTACCATGAGGAAAACATGGAAATACTTAAGCTGAAGAAGTTGAAATGGAGACAGAGCTTGGGAGCTGTCTTCTCCTACTTCAATGACTGTCATGAAGAGTGAAAATTAAATCAATTTACAGCAATCAAAGCTGTGTTCAGTAATGGGAGTTCAATACTAGACAATTTGATTCTATAGAAGGTGGCTTTGAGGAAGTGGTTGGATCATAAGGATCCTGACCTTATCAATGGGTTAATCCATTAATGGATTTTAAATCTAATGGGATGGCTTCTCAGCCTTTTGGGTAACATCAAGGGTGGTTGGTATCTGTTCTTGTCAATCTAATATAGTTGAATAAACTACTGGAAAATAGGGGAAATTGTGGAAGGTGGGTGGGACCCAAATGAGAGGAAATGGTCCTCCTAGACTGTACCTTTGAAAAATATAACCTCTCTCAGTCTCTTTCCCCGTCTGTCTATTTGCTTCCTGGTTGCCAGGAGAGGAAGAGCCTGAGCCAGAACTCCTGCAATCATGATTTCTGCCTGGCTCACATTCAACTCAGAGCAAGGGATTGAGTCAACCTTGTATTGACATCTCTGGAACTCTGAGCCAAAGTAAACCCTTCCTCCCTTGAGTTGTTTACCTGGGGCATATTTGTTACTCTGGCAGAGAACAAACACAAATAATAGCATCCTAGGAAAGCTATCCTTGAGGAATTAACATGAAGGGGAATGACAAGACAACGACAATGACAAACAGAGGACACATTTGGGGACATATTCCAAGCAGACTGGTCTAAATGAGACTCTCAGATGTCCTTCTATTGAAATACTTATTCAGAGAGTTGTGTTTAGATATGAAATGTCTTTCAAAGACTCCTGGACTGAAAGATTGTTATCTAATAAATTGGTTACCTTAAAAATATGTGTGAGCCATACATGGCAGTACATAATGGTAACCTCAACACCAAGAAGCTGGAGGCAAGATTGGGACTTGGAGGATATCCTGGAATACCTAGTATAAGTTTGTCTTAAAAAATAAATTAAAAGCAATCTAGACCAGTGGTTCTCAATCTGTCAGTTTCCGCCCTCTGG
Organism: Cricetulus griseus; assembly: GCF_003668045.3. NCBI lineage: Eukaryota > Metazoa > Chordata > Mammalia > Rodentia > Cricetidae > Cricetulus > Cricetulus griseus. The sequence continues at coordinate 112,298,807 of NC_048597.1, read as the reverse complement.
GGGGTCCAATGACCTTTTCATAAGGGTTGCTTAAGGCCATCAAAAAACACAGGTATTTATATTATGATTCATATCAGTAGCAAAATTACAGTTATGAAGTAGCAATGAAATAATTTTATGGTTGGGGGGTCACAGCATTAGGAAGATTGAGAACCACTAGTCTGGACTGCTTCAAACTATTAGTTCATCCACATTTGCTCAGATATACTTGTCCAAGAAACCAAAAGCTTTCAAAGCAAAAAGAAAGTTTCTACAATAATAGGATACCCAGAGCTTGGGGCTGTATATATCTTGGTTGGTAGAGTGCTTGCCTAACATTCATGAGCCCTGAGCTCCATCTCCTGCATCACACAAAACAAGGTTGTTGGTGCATGCTTTTAATTCCAGCACTCTGTGGGTGGAAGCAGCTGGACCATAAGCTCACCATCATCCTCACCTTTAGAGCAAGTGGGAACCCAGCCTGAACTACATGACTCCATCTTAAAGAAAAAAATGAAACAAAAGAAGCTGAATAATAAGCAGATATTTCAACTTACTCCGTTTCTTCACTCTTCCACCCTTTCTAAATATGACAATAAACTCAACTCTATAATCTGGTGGTGCTAGTACAAACTAACAAACTATACTTGGAAGGCAGGGGGATTGATATCTTGCGACCAGCCTGAGCCACTTAATGACCTTCTGTCTCAAAAACAAAATAAATTGTGTGCAGGGGTGGGTTAGTGCGCGTGTATGTGTGTGTGTGTGTGTGTGTGTGTGTGTGTGTGTGTGTGTGTGTGTGTAGTATGATGCCTCCAACCATTAGTTCCTACTCACAGGTTGAGGAAAAAGCCCCCAGAGGCTGCAGGTTAAGCAAATGAGAACTGAAGGAAAGAAGAGAAGACAATAGAGGAAACAGAAAGGGAAAAGGCAAGCAAGGGAAGACCAGGCATTTATCATTCAAAGGGATAAACATTTGACAACCCAGCTTGACTGTGTCATGAACACTTGTGTTTTAATAGTATGCCTGCAAGCTTTCAAAACAAGTGTTTACCTATCACAATAAACAGTTACAAGAGAAGAACACAAAACAGAAAGAACCAGGGGCTGGCAGGCTGCCAGTTCTTGCCACGTGCTGTTGTGCACAGGCGCCTGTCACTCAGGCTGTGCAGCTCTGAGTCTGGTGACTGTGTCTGTTGCAGCCACTGAGCCTATGGGATGAGGGGTCACCTTAAAGGGAGGGAGCAACTGAGTACCACTGGGTGTTCAAAGAACACAGAGCAACAACTGACCAGAGGGCAGCTCACAAAAGCCAAGTGGTCCCCAGAGATGGGAACGATCTGAGATCTCCTGTAAGATGTTTTATAGAATGTTGACACCTTCCAACCCTTTCTCTCCTTAACTCTTCATAGCAGGATCACATATGAGTTTAATAAAATAGCGAGTGTCATGCCTGTTTATATGCTCATAACTGGCTACCAGGAGTTGACAGTCTCAGCAAAACTAACCTTTGGAACTGGAATGTGTCTGGACAGTCATAAACTTACTTAGCATGCTTAAGGTACTGGGTTTAATCTCAAGTACATCATCATCATCAATATAATTTAAGATGAATTAAAATGATCAATATTATAGATTTTATGTTGTGTAAATTTGTTAGAGTAAAAATGGAGGCAGTCTGGAGAGATCACTTCTAAGTTAAACATTTGCTGCTAGGCAAATGTAAGGACTAGAGTACAAATCCCCAGATGCCCATTTAAATGCCAGGTGAGTGTGAAGTGGTTGCTTACACTCCAGCCTCAGACGACAGAAACAGAGCATCTGCAGAGCAAGACTGCTAGCAAGATTGGCTAGGATCTGGAGAGACGTCTCAGCAGTTAAGAGCACATGCTTCCCTCCCAGAAGACCTGAGTGCTTCCCACCACCTACAGCTCACAAAAACCTGTAGTTTCTATCCTGTGTAAACCAAAACCCTCTTCTAGGCTCAAAGGGCACCTCCATGATCATGTGCACCCACACACACACACATAATCACAGTTTTAAAAAGACTGGTCAGATGTGGCAGCTGTGACAGGTTTGACTGAGAGACTCCAGGAATAAGGTGGATAAGCAATGGAGGATGCTTCCTGACATCAACCTCTGGCATCCACATGCACAAAGGTCTATGCAAACCCACACATGTATGCACACACAAGCAAAAATATATACACACACACTCATACCACACCATACCATACCACACCAAAAACCATGGAAAAATAAATGCAGAAAGAATGAGCAGAGATCAGTGATTCAGTGGTCTAGTGATGAAGAGGAAAACCACTGGGTTTGGTGGTGGTTAAGGTAGGTGAGGACCACACCAAAGGAGCCTGTGCCCATATATTTGTTCAGAAGACAATGGCTTCATGTGGCAAGCCTTGTGTACTCATTACCAGTACGAAGAATTTGGGGTGGCATCGCAATGATGAAGGACTGTAGTCTCTTGTTTCCCTTATGTTTTTTAAGGCAATGAGCAAAGAAGTGAATACACATAGGACTTTCAGATACACAGCATCTGTAGAGAATAAATGGGGATATGTCAGCTGTACATTCAGAGATGAGGGAGTGGTTTTAATCCTAGAAGGAAAGTCTATCTAGGCAGTGACTCAAACCATCAAAGAGGCAAAGTGACCTGTGACCGAGTACAGGACCCCACAATATAGCTGTGTTTGTACCTGGAACAGCACTGCTTAGTCTACATCCCAACCCATATATGTAACATCTTCTTACTCATGGCTTCTGCCACAACTGCCTCTATAGAACCAACTCACTGTCTCATGGACCCCAGACAGGAAGCCACAGCCCAGGCCAGCACACAGTTGCTATGGAAATCCTTTGTGCCTGTGGACTTCTAAACTCAAGAACCTTTTCTGTTTCTAGAATTTACTTTTATTTTTGACCCTTATTGGTAGCAGTGACATGGAGAAATACAGTGTTCCTGTGTGGTTTCCCATCTTTTTTAGTCTTTTATTAGAATTTAACTTCCAAAAGAGAGGGATCTGCAGTGAAAATCAGTGCCTCTGCTGTGATGTGTCAGCAGAGTATCAGACAATTAAAAAGGCACAGCCCCCATAAAGGTATTTTAATAAATGCTTGCTCAAAACATCTAGACCTCATTAATGTGCTTAATTATTCTAAACGAATGAGGTGATTATTTGGTTAAGTAGCCTTGAGCCATATCAACAAGAATATTTATTTTATTTTGTGAACTATGACTGAGGGTCTTGTATTAATCTGTTCACACAGGTGAAGTGGCCACAGAGATTGGAGGTACCTGGTTCCTCTGGAGCTGGAGTTACAGGCGATTGTGAGCCACTTGGCATGAGTGCTGGGAAATGGACTTGTGTCTTCTGCTAACCCTCACCCATTTTTTCTCTCCAATACCCCTACAGAACCTGTACTTACCACACTAGCAAAATCCACTACACAGCTCTAGAACAACTGGCATATTCTTCCCTTTCATAAACTGTTTCTCCTTACTGGAAACTTTGCAGCGGTCTTGATCTTCTATATGGTGAATGCATGAGAAATACTATTTGCACTCTAATCTCATTGCTAATTCTTGAAAGCTATAGTTCTAGCTGAGATGTGTGTGTGCACACATGCATATGCACATGTGTACCTGTATGGTTACAGAGGTCAGGGGACAACTACAAACTTCAGCTACTATATGCCTTTTTTTCTTTAGTAGATATGTCTCTCACTGCCCTAGATTCACCAAGAACACTCTGAAAACTGACCAGCAAGCTCCAGGGCTCCACCTGACTGAGTTCTCAGTTCTGGGAGTATGGATATATACTATGTACCATTACTCCAGGGTAGTTTTGTTGGTGGTGGTTTTTTAGCGTTCATTCTGGGAATCAAACTCATGTCCTTGCCTATGGAGGCACTTCACTCGGTGGTTACAAGGCAAGTTCTTCAACAACTCAGCCATCTTTGCAACACACTTTATGTCTTGCATCTTAATATTCTTCCATCTGCTGGGTAGGGGAAATAGAGAGGAAAAGGACTAGTCTTCGTTGTGTTTGGAACAAATTAGACACAATATACAAAACGGCTAGTGTAATTGCTGGAATATCACATGTTCTCAATAAACACTGACTATTATTGCCATTACCACAGGGCTAGGAAAAGACATCACTTTGACATTTTAATTTTGTTTTTGTTATTATTATTATCATTAGTGTTTATTGAAAACAAATGAAATGTTGAAAAGAGCATTCTGAGTATCATTTGTTAACCCCAGTTAAGCTAATTCTCAGTCCCCATGAGTCTCAATGTTCCTACTTACTCTAAAGGAATGACAACACAAAGTTTAAAGGTCTTTGCAAAAGTGAAAAGGGATGTATGTTTAAAATCAGTGTGTGGGGGCCGGAGAGATGATGGTTCAGCAGTGAAGAGCATTTGCTGATCTTCTGGAGGACTGAGTTCAGTTTCTGGCACCCTCATCAGCCAGCTCACAACTGCCTATAGTTCTAGTTCCATCAAATCGATGCCCAGTTCTGGCCCATGGAGGCACTTCACTCATATGTATACACACACACACACACACACACACACACACACACACACACACACACACAAATAATAATACAAATCTTAAATAAATAAAATCAGTGTCTTAAGTATAGTAGATGGTCAGTAATTCCTCAATTAGTAAATTATTAAATCAATTGTCAATATTTATTAATAACTTGTGAATAAAGTAGCAGTTTATTGTGATAGTTTATAGCTATTTAATAATTCATCAACTACTAAATCATTTTATCATCAATTCTCAACAATTATTAACCATTTGTTAATAAAGTAGCAATTCGCTGTGATAATTTAAAACTACTGATAATATTTGTGTGATCATATTTTAACAGTGTTAGGGTTTGGAGCCAGGGTGTCATGATGGTGGTTAAGTACTCTATCACTGAGCTACAACAGATCACATACTAATTGTCAATACTCAGCAATTAGTCCCTTCTCCCACATCTCTCAGTGACATGCTCAGTGTCATAAACAAACTCAAGAAGCAATGACACCAACCAGAAGCAACTTAAGGATTTGTTTTAGCTTGCAGTTTGAAAGGATACAGTCCATCCAGAAGGGGACTTGTGCATGAGTCACCTGGTCACATTGTTGCCACAGTCAGGAACCAGATAGCACACAGGAAGTGGAATTCTACTATCAAACGTCTTCAAGCTTATTTCCAGTTACCTACTTCCTCCAGTCAGGTTCCACCTCCTAAAAGTTTTAAAACCTTCTGAAACAGCGCCACCAACTGAGGACCAGGTATTCAAACACAGGAGCCGGAGGGAGACATTTCACACCCAAACCACAGCATACTCTTTCACTCGCCAGGCCTGCAAGGCAATCTGCTGGACGGCAGGGTCAAAGAAGACTCAGGATCCAAAACCTGCTACAACAGCTAGATGTTTCTGTCAATACAGGCACTAGTTCATCTCAGATTATAGTCTACACTTCTGGTAAGTGGCAGCTTGTGAGCTACTGTGCTGGGCTTTCTAGCATTCTGCTTGCCAACTTCCCTGAATTCCTTAAAGACATAAAGTAAAACTCAGTAGATCAAATCCTCATACACAGGACTTCACTCAGTGTTCACACTCTCTGGGATCACTTTCCTTGAAAGAATGTCTTTTGTTAATCCATTCACAACATATATATATATATATATATATATATATATATATATATATATTCATTTGTTGATCACATCCACTCCTAAGACCCCTCCCACTTACCTCACACCTCCCAACAGGCCCCCTCCTATCTTTATGTCCTCTTGCTTTTTCTTGTAACTCACTGAATCCAACCAGTGCTGCCTGGTGGAATTTATTTTACTGATCTTATTGACATGGTTGGTACAGATAACAATAACTGCTTCTAGTTCATAAGTGCAATGGCCGTGTCATGTCCAGAAGACAACATTCCTGCCCTTCTTCCTCAATGTTCCTGAGTGTCCCCCCCCCCCTGTGTGTGTGTGTGTGTGTGTGTGTGTGTGTGTTGTGTGTGTGTGTGTGTGTGTGAGAGAGAGAGAGAGAAGAGAGAGAGAGAGAGAGAGAGAGAGAGAGAGAGAGATGAAATAAACATGCCCCATTTAGGGCTTAGCTCTCCACAGTCTCCATTCTCAGCATTTTGACTAGGTATGAATTTCTGTCTTAACTGCTGCCCACTAGAGAAGCTTCTCTAGCCAAATTTGACAGCAACACCAATCTATGCTCCCCTGGGATGTAAATTCTCTAAAATGCTGTCTTTGTTTCTCAAGTCTTGTTGTCCTGCCTCCTTCCTGCTTGCTATAGTTGTGAGTGCATCATTAAGCCCCATGTACACACCCCAGGCTCTAGTCTAGATTTCTGTCACATTCCATATCTTCATGACCCTCAAGGAGCTTTTTTTCTATGCAAGCTAAACAAGAGGTCTTGAAAAAAAAAGTCTGGGAAACAATCCATCAAAAAGAAATTCCTATAGAAGAATGTTCTACAGCATTTGGAATGCTTCCCCATAAGGGCATTTCACTATCTAGTGAGCCTTACTAAGGCTCAGCAGCACAGTAGAAGAGATGAGCAAAGACTAAATAAACCAACAGGTATGGGCAAGCTTCCTGGAAAGCCAAAGCTCTATCTCATTTACATAGGCATTAATCAGCCCCATCCAGAGGCAGGTGTGCATCTGAGTTATTTAAAAGTGCACTTCAACCCATAGCTTTCAGATCGGGGCTGAGGCCTGTTCCACAGCAGGGAATTCATGCCTGGCACTGTAAACCTAGTCAAAAGCCCATGGTGGGGAGGTCATAGGTCGCTGCACAGGGACCTGCTATTCCTGTTCTGCTAAATGGACATGTTGTCAAAGCTGCCTTATCAATATTTATGTTTATATCCGAAGATGAGTGCTGCTCACAGCCCTTGTCAGAGAAGCATTTGTTCGCTGTGGATGACGATTAAAGAAAAGACTCTTAACTGGTCAAAGTGTGGAAGATAAGTGGCTGCAAGTGTTCAGCCATAAATGGGACATCTATCTCTATCACCCCTTCAAAACTTAGGAGCATTTTGAAGGAGTGGGGAGGGAAGAGTGTGAGAACTGGCAAAGGGGGAAGAGTGGTGTGAAATGTGACTTCTGGAGGCCACATGGCTGCTGCACCCTAGAACTCACAGCAGCAATGGCTACCTGCCCAAGGCCTAAAAAGGCTAGACATGTCAATAATCCCCCATGTTGGGGGAGGGGCTCATGAGGCTCATCTCTCGCTGAGGAGCTGTAAGTAGCAATGGTTGCTAGAGGACAGGATTCCTCAATGATGTAGCCAGTATAACTCCCCTATACTCACTGTGTTCACACCAGCAACTGTAAGAACACACAGTAGGACACATACTTACAAGGCATGTGACTCAGAGACTAGTAGGAAAAAAGATGGTCAATGGAGGCGAGAAGGGATAAAAGAGGATAATGGAAGGTATGTTCAAAGTACATTTATATATTTATGAAATGGTGAGATGATATTTTTTTAAATATGCTTCCATCCACACAGAGAGATTCTGCTTTTAGGGAAGCAATTGAGTCTATTGGTTTTCTAAGTGGTCAAATGACTCTCTTCCAAAAGACTAGAAGGAGGCCAGGTGTGGTGGTGCATGCCTTTAATCCCAGCACTTGGGAGGCAAAGGCAAGTAGATCTCTGTGAGTTCCAGGAGAGCCTAGACTATAAGAGAATGCCAAGCCAGCAAAGTCCACAGAGAGAGACCTTGTCTCAAAAATTTAAGACCAGAAGGAAGGAGTAGGCTTTGCTGGATAAGAGAAATAAATGTGAGAACCCTGAAGTGACAGAACAGTGATGCATGGTCATGATTTCCATGTAAACTACACTGAGATGCTGTAGGAAACCCAGCTGCACACACACTGCACAGTTTGTTCCTAAAATTATGAAATCCAGTTCTTCTTCCACATTTGCACATAGGTCTTATTATCAAGGTCTCCCATTAATAAGTCATTTTTCTTTGCTGTTTTCTTTTCCTTTCATACTGGAGGTTTTAACCTAGAGCTTAATGAATGATCATCTACTGTTCTGACTCTGAGATGACCCCTTAGCCCTCTTTGTAGTATCTATTTTGAAACCGTGTCTCACCAAGTTGCTCAGGCTAGCCTTGAACTCACTCTGTAGCTGAGCCAGGTCTTGAACTTATGATTCTCCTACCTCAGCCTCCTGAATAGCTGTGTTGACAGGCCCTGGAATGGTTGAAACAGTTGTTATAGTTTGAGTCTGAAATCTTCTCCATGGGCTCAGGTGTATAACACCATTTCCTCAGATTGAAGCACTACGTTGGGGAGGCTATTTGGAATATTTAGGAGGTGGAGACCATCTGGAAGAAGGAAGCCACTAAGGAAAGATGGACTCTGATTCCTACCATTCTTTCTAATTCTTGATCTTCCATGTGTGAACAGCCTCCTCAAGAGTCTCCTACCACCATCAAGTAAGCTGCCTCATCATTGAAAGGTTCAGGCATCATGCTGGCCCGCCCCTGTTACCTGGCAGAATACACTCAGGCAGTACCCTGGTCAGCCCAGGGTTCTATGGGAACTAGTCTGCACCCCTTTAAAAGACAGACACCTGTCCACTTATACCCTTCTCTTCTCTTACTCTCACACTCCTTACCTTCCTGTCTCTTTTCCTCTTTCTCTTTCCTCTCTTCCCTCTCTCTTACCCTCTTACTCTTACTGTTGATTCCTCTTCCTCTGACTCCTCTCTTCCTTTCTGCTCTTCTTTCTCTCCTTCTGTTCTAGTCTCTCCCCTCCCCCACCTTTAATAAACTATGGTTAATGTATGGTTCATGTTCCATCGCACTAGTTCCGTCTCTCAGTTTTCTTTTTTAATTTTTAAACTTTTACAAAATAACAACAATCATACCACCCAACCATGATGAACTGAAACCCTCTGAAACAATGTGTTCAAATAGATCTTTCCTTCCTTAAGTGTTTCATTGGGTATTTTGATCACAGTAACTAATAGAGATTTTGCCTTTTCCAGCAAGCTATGTGACCAGCAAACCTGCTGACCGTTTTTTGGATATTATCAAAGGGCTTTATCAGTACATCCATAGAAGTATTGAAAGATACTGGATTTGGCATTTAAAACAAAACAAAAAAAAAAAACTCTACATTGTCCCAAACACAATTGATTCCATAAGTACAAGTGCCAAAGTTAAGCAACAGAGAAGAGGAGGAGAGAGTAAGAAACACAAACAAATCCAGAAGATATAGAAGAGTAGAAATGGTGGGAAAATGGAGGAAAAAGACAGCATGGGCAAAAGGAAACAAGGTAATAAGAAGCAACTAAATTTGAGGGTACATCTGCCATTAAGAGAATTGTGAGAACTTTTATTCCCAGCTGTAGAGTCTTCACTTTAATTCCTGACATCATAAGTTCTTTTTCCGGAACCGTTTGTCTGAAGTCAGAGAGGTGAAGGCAAGAGAGTTCACTGATTGGCATGATGAACATGGAAAGAAATCTCGAGAACATTTCCATTTTTCCAAAGTTCCCAGGGAAAACTTTTTTCTTTTTTCTTTTCTTTTCTTTTCTTTTCTTTTTTTTTTTTTTTTTTGTGAGAGGGGGTTTCTCTGTGTAGCTTTGTAGACTGGCTGGCCATGAACTCACAGTGATCTGCCTGCCTCTGCCTCCTGAGTGCTGGGATTAAAGGTGTGCACCACCACCACCTAGCCACAGGGAAGACTTTTATATGAAGAGATGCATAACACATGCTAGGTCTGGAATTTTCTTTAAGTGTGAATTTTCTGAATCAGCAGCTGTAACATCACTAATTAATACTTAATGAATATCTACCAGGAGCCCAGCAGTCATTGCCCAAATTCTCCTCCTTCCCTTTGCTGAGGAGAAAATATGAGGCATTTTTTTAAAAAAAATGTTTATTTTTATTACATTCTATTTATTGTGAGTGTGCACACATGTGCTCATGGGCTTATATCATAACATGTGTGTAGAGATGAGAGAAAAACTTGTAGAAGCCAGTTCTTTCTGTCAACCATGAGGGCCAGAGAGATCAAATTCAAATCATCAGGCTTGGTACCAACTATCTTTACCTGATCGAGACTCTTTAGATTAAAGGCAGAATATAATCAGATTTTCATGAACTCTGTACACCTTTGGGCTGATTTCTTTGTTTTAACAAGAAGAAATAAAAAAGAGGACAGGAGAAGAGATGAAGAGAATGACAGGAGAAGCCAAATAAATTCACTAACACTATATTACAGTGTTATTGCTCTGTGTTGTATATGGGCTTCTGAAACTTCAATAGCCATCTCTAGGTAATGTCTGCTACTGTCACATTTGGGGTTAGTTATATTTCTAAAAAAATGCCTCTGCTTTCTAAAAACTGGATGTAACAAAAATGGATTAATTAGGTTGCAGATTTTTGCATAGGAAAAGGATTGCAAGCTCTGTGAAAGATCTGACTATGAGGTTGATTTCAGCTTAGCAACTTCCATCTGTTTGCCAAATGTGATTTAATGTTCATGTACTTTCTTGAAGGCAAAATGAGGTGCAATGGGATTTTTTTCAATATCTCTGTTGAATTAAAAGTTGTCAGAATGTATAAATGTATAGTTTCAAGATTCAAATCACCATTGCCACAGGGGTCATACATTAAATTGAAAGATGGGAAGGTGGTCAGGGAGTCAGTGCAATGGTAGAGCCCTTGTCTAGAATTCCTCAGTGAGGGCCTGGAGGCATGATTCAGTGGTAGAGTCCTTGCCTAGAATCCTCCAGTGAGGGGACTGGGCTGTGGCCACTGGGAGAGCATCTACATGGAATCTCTGATTAAGGGGCTGAGAAGTACAGCACCGGCCTCGAATCTGTCAGGGAGGAGCTGGGGCCGTGATTTAGTGGTAAAGCACTTGCCTAGGAGGCACAGTATCCTGGGCTTAAGACTTAATTTCAGCACTGTAAAAACACAAAGCAGTGACAGTGTTGACTCAGTCCTATAATCCCAGCTACTAGGGAGACTAACAGGATATAACCACAGGTTTAAGGTACATCTGGAGTACAGAATGAGTTCAAGGCCATCTGGGCAACTTAGTGAAACCCTGTCTCAAAAAAGGGGGTGGGGATATTAGCTCAGTGGTAGGATAGTTGGCTAGTATGTGCAATGCCCCCAATTAAATCAGCTTGGAGCCTATGATACATGTGCCAGGATTCCTCTAGAAAACATGCAAAGCATTTCTTTGTACAAAACCAAGAGCAGAGGATAGGAAAAGGCAAAGTGGTTACAAACAGTCTAAAGGAAATCTTCCACACAGCATTTTCTTTGCTGAAGTATTAACTCACACACTTTCCTGGGTAAATTCCAGATTCAATCACAGTAGAGTTGTGCTATTGAGTTCTAAGATGAATCTTTGCTTTCTTCCTTCCTTCCTTTCCTCCCTCACTCCCTGCCTCCTCCCCCCATGCCTCTCTCCTTCCTTCCTTCCTTCCTTCCTTCCTTCCTTCCTTCCTTCCTTTCTTTGTTCCTTCCTTTCTTATTCTGGTAGTGGTAGTTCTGGGGATTGAATCCAGGACCTTATACAAGTAAGTGCTGTACCACTGAGCCACACCCCAGCCCCTCACTGGGGGATTCTAGGCAGGTGCTCTACCACTGAGTCACACCCTAATCCCATCAATGGGGGATTCTAAGCAAGTGTTCTACCACCGAGCAATGTCCCCATTCTCTCACTGGGAACATTCTAGGCAAGCACTCTACTGCTGACTTCTCCCTCTAGCTTTGTGTTTACTTTTAACTCTGAATTAAGGTCTCACTAAGTTGTCTGGGCTCTCCAGGTACTTGCTATGTAGTCTGGATTTATACAACCTGCAGCAATCCTCCTACTCAGTCTGCCAAGTGCTGGGATTACAGGCATGCTGCATCATGTAGCTTTTTCACTCTGATGAATCTTAAGTGAAAGAACTCCCAATGTGTTACTACCAGCTTAGATAGAAAAACTGGGGAAACCCTCTAGTTCCAATAGTAATTCTGATAGACTTTGACTTATCCATGAACTTCTCTGATCAAGGCTTTAGATGCTGGATTCATTAATGTTAATAAACAGCTAGTTCAGTCCTTGCTAATGAGGCTGGATATACTTCTAAATAGAAAAAAATTCTTGGATTTTTTTTTTAATTTTTTAAAAAGCATGGCAAATTAAGGCCAAATTGGGGGTGAAAATCACTTTGGAATCTCTGGTTTTCTCAAGTCACAATTTATAATCTACATTTCAAGGTCAATTGAACCACTTGATGGCCAATTTGGGGACAAGGAAAGAGCTACAAGGAAGAATTATAAATGGACACCAGGGCATCTGACATCAACCAGACCTTAACAGCCACAGTCCGGTGAATCTGTAATGATCTTGGGTCATTCTAAAAAGCTTAGGTCACAGGGATCCTTCTGTGAACAGGGAGTGTTGATTTAACATCAGCTGGGTGACATCCATTCTGCTTTCTCTGTGGGCAGAATTTAAATGTGGACATGTGGCACTAATGAGCTGTTGGGGGTGAGAATGTGAGGTATTTGTGGAAAGTTGACCCCTGCTCTACAGTCAGGGGCCCTCTTTTCAATTCTAAAGCATCCGTCCTTCTTTAAGTAACCACTCTTTACAGTCTAATGGGGTAGGGTGCAGGGGAGCATGGCTTGGGGTGAGCATTTGCATTTGTGGGAAAATGGCTTAGAGATAACCTCACACGTGGGATTGCCATTTGCAAAAACGGGGGTGGATATTTCAGGAAAGAGATCAGAAAAAAAGTTCTCATAGAATTCACAAGCTAAAAGTGGTCACAGTGCACTCTGGCTTAGTGAGAAAGGCCTTCCTGTGCTGGTTTACTTTAACTGTCAATTCAATACAACCTGGAAAAGCCTGAGCAGAGTCTAATGAGGACTCAGGACCAGGTTGGCCTGTGGATATATCTATAGGGACTGTATTGGTCATTGATTGCTGGAGGAGTGCCTAACCCATAGCTAGTAGTCCCATTTTCTAGATTGAGTGTCCTGAGCAGTGTGTGAAGGGAGAAAGCTAACTGAAAGCAAGCAAGAAAGACATGCCCTCTTGATCAGTGGATGTGGTGGGACTAGTTGCCTGAGAACCTGAAGCGATGTCTCCTCCCCCAGTAGGAATGCTAGCATTAACATGTGTGCCACACTGCACACAGCTCTGTGTGTTATCTGGGCATCTAAATTTAGGTTTTCATGGTCATGTGGCAAGCACTTTACAACTGTCTCCAGGTCTGGCTTTCCTTCCTCTTAGACTATGTCTGTCTAGCCGAAACACCTGGTCCCTTGGAATGTCATATGATCTGTCTCTGACTCCAGAGCCAAGCCTGAGCTTTGTATTAAATCGTGCAATCCAGTCCTGTACTTCAAAGAGGTGCATGTTCAGTCACATGCTCACACTTGTCCCTAATACATTGTGACACCCTATTACTACCGTGCCTTTATGAGCTTCAAGGGAAATTACATTTTAAATTATAGCATACAAGTATAATGGAAAATCTAATTGTAGCAATGACAGTTTATTTATCAATCATTTATCATTTTGATTTATAGGGTGCCCAACTTGATTTAAAGGGAGCTAATGTTTAAAGATCCCCAGGCACCCACACTACTAAATATACACGGATATCAACAAAGTGAATTACTCCTGTTTTTTCTACCTCCCTTTGATCACCTTTCTCACACCCAAGGCTGAAGCTGGGAAACACAGCCAGGTTGATCCTGGGAACCTTTGCTATCACATTTATTTATCATAGAAGTTGGCCACTGGAAAGCATCAATATTCACACAGAACTAAAATTTAGCCAGTCAAATATTTCCACATCCCAAATTCACAGAGATGCAGACTTTGAGGGTAAAAAGGAATTTCACACATGATCTGATTTCTGCACCTCCAGCCTCCTCTTAAGTTCTAATGAGGGTGTCTTGTGTGGGCTGTTGGTATGTGGGTGTGTGCCGGTATCCATGGACATATGTATGAATGTCTGGTGTCTTCCTCAATTACTTGCCACCTTTTGTTGTTGTTGTTTATTGAGACAAGTGTTTCACTGAACATGGAGACTATCAATTCAAACACACTAGCTGACCAGAACACCCAGGGATCTTCCTATCTCCACCTCCCCAGTGCTCGGATGACCAACACATACTAACTAGGGATTCAGACTCAGGTCCTCATCTGCAATGGCAAACCCTTTACTGACTTATCCATCTCCCTAATCCCCAAGGCATGCATCTTTAAGAATCTGCAGCTGAAGACCATTAACACTGGGAATACTACCTTCATATAATGGGGGGTCATAATGCTATGCTCATATAATGCTACCCTCATATACTGGGCAGCAAGCAAGGTCTTCCTCTCTGTCACTTCTCTGTGATCACAGGCATGAGACACTCTGCTGGGTCGGGGGTCAAATGTAAATGCTTCAAACTCCAGAGCTTGGCACCAGGTTATAAGTATATCATAAGCTCATGGGTTATCTGTTGATTAAATGTACAATGATACATACTTTTATGATCTAGCTCCCGTGTGAGGGATGTAGTATTCAGTTGGCCGTCTTGCACTAGCATGCATGGTGCTGTGGGTTCAATCCCCAGTCTCTTGACACATCCCAGACCTGAGAAGGAATTATCAAATTCAGACCAGCCTGTGAGCATATCTACAGAGAACTATTTTGATTCTTAGTTGATGCAGGATTGCACAGTCCATAGGAGCAGGTGGTCATGGGCTATGTAAGAAATTAGCTGAGGATGAGCCTTCAAGTCAATAAGCAGTATTTTCCATGTTTCCTCCTGTACTCTTTGGCTGTGAGTTCTCTGGATGGGATAATAATGTGTGGAATAACAAACAGGCCCCTGACTTAGATTCCTGTCCTGCTTCGCTCAATGAGGGAATATTGTGGAGAGTGAGTGTACCCCTGTAGAATCAGAATTCATGACATGATCATGACCATGTCAAGGACACCACTGCCTTGGACCTATGGGAGTGGTAAGGCCTTCCCAGGTCAGGCTCAGGGAAACAACAAGGCCTTCCTATGTTCAGAGTAAATACATTGACAGTGTGTGCAGACAGTACCAAACACAGCATCCTCCTCCCAGATGGCTGCAGCTTGAAACTGCTCCCCTACAGAGTCACCCTACTGAGATCAGTTAGGCCACTTCATCCTTCAGCTGTATGCAATAAATGTGCTAAGTTTCTGGGATGCTGTAGTGTCTCCATCACTGAGAATGGACCACCCAGTGCCAGCTTTTCTGTAGGTGTGCCTGTCATTTTTTCATCCTCTGCCACCCCAGTCAGGTCAACCCCAAAGCTGCTCAGGTTGTGGCAGACTGTGACCTGGAAGCATAAGGAGAAATCCTTGCCTCCCTTATGTTGTTTTTTGGTTATGGTATTTGTCACAGCAACAGAATGAAATTAGGGTTCTTATCCAGGCAGCAAATAAACAGGAACAGAGGGCTAAGTATGTGCAGCAACACAAAAGAGTCTTTACAGTATGCTAAGTGACAGGCCAGGTATGGGCATGACAATGCATACCTGTAATCTCAACACTCTAGAGGCAGAGGGACCAGAAGTTCTAGGTCATCTTCAGCCATGCAGCAAGTTTTCTATTTCTTAAAAGATGCCACCACACTGCATAACTGACCCAGTGAACTTAGTAGGGACCAGCCTGTATCTAGTGGAACAGACTACCATAGTAGGTTTGTGTGAGGGGAAATGGGAAGATCCCAGTTAAAAGTAGATGGTGTGACTGAAGATACAGCTCAGCAGTTAAAGCTCTTACTGCTCTTCAAGGGTCCCAAGTCCAGTCCCTAGCACCCATATCAGGTGGCTAACAACTATCTGTAACTCCAGTTTCAGGGGTCCCATCACTTTCTTCTCACCTCTGAAGGCAACTGAACACATATGACATATGGCTACACAGATACACATGCATAAACACAAATAAAAATGTTTTAAAAATAAATCTTAATGAGCAGTGGTAGGTAATGAGTACATACTATTCTTTGGTTTTTAGTGAGAGAACAGACTAAACTGTAAACAGACAGCTCAGTGAATTAGGAAGTAAAAGATCTTGAAAAATGAACTCAGAGGGGATGGAGAGATGGTTCTGCAGTTAAGAGCACTTGCTGCTCTTGCAGAAGACCTGAGTTCTATTCCAAGCACCCACATCAGGCAACATACAATCTCCTATAATTGCAATTCCATGGGATTTGACTCCCTCTTCTGGCCTCAGTGGGCACTGCACTTATATACTCATACAACACCCCTGATACACACACACACACACACACACACACACACACACACACACACACACACACTTAAAAGTAAACTAAATTTTTTTTTTTAAAAAGAGCCGGGCGTTGATGGCGCATGCCTTTAATCTCAGCACTCGGGAGGCAGAGGCAGAGGCAGGTGGATCTCTGTGAGTTCGAGGCCAGCCTGGTCTCCAGAGTGAGTGCCAGGATAGGCTCCAAAGCTACACAGAGAAACCCTGTCTCAAAAAACCAAATAAATAAATAAATAAATAAATAAATAAATAAATAAATAAATAAATAATAAAAAATAAAGAAAATTTAATCTGGCTTACAAAACAGTATTTATGGAATAATGTAGGACCCAGCACTGAAGATTTGAGGTGACATTAGCCACAGTGTGAAGACAATCCTGAGGGGTGATATCTAAATAGAATTCTAGGAAATGGAGCAGATAGTGCAGAGCATTGGGCACAAGTGTCAATTCAGGACAGGTTGCTTTATTATCTTCATGTCTTAGGGTTTGACTATTAACTAGTGCAGGAGGACACAGCCCACTATGGGTGGCAGTATCCCTTACACAGGTGGGCTATGTAAGAAGGCTAGCTAAGGATGAGCCAGCAAGCAGCATTCTTCCAGGTTTCTGCTTCAGGTTCCTGCCTCAGAGCCCTTTCCCAGTGTTGAACTGGGATGTGGAAGTGAAAACTAAATAAATACTTTTCTCCCTAGGCTGCTTTTGATTACAGTATTGTCACAATACCCTGTTCTCCCTTGTTTGGGCACAGACATTCTAATGACCCTGTAGACATGGGTACTGGGAATAGTTCAGGGAGCTTAACTGCCAAATACCATGAACCTCACCAATTTCACCCATCCAAGTTTCTGTCTAGTTTGGGAGCTTATTTATCCAAGAATTCCACTCTGAGCACCCACAACAACCTCTCAAAACCACCCATTCCATTACATGGCCAAGTGGTACTGAATGATAACGGAGCTCAGGTGTGATGCAACCTTAGCAGATATTTTCATCTTATGATGTGATCAAGTACGTTTTCACAAGCAGAATGGTGTAAGCCATTCTCTCAATGTGGCCTCTTGATCAAGACACCTCTATATAAGACATATGGGATAACTAGCACACTGTTGTATAACAAATTCTTCTTAATAAGTACAAGGAATACACTCACATAATGATAAAAAGTGCCACATGTCCAGATTTGTTGCACCAGCCTGTGATTGCAGATACTTGGGAAGCTGAAAGAGGAGGATCCGAGTTCAAGGCCAACCTGCTCATGGAGTAAGTTTAAATCCAGCTGATCAACCGTGTGAGATGGTATCTCAAAATACAAAAATATGGGAGGTGGGTTGAGTGTAGAACAGTTACCTAGAATCCTCTATTGAGGGTCTGGAAATGTAGTTCAGTAGAGTGTTTGCCTGGCATGGAGAATACCCTAGGTATAGTATCAAGTACCACAAAAGGGAGTAAGAAAAAGAAATGGGGGATGAGAGGGAAGGGGGGAGACAACAAAGGAAGGTGGTATCCACAACAATCAAAAATGGTAAGTACATAAAAAAATAAGGTCATCATTGATTGTCACAATCAAGTATTACTTACCATGCATAACCGCCCACTGAACTCACAACTGTCAGTGAGGTTGTTTGGCTTAGACAGTACCACAAACACTCCAAGAATATGCTGAGCTACAGTGTTCTGCCAACGGCTATGTCTGGAAGCAATGGAGTATTTTCTCTCCATTACAATCTTATCTGACCACCATCATATATGCACTAGGTCACTGCTGGGAAACCCTTAGCCAATGCTTGTGAAAGTTCTCTCACAGGG
Organism: Cricetulus griseus; assembly: GCF_003668045.3. Lineage (NCBI taxonomy): Eukaryota > Metazoa > Chordata > Mammalia > Rodentia > Cricetidae > Cricetulus > Cricetulus griseus. The sequence goes on along the minus strand of NC_048597.1, from coordinate 112,280,666 downwards.
ACCTCTGGCACCTGTTTATGATCTCTTATGAATGGCTTTCTCCTTCCAAAATCTGGGACTCTCTGAGCTGCAGATTGCATGTTAAAGATCTGGGTAACAAAACAGACTTGGGAAATTCCACCTTGCTTCCCTCTATCCAGCTACCATTGCAGAAGTCAGAGAACCAGCTGGGAGCCTGGAGGCCATAGAGAATTCAGAGGTGCCCTCTTCTTCCTGGAAGGCAAAGGGTCTGCAGGTGGTGGCAGGAGCTGGAGCTGAAGAATCAGGTGTCATTAGAAGATAATTGACGAAGGAGAAATGGCCACTACTCCCAGGTAAAGCACAGGGCATTTTTCCATATCAATAAAGTCAATTATCAGAGGATGTCCGGTCCCTTGGTACTGCTATTAACCTATATTGCTCTTATTAACCTTTCTGATGAAGACTCTTTCAAAAATAATTATATTAAAGTAGAATTCTCTGTGAGTTTCCAATGTGTGACTGTTCCATTTCAGTACTTCTGTCGAGTGAGATAATGAGCACCTGATTGTCTGGCTACCACATGGAGGTTTTTAATCAAGGCTCCTTTTCTTGGCTCTACTGCCAGCCTGGGGCCAGTCCTCTGAGTAGCAGGAGGCTCAAGGACATTTAAATGTGAGGGAATTAAAGGTAGGACAGGAAATTGAGAGATGGGTTAGTCTAGAAGATGCCCACTCCCCTGAAGAGGAAATATGTTTAGTATTGATTGTCAACTTGAGAGGTTCTAGAATCGGCAGGGGACAGTCTTCTGGGCCTGTGTGTGAGGGAGTTTCTAGGTTGAATTAATTAAGGTAGGAAGAACTATCCTACATGCAAGCAGCATCATTCTGTTTCATGGTGTGAAGTCCTAGACTGAATACAAAGGAGAAAGCGAGCTGAGCACCGGCATCCATCTCTCTCTGCTTCCTGTCTGTGGTTGCAAAGTGACCAGCTGCTGCATGCTCCTGTTGCCATGCCTGCCCAACTGCTGTGCTGGACTGTGCCCTTGAGATGTGAGATAATAAACTTTCCCTTTCTTCAATTGTGTTGATTAAGTATTTTGTCACAACAATGAGAAAAGCAACAACACAAGAATTGTCTGCTGTGCTACAGGAGCAAAGGGGTCCATGTGTACCCCTCCCTTGGCTATCAGACATTAAAACCATGGTCGCTCGAGGACCTGGAGTTTCCCAAGTAGTCTTACGATGCGAGGAGGAGAGGGCAGCTGAAGCTGGAGAAACAGTTGTCTCCAGAGAGTTCCACAGCATTCTGACAACTTGACAATGATGTGTCAGCAGTAGACTACATCTTCAGCAGGACTGCTTACCTATGTCCACCCCTTGACCCCTACCACAATTCTTCCTCTATTTCAACAGAAAGCTCACACCAGTGCCCTGAACTGAGGTCACTGAAGCCTTTTATTGTTTCCACGCTCCAAAGTGGCCACAATGACTAAATCTCCTTCCTCTGCCTTTTGCCATTAATCATCTCTTTAATGGGTATGTTGGGACAGGTGATGCAGCCTACCCCATTGATAAAACAAAGAAAGGGCAGGGCACAGTCCAGATGACACTGTGCAAAGCCCAACAAAATTACTATGTGAAGAAAGCAAACTAGAAGGCCGGGAACACCCCAGCAGAGGCCAAGTGAACTGGTTTGTGCCATCGGTGCAGATGTAGAGGCACTCTACAGTACCCGAAGGTGCCAGGAATGTCATCACAATGGTAAAAAGGCCCAATTGGGTGAGACTCAAGATTCTAATGAGATATATTTGATTTAAAACAACATGTAACATAAGTAATACTGAGAAAATACATACTACATGGGTAAGCCAAAGAGCCCACACTAAGGTAATATTAAATCCCCCCAATCTTTGAATGGGTGGGTCATCTGAACTACTGACTGTTCCTCTGCACCAGCCCACTTCTTCCCTTGGAAATGCAGCCTTTCTTTGGTTTTTGCTTGCTAACAGTACCCATTTGCCTGTCTAATTCTTTGTTCTGGGATGCAATAACCTGGAGCTCTCTAAGCAGTGTTTCCTGTGGTATAATCCAAACCAAACTACTGCTCAGGCCACAAAACCAGCAACAGCCTTTCCCCTCATCAGACACTGTCAGGTTCCCTGCTGAGAGTGCTGTCTTGTGAGTTTCTAGCCAAGAGACATCCAGGTGCCCAGATTTCTCACCTGGGAGAGTGAGTTTACAGGCTAGTGGTTACACATCATGTCCGAATCCCTCACCTAGCTCCTACTGGGAAATCAGAGTGTCTGGCTGCTGGCTTGTGCTCTGAAGAATCCCTTCCTTGGAGAAGAGACCCCAGCTCTGTCACAGGGACCTGACCCCTCCTCAGAGATCCCGTATACTGTCTGTCTGTCTGTCTGTTTGTCTGTCTGCGGCATTAATGACTTCTCTGATTAAAAAAAAAACTTTACCCTCAAAACTTCTTGTTCATGTCCCTCTTTATTCTTGAATCTGAACCTTACTGCCAATGGGAACTTGGTAGAATGAGAATAGAAAGTATCCAATGCCTACCTTGTATGACAGTCCAAGCCCTGAGCAATCTCCTGTGTCTGCCTCATACATCTTCCCTCCCACCATCCCCAATGAGGAAGATGCTTAGGAGCTTATAGAGGACCAGCTGTCATTCTCAAAGCTCTGCCATCTCAGAAGAACAAGTTAATTGCCTTCTCAGAATGCAGCCAATGCCACAGTTTACCAGTCTAGGCTTTCTTGGACTACGGAGGCTTCCTTGCTGCAGCTGCTATTCTGGTTGAGCTCCCAGCCAAGTTCAGGCCCTATTTGTGAAAGTGTGATTTTTTTTTAGTTTTTTTATTTTTTGTATATTTGAATTACATGACAATCCCAGTTCCCTTCTCCCTTCCTTCCTCTCCTACTACTCTCCCAACTAAAATCCTACATATCATATGTCCTTTCTTCTAATCTACACCTGACTCAACCAAGACATCAACCAGATTCCAACCAAACATCAACCAATTGTCAACCAGACTCTAACTATGCAGACACCAACCACACTCTAGCCAGACCCCAACCATATTCAAGCCATTCATCAAACCTTCTAGCTATTGATAAACCAAACTGAAGCTTCTGAATATCTAATGAGTTTAAGTAGTTTCCTGACTTAATTGTTTTGCCAATGACCTGTTTTCCAGTAGCCAAGGCAAAGTATATTTAATATATCCATTAATATACATTCAATATATTCAATACCCCTGAGCAAATAAATGGTAAGTTTAGCCAAACTCTATTCAAGTGCCTTCATCATGAACAAACCTGCATTGTGTGTCTATGCTAGGAGATGAAGGATCCAGTGTCAAGGTCACTGAATCCCAGACCCTCCAAGTAACCTAAAACATCACAGCTCTCTCTCTCTCTCTCTCTCTCTCTCTCTCTCTCTCTCTCTCTCTCTCTCTTAATTGTAGCATTTGATGCTACAACCACATTCTGATTCTGAGCTTTTCCCAACCATTAAATTGCTACATGTGAGGCTGTATTTTAATCTCTGATTCACTTAATTGCCTATGCTGTGCTCAAGATCCAAGACCACAATTACTGTTTCCATGGGAATAAGATTCACAGTGGCTTTTCCATCCCCCTCCATACTCATTTGAATGTCACTTTCATCAGCTCTCTTGGGTGTTCCTATTTTCTTGGAATGTTCTTCATGCAAAACCAAAAAGCCTTAAGAATGGGGCCATCAACCCAAATCATAGCCCTGATTGCCACCAACCTGGCCAGCATCCATGTCCTTCTTTCTCTTTTGGTGTGTGTGAGTGTGTGTGTGTGTGTGTGTGTGTGTGTGTGTGTGTGAGAGAGAGAGAGAGAGAGAGAGAGAGAGAGAGAGAGAGAGAGAGAGAGAGAGAGAGAGAATATGTTCATACATGTTGTTCAGTTATATGTGTGCTTGTATACAAATAGAACCAGAAGTCAGCCTTAGGTGTCATTCCTCAGTTACTATCTACCTTGTTTCACTGTTTTCTTTTTGAGACAAGATGCCTCCTTTTTCACCTGGAACTCATCCAATTCAGCTAGACTAGCTGACCAGAGTTCTTTCTACCTGTCTCCTCCCCAGCACTGGAATTATAAGTATGTGTCACCACACCTAGCTTTTTATGCAGGTTCAAGGGATAGATTCAGTTCCTCTCACTTGTACAGCAAGCACTTCACTGGCCAAGCCATCTCCCAGCCCCATCTCCTTATTTGTTCCCAGAGTTTAGCTATCAGCAGAAAGAAACACCACTTCCTAATCATCTCATTCCTGCTGGAGAAAGACATCACAGTTCCCTCACAATGCTTCTGTGCCCTCAGATGTTTTTAAAAACTCAAAGCATAAGACAGTGAATACCACTGAATACCAAACACCACCTTGCTCTTAGAGCTCCACAAAAGAATCTATGTTGGTTAATCCCAGCATCACAGAATGCTGAGATACATATTTCAAGGAACCAGCCTTGAAGAGGTAGAATTCCGAGGAATATTTGAGTGAGAAATATCTGGGTTTCTTATTTTTACAGAAGGGTCCAGAATGTAAAGGCATACAGCACATCCTTGTGCCTGTGATGTGCTGGGCCATCTGGAGAAGAGTGACATAGTTTCTCCATCTTGACTTATTTCTCAGCAGGATGGGGAAAATGGTACTTGTTTGCCAAGGTCATGGTGGAGGCTAGCCGTGTTTGTACTTGTGATGCATCCTGTGAGACCTGTGTGTGCAGGAGAGGTATACCCTTCCTTGCAAAGGCATGTCCTTCCATGAGAACCACCAAGCGATGAAAAGACCATGTGCCTGATGTCAGATTCTAGGACTGAAATCACAGCCCCATCGTAGCCCCTATGAGGCCAGGCAAAATATGTCACCTTCCTGAGCTGTGGCTTCCTTGCCTGCAGATGGGGCAAGGTTCCAGTCACCTTGCTGACCCAGAACACCACTACAGGCAGGTGTTGACAAATGTTTCTTTCTTTTCCTCCCTCAAGTCTCCCACCTGACTCGATTATACATCTCTCTGTAACCCTGGGAGAATTATTTAACCTTTCTGGCTCTGAATCCCCATAAAACTAAAGGGTTTGACAAGACCCTCTTTGAATTTCCTTCCAACTCTCACATGCTGCAATTCTTTTACTTTGAGCTGCCCCTTGGGATATGGTAATGGGTTACATTCCACAAAAGACTTGGATGTCATACTACGGGCTGTAACACAGTTTCCAGCAAACTCTCCCTACTCTCCCCAGCAGAATTCCCCATTGTTCTGAGCATAATGAATAATCCAACATCACACATGCTGTATCTGAGTCCTACCGATGTCCACAGGCTGTCACATTCCAGGGCCCACCTGAGGAGACATCGAAAATCTGGAGGATGACTCCGTGTGTAGAGTTAGAGTACTTGTTGTAGAAGCATGAAAACCTGAGTTCAAGTCCCCAACCTCCATATAAAAAGCCAGATTTGAGAGCATGCCTCTGTAACCCCAGCTCTGGGAAGGTAGAGACAAGTGGATCCCTGGAGCTAGTAGTCTGGTCAGAGACAATCACTGAGCTCCAGGTTCAGTGAGAGACCTTGTCTCAAAAAGAAAAAAGGGTGAAGAGTGAATGAGGAAGGCACCCATAGTCAACCTGTGTATTCTACATGTATGTACCCCTAGGTGCTCGTACACCTGCACATATGTCCATATACACATGAACACACATGCACACTCATTCTACCTGTGGAATGAACAACAGCATCAGAAGGCTCTGATGCAAAGGGTGGACTCCAGATTATGATGATGTGTCCATGTAGTGTTGGTCCGAGTTCACTGATGATGTCATCTGCAGCAAAAGCCACTCTGCCGCAAGATGTTCATAGTGTGGGACACTGCTGGCCGACATACAAGAAAGGAATGAATTTTGTCACATACTTTCCAATCAGTTTTTCTAGGAACCCTAAAAGTACAAACAAAGAAAACAAAACAAAATAAGAAAATGAACTCAAGGAGGGGGTGTAAAGATAGCTCAGTGGCTAAGAGCATTGCCTGCTCTTGTAGAAGACTTCACATCATTGTGTTTTCAGGAAGCTGTGATGGGCAGATTTCTTATCCTGGTAAGGAAAGCATTCCTAATAATACTGATATGAAACTGTTGTCAGACAGGAAGCTGAGCACCTCTTTCCTGAGGTCTCCATGGAACCCGCTTTCTCCCACTTCCCCCTACTCCAGAAGTCACAGAATTCTTTGCCGTGGAGGAGCCGCCAGGCCCCACCTCCCTCTCCGGGTCAGTAAGTTCTGGAAGTGAGTATTTAGGGCTACTGTCAAGTTGACCCTCCAGAAACCCCCCAGGCCTTAAGTGTCTGGTTGTGTATGCTGAGGCATCCAGCCTTGTGAACTGACCAGCTAGTGGGTTTCAGCCTCTCTGGAGTGAAACAGCTGTTGTTGGATTACCCTGGCCTGATCGTATAAGCCAACAGGATAAACCCCACTTATAATATATATTCACTCTAACAGTTCTGTTTCTCTATACAACTCTACCTAATGCACCAGTACTTTCTGCTTAGACAACTGGTTCTCAACCTGTGGGTTGTGACCCCTCTGGAGGTCAAACGATCCTTTTATAGAGGTCACCTAAGACCATCATAAAACACAAATATTTATATTAACAATTCATAACAGTAGCAAACTTACAGTTATGGAGTAGGAAATACTTTTATGGTTGGAGGGGGAGTCACCACAACATGAGGAACTGTATTAAAGGGTAGCAACATTAAGAAGGTTGAGGACTACTGGCTCAGACAAAGAACAATAATATCATGCTGTACATTTGTACCCAGCTTCCTCTGCTCTGTGTTCTTCGTGAACACTCCTTGTCCTCCTTCTAAGCCCCCATCACTGCAGCTGACTCTTTCAGACCCCTCCCCATCACTTCTCAGAGCCGTACCACTTGCTTTTCTTTTACATGTTACTTTTCCTTCTACTTATTTCTTCTCTTGCCTTCTTTCCCATCCCTCACGGTAAAATTGGGTAAAATCAATCAATGGGTAAAATTGATTGTCAACTTGACAGAATCTATAATCACACAGGAGACAAGCCTTTGTGTATATCCATTAAGAGGGTGTAGAGATTGAGTTAACTGAGGTTGGAAGACTCATTCTGAAGGTAAGTGTCACCATCCTGTGGGCTGGGGTCCCGGATTGAATAATAAGGAGAAAGTGAGCTGAGCACCAGCATCCATCTCTCTCTGCTTTCTGACTGTGGATGCCACGTGACCAGCTGCATCATGCTCCTGCTACCACGACTTCCCACCATGATGGAGTGTATCCTGAAACTGTGTCAGATGAGAATAATAGGACTCTAGAGCACTGGAGAAAAATAACATGAGACCGTCTTGACCAATAGCTATCCAGTCCCCCATGCACATAGGTACAAGTCACACAGGAGGTAAAAGGCACATCCAGGACACAGACTAGGGTATTCTATGATATGGATCCCCTCTTTAACATTCTGATAGATTCTGTGCTTTCTATGAAGCTTCTGTCTGCTCCATAGTAGACTCTCCATGAGAATGTGTTGTGTTATCCATTCTAGTTTCCTTTCTGCTGCTTGGATAAACACCAAGACCAAAAGCAAGTTAGGAGAAGAAAAGGTTAGGTACAGCTTACACTTTCGGGTCCCAGTCTATCATTGAGGGGTGTCAGTATAGAAATCCATGAAGCAGATACCATGGAGAAGCACTATTTGATGGCTTGCGTTATCGCTCAGTCACAGACTCACACTATGCTATTATACAGCCTTCCAAGGAATGGTGCCTCCCACAGTGGTCCCACTGTGCCTCCCACACTTCAGTATCCATTAACAATCAAGACAGTCCCTCACAGACCAATCTCTCTGTGGAGGCTTCTCCTTTCAGATGACTCTAGGCTGTGTCAATTTGATGAGGCTAACTATGATCCTAGACCATGTCAAACACCTGTAGTCTTCTTGATGCTCTGATGGGATTCTCTATATTCTTTAAAGACACTGTGGCTGTAGCATTTGATGTTCAAACCATCTGGTGGGTGGGACTTGCATTCACAGGGATCAATGTGGCTTTGCCTGTGGTTTACACTGGGCATCTGACTATGGACAATGACTTTTTTATCTGGGTCTGTCAGTTACTATTCTGCTGCTATTTAGACTATCCTGATTTAAAAAAAAAAAACAAATCATAGAAGAAAGGTTTTGTTTTGGCTTAACAGTTCTAGAGAGGTAGAATCCATAATAGTAGGGAGGCATGGCAACAAGAATGTGAGGCTTGCCTGGCAGTCAGGAAGCAGAGAGAGCACATTTTATTCACACACAGTAAGCACAGAGAGAAAACAGATAGTGAGGCCAAGCTATAAACTTCATAGTACCCCCACCCCAGTGATGCTCCTCCTCTAGCAAGGCTTTACCTCCTAAAGATCTCATACTTCCCCAAATAACACCACCAACTAGAGATCAAGTGTTCAGGCACATGAGCCTATGGGGTACATTTCTCATTAAAACTATCACACTGACTCTGAGTAATAGGTGTAAAATGGTGTATATGTTGTGCCTTTGTACATAGGACTGTTGTGAAGGCTGACCCCTCAAGGGATTTGTTCTCAGCAGATACCAAAATCCATGACTCTCTTTTATGCAAATTAGCAGTGTTTGCATATATCCTCGGTACATTAAATCACCTACAGATGACTCATGCTACCTACAACCCATTGTAAATGCTGTGTAATTGCTTGGTACCCGTTGCTACAGAAATAATGGCAAGAAAACACCTAGACTGCTCAGTGTAGATGTAATTAATTTTTACCTGAATTCTGACCATCAGTAAAATATAAAGATTTGAAACCTTAGTCCCAGAAGGCTGGATACACATGCAAAGCAATTGCCATAGTGGCTGGCACTATTCAATGTGAGTTCAAGACAGGCCTGAGCTATGTCTACCCAGTCATCCATCCATCCATTTATCCATCCATCTATCCATTCATCTATAAAACCATCCATAAATTTAACTGCCCACCCTTCCATCTGCCCATTCACCTATACATCTGTCAATTTAACTATCTGCCCTTCCACCCATCCATGTGTACTTATCATCCATCCATCTATCATCCATCCACTTACACACCCATCCAGTCTCTCATCATTCTACCCATCAATCAGCCCACATATTCATCCATCTACCCATTCATCCACCTACCATTTATCTACCCATACTTTCTTACTTGTCCTTTTATTATTATAAAACATTGATCTCATCCCTCTAATGGACTATTATAGTGTCTAGAGGAGTAGTCATCACACTGAAGTTGAACCATCTTTGGATTCTCCATCATCTGCTGAACTGTCCCAAGTGTAACCTTTTGAAGAGAGGCTGGATGGTGACCTGCCATCCCTGAAGTCCATGATGAACTGGGAGTTATTGGGCAGTTGGTGACATTAATGACTGGTGACCTGGATTGGCTCTGCCTTTGGAAAGTCCCAGATGGAAATCATAGCTGTCTTATCTCATCCTACATCCTGCTGGCTCTGGTGTTTTGTCAGACTTCCAGAATAATATATAAGCATAAACTATGTAAATTATTATTTCAAGAGGCAGAGACACAGGCACAAATTGCATTTCTGATGTTGGAACCATCTTTCCTTACCCACAAGAATACTTGGAGTGTAGTTCAGGAGAGCAGGTGCACACAGAACAGAAAGACCAGGGTTCCATCTGCATTCTCCCCATGTGACCTAGAGCAGGTGATTTCATAACACAAACTCTCAGTTTCCTTTATTAAATTTGGCTGATTATTATTATTGGGCTAATTATACTTATTATCTATTTCATAAGGGTATTAGAAGAATTAAAAGGGATGTTTGAAAAGAATTTGGCACAGATTTTAGCTAGTGATACTCATTAAATGGTTGTTAATTGTTTTGGTTTTTTTATTGCCATTAACTTTTCCTTCAAAGGGTTTGCCTGTCTCCATTTGAGGGTGACTGTGGAGAGATTAGCTTCAGGGTAACCATTAATCCATCCTGATATTTATCATTTATTCATTAATTGCAAGGCTTTATGCTAAATTCTTCAGGGGTATGAATCAAGCCCTCAGCGAGCTTCTGTTTTTATCTAAGAAGATAAGGCAGTTTCATAAATTAGAACAAGTAACTGAACTCCTTTGGGCCTCATTTATCTCACTTATTTAATGGAAGATTTGGGGGCTGAAAGCTAGAAAACTGAACAAAACTACAGAGCTTTGAAGATGCAGATAAAGTAGATGAATGGATGTGTACGTAGGGGTTGGGTAGGTGGGTGGGCTGACTGGTAGAGGAATGGGTGGGAGAATGGATGGATAAGTGAATATGGAGGTGGGAAGATGGATTGATATATAAATGGATGGAAGGGTCAATGCATAGGTAGGTGGATGGGTGGGGTGATGTGTAAGTGGATAGATAGAGGTAGATGGATGGGTAGATGGATAGGTTGATGAGAAGTGGATTGTGGGTGGACTGGTGAATGAATTAATAGATAGTCACCTGTGGGAGTGAATAGGAGAATATGTAGGTGTGTAAGTAGATGGATGGATGTAGGTGGATAAATGGATGCGTAGATGAATTGATAGATGGATAGACAGACCCATGGGTAAATGGGTGGATAAATGACTTGATGGGTGTGAGATGAGGATACATATATTTAAGCCCATATTTCACATCTAAGGGAAAATGTGGTAGTTATCTCTCTGAGTTTGGTTTATTTTACTTAATATGATGTCTTCTATTTTTATCCCTTTTCCTGCAAACAACATAGTTTCACTTTTTATAGCTGAATAAAACTCATTATGTGTGTATATGTGTATCACATTTTCTTTAGCCAGTCTTTTGCTGATGGGCTTTTATGCTGGTTCCATACCTTGGCTACTATGGATAATGCTGTAATACATGTGGATGTGAATTGCTTTATAGCACATATTGTCATTTCTTTCTTGAAGAGTGTCCACGATGGAGAAGAAGGGAATGAAGAGGGAGCAAGCTGGTGCTATGCATTTGGGGAAGAAAGAGCTGAGATTAAAAAATAAATCACTGTGAACACTTTGACTCTAGCAAAGCCCTTTCCCCCTGTACTATGAAAGATCGGAGGCTTCGTCCTACCAACCCATTCAGGTAAAAGTTGTACAGAATAGCAACAGCTGAGCTGACTTCATGAGTGAGTCATCTTAAGGAAGTGGTAAATATGTAGGGACTGAGAAGATTGCTCAGTTAGTGAAGTGCTTACTTCACAGGTAGGGAGATATGTGTTCAGTTGCCCAGAAACTGAATAAAAACAGACAAACATTGTGGCATGAGCCAAAACTGGGGGAGTGGAGATATGTGAGCCCTGCGGCTCAATGGCCACTCATCTAACTTAGGATGAGACTTTGCCTCAAAAATAAGATCAACAGAGGGAGTTGATCAATAATGTACAAACACGTGTGTATACACATGCACACATGTGAACACACACACACACACACACACACACACATATGAAATTGGTAAATAAGAAGTCTACAAAAGAACATGACAAACATTTTGCCCTTGCTCATATGTGTAGTATAATGTACTAGCCTCAGAGTAGGATCTGAGAAATGAGACACCCCACAGGAAGCACAATAGGGCTGTTTCTGACTCTCCCAAGGGGTTTTCTTTGGGGGAACAGATAGACTGTGCTGTATCTATTACTAATAGTTGAAAGATACAGAACTTTCTGGGAAATGCAAAAAAGCATGGCGTGGCTTCCTTATTCAATAGACACGAGTCCAAGTAACTGTGGGAAAGAAGTTTTGAAAAGTAAGCCTTGTTTTCACACAAAGATAGTTTATTTCTACACATGATATTGTCTGACGCTGGGCATAGGATAACATACACTGAGAAGATGTGTGTCTTAGTTTCTGTTCTGATGCTGTAAGGGAATGCCCCAACAAGAGCAATGGAAGGGAAAAATGATTATTACAGTTCACAGTTCAAGGGTACAGTCCCTTGTAGAGGGGAAGCCAAGGTGGCTCGAAGTGGCTTACATCACTTCCATAATCAGGAAGCAGAGAAGAACAAGTATAGGATGCTTCCCATCTCTCTTTTTCCATTTACACAGTCCAGGATGCCAGACCAAGGGATGACAACACCCACATTTGGGTGGGTCTTCCCATCTCAATTAATGGAGCCAAGGCAGCCTTCCACGAGCCCAGAAGGCTAGACCCACAGGTAATTCTAGACTCTGTCAAAGTGACAATCATCACTAACCATCACTATCTGTTACCAGAAGAGTGAAGTTTTGAAATTCATGTTGTAATTGTTCTGTGCATTAAAAAATAGATTTTCTTCCAGCCTTGCACTTTCTTTAAAGCTGGGTATGCTTTATATGCAAAATTCTTTGCTCCCAGGCAGTACCTGGAGCTTTGCTGAATTTTTTGTAGAGCTCAGGGAAAGGGGGAAAATGATATATTTGATCGTGGATGAAGCCAAATATTTGCATACCTTTGCAATCCACCTCTCCCTCACCTGGCAGTTTGGCCATGATGGAGGAAGCCTGCAGTCCTTGGGGAACAGATTAGCTGAGCCAGCCTGGTGAGCAAGTTCAGCCTCCTCTGCTGTGTAAACATCTCTGACCTCTCAGGGGCCCTGGAGAGATTAATGAAAGTCAGCAAAGAGCAGTGCTCAATGCTTGTGTGGCTGCTGCTGTTCTGGGCCCAGTGGATCGCTGTCTGTTCTCTTGACCTTCCAATCCCATTGGGAAGCAACCAGGGTGCACCTGTAAGTGTTTGCTTCAACTACTGTAGGGGTGGACTGTGGAAGCTCTGCAAAGCCCAGCTCCAGCAGTTAGTGCTGATGATGCCAGTTTTGAGGGTAAAGGAAGCCTTATGTGTCTGGTAGGTGTTCTACACATGTTGGGTCTCCAATAACTTGAGAGTTGCAAAGTTCACTGACTGCATTACTTCTCTTGTCTATATACAACTGGACATGGTGATACATGCCTAGAGGCACTGGAGACACAAAGACAGGAGGATTGCTAGGCTATATAACAGAAATCACTCTTTCCCTAGTTATGGGGATGGGGCTTGGTTAATGCAATGTAATCAGGACTGTAAGGAAAAATAAACTTTTCTGCTTATAACTTTATTAGCTCAAGTATTTTGTCATAGGCCATGGTGAGCTGGCTATATTCTTGTGCTCACACCTTCTATGCTTAATCCCTAGTTACCTGAAGGGTCTAGCTCCTCCACCAACTCTCAAATATGCATTAGGATGCTTGGATTCTGGATCCTACAGAGGGTAGTTATCCTGTTGTGCTTGGACCATGTTTTGCTACCATCCTCAAATGGTCCCAAGCAAAAGCAGGCTACTCAGTCCTTGCAACACCTCCCCAGAAAGGCATCATGCCCCTATTAATACAGCTAGAACAGCCTGCTCTGGAGTCAATCACTCTGCAGCTGGTGTTGTTCATGACGTTTTGTGGAGTCAGCTCATCCATCAAGGACAAACATGTTGACACATCTCTAAGTGACATCCAACCTCTCTGTAGAAGTGGACAGAGAGATTAGACCCCTAAAGGCTGTTCTGAGATGCACCCTGACAGTGGTAGGTTAGAAATCAATTTTAATCTCTCTCCCATTATTTCAGGGTGACTCGGTTCCTAGATCATCCCAGTCTCATTTGCAAAGCAAATGACACACACCCTGACCCTCCATGTGTTCACTGTTTGGCTCTTTTCCCTTGCTTATGTGGGCGATTCTTGTCAGGCTTTAAACAAAAGTCACGGGGCGCGGGTATGGAAGAACACCAACTACTCCAACAAGCACCTCCTGTGTGGCCAGGGACCCAGAGTTTTATGACTTAGATCTTAGACATGCTGCAAAGCTCCTGCTGAAAGCTTAGTCCCCAGTGGATGCACTATTGTGAACACAGAACCTTAGCCCCCATCTGTCTCCCTCACATCACTGCCTCTATTCTCAGCTCTATCTCCATCACCATCTCTAACTATTTCTATGTATCTCTACCTCTATCTCAGCTATCTCTATCTCTTCATCTCTATTTAACTTTAGCTCTCTATCACCTCTATATGTACATCTATCTCTCTATGTACTATCATCTTTTTTTACGTCTCTCTCTCTGTCTCCCTCATCACTTCCTGGCCACCATGAGGTGAGCAGCTGTGCTGTGACATATCCCCCTAACCATAAAGTTCCCCTTTTTCCACCATCCCAGCATGGGTCCAGATGATCATTTAAAGAAACCTTTGAGACTTATGAGTCAAAATAAAACCTTCCCCTGCCCTTATTAATTATCCCAGATATTACCATAGCAACAGAAAGCTGATTAATATAAAAATGAAGAAGGAGGGATCAGGATTCCATAATCTCCTTCAAGAGTATTCTGCCAGTGACCTAAAAAAAGATTTCTGTCTATGGCCTCCTACTTATCAAGCATGTCCAACCTCATACTGCCAGCCATATGCATCTCAGAATAGCTGTGACTGAAGCCCAATATGTTTGTAAGTAAAATTCCATATAGTATCATGATGTCAAAATTTGGAAAACACCAAAGGTTCCACCACCCCATATGGCTTGAAGACAAAAATGTCCTCCCCTCTGGGCTTCTTTTCAACCCTGTTTCTCAGGTGGTAACTTGGAATGGCTCTAGAACTTTTAAGAGGTAAATCTTAGCCAAAGATGGCTGGAGACAGATCTTTGGCTTCTTTCTGTCACTCCCTCTCTGCATCCTGGTCTAGCCATAATATGAGGACTTCTTATCACCATGAAGATACTGCCTTCCTTGCCAAGATGACATGTACTTTCCAAAACTGTGAATCAAAACTCATCCTTCCTTACCCTAAGTGGTCAAAGTGTGAGAAAGGTTGACTAAGGCAATCTCCCAACAGTAGCTGATGACAAGCTTTTTGCATATGGATCTTGGGGGATAGTCAAGAACCGGGGTGCTGAGGAGATATTTCAGGAAAGAAGGTGTGTGTGTGTGTGTGTGTGTGAGAGAGAGAGAGAGAGAGAGAGAGAGAGAGAGAGAGAGAGAGAGAGAGAGAGAGAGAGACAGAGACAGAGAGAGAGAGACAGAGACAGAGACAGAGACAGAGAGGTAGGCAGGCAGGCAGACAGACAGAGAGATCCAAGTAGCTTTTGATAATCCTGAACTATCAGTTCAGGACCAGATAGCAACCTGCAATGGAAGCCACTTTCACAAGCACATGTAAGACCTTAGCCCTCTGACTTCCACCACCTCATGCAGGATACAGCCCACAGAACTTGGAGCTAGCAGTTCAAATGTGTCTCTTGACAGTTTCCAACTCTTGGTGTCTATGACTAAAGTTAATGTCCTGAACAACCCTCATGAATTAATTCGATGATGACTGCACAACAAATGACCCTCAAGTGTTATTTCTCTTTACTATCCATCTTTTTTAAGACAGGGTCTCTCCCTTGGTTTGGAGGTCAGCAAGTAATGCTAAGCCAGTTAGCCAGCAAGCTCCAGGGATCCTCTTGTCTCTGGATTTCCAAGATTGGGATTACATGTGTAAGCGACCATGCCCAGCTTTGTTTTTTGCTTTTTTGTTTTTGTTGGGGGTATATTCTGTTGTTTCTGGAGATCAAAATCATGTCATGGGTTTGCAAGGCAAGCCCTTACTGACTGAGCAATCACTCTCTCTCCAATCCTTGACAGTGATGGCTCATTTTGTCCACTGTCCAGTTTGGAGACACATAGAACACATATGCACATACACACATATGCACACATGCATACATGTGACAATATTTACACACACATGTAGCACATATGCACACACAAAAGACTTTGAAACAAAGACCCATGGACTGACCTTTTATCAGGGAGTATCCTCAGGAGATACACCTAAAGTGGTATAGAAAAAAGCCAAATCAATGAGTTTTTATATCCATTGATGCAGAATGGGAACCCAGAAGTCATTGTCCTCTTCTTACATTTCCTTGTCTAGATCCAGCATGTCACCAAGAGCTGTGAGCTATGCCCAAGCTGTTTCCTAAGACTCCCACTTCCATAGTCCCAGCGACATCTCTGGCCTGCATCATTGAGGTCACCTCCTCCCAACTGTTCTGCCCACATCTGCTCTTGCTGCTTTTCTGTGCCTTATTCTCCACTCACACTCAAAGAATATTTCAAAGAAAAAACAATGTGTTCTGAGTCCCCTATCCAATCTCATTGCACTGAAAATAGAGTCCAAAGTCCTCCCCATGTTGCTCTCAACACCACAGGCTCTCCTGGCCTCCATAATACATTCATGTGTGCACATGCACACCACACACACACACACACACACACACACACACACACACACACACACTTCAGACAAATGAGCAACTGCCCAGACACACATGTCCTCATACAGAAAGGAAAATTTGAAGAGGTGGACAGGGGAGCCAAGGGACACATGCATTTTCTAAGATGATACAAGTTTGGAATAGTTGAGCTGGCTAACTCTGACCTTCACATACTTTATTTGGTTCTCTCAGTCTGAAGAGGTCTCTGGAGACTCAACAGAATTCTATTAATGTGTAAAACACGACTCCATGCATTCATGGAGGACAGTGTTATTATCATCAATGAACTTGAAAAGAAGAGGAAGGTCAGCCAGGCCTGCTGGTGTAGGCCTGTGATCTCAGCCACTCAGAAGGCAGGGTGGCTGCAGGTTTGAGGCCTGACTCGGCCTACAAAGGGAGTCTAAGGCTAGCATTAGCAACTTAGTGAAACCCTGTCTCAAAATAAAAAGTAAAGAGAGCTAGAGGTGTGGTTCAGGAATAGACCAATTGCCTAGAATCCCCACTGAAGTGCTGAAAACAAAGCTCAGAGGTAGAGATTACCCAGAACTCCCCAGTGAGCTCATGGGCTGGATATGGCTCAGCAACAGAGTATCTGCCTAGATTCTCCCAGTGAGGGGTCTAGGACAAGTTTTGGAATAGAGCACTAGCCTAGCACCTCCAGTGAGGGATGGGTATGACTCAGTGGTAGAGC
Source organism: Cricetulus griseus (assembly GCF_003668045.3). Classification (NCBI taxonomy): domain Eukaryota; kingdom Metazoa; phylum Chordata; class Mammalia; order Rodentia; family Cricetidae; genus Cricetulus; species Cricetulus griseus. The sequence continues at coordinate 112,263,658 of NC_048597.1, read as the reverse complement.
ACTTGCTTAGCATGTATAAGACACGCTCATACCTATTTCTGTGAAGAGAGAGGAAGAGGAGAAAAGGGGCTAGAAGTCTTAAGTGATGCAGTTAGAAAGTCACCCAACTCACCTGTAGTAATGAGGTGTCTATCCAAGGCCTTCCAAACTGTGTTCAATCTCACCAGGTTCCAAACATGGTTCCATGGTTTCCTGCTGTTATTGTCCCCTCATCATTTTGAATTGAGTACCTCACCTTACAACCCTGCCTTGCCAGCAGGCATACATGGTCCATAGCATAATCCAGATGCACATGGAGAACAAATTCTTCTTGTGGAGACATCAGCAGTGTGATTAAGTTCCCTCTTGACGTCATCCTCCCCTTCAGAGTATATATTCAGGGAGATGCTCAACTCCCACAAGGCAGAGATGTTGTGGAAATAATTGACTATTTAAGTAGAGGGTTGAACTGGCCACCTCCCTGGAAGCATCCCATTGCTCATAGTAATGACAGCATTTGAGATTATGGCAAAATGCCCATGATGGTGAACTCATTATGCACATGGATTTTAACCAGAGGTCCATGTCAGAATCCTCTGGCATAGAGAGATGGTTTTCCCTATCTAGACCCTACTGGAAACATATGGAATTGCCCAGGTTTGGTGGTACACACACCTGTGAATCTAGAATTTAGGAGGCTGAGGCAGGAGGATTGGGAGTTTCAGACTAGTCTGGGCTACATATTGAGACCCTGTCTCAAAAAAGCATAAACAAAGACAATACACCAGTCTACAGTTTACATGGAAATTCAACACATGCTAAGCCAGACACCAAAGATCGAACCTTACACATACATATATAGCATTCACATGAAACACTGAGAATAGGTAAGCCCATAGACAGAAGGCAATTATTAATTACCTGGAGCTCAGGGAAGGAGAGAATTAAATTGGCAACTCAGTGGAGATGGTTACTCCTCTTGGAGGTGATGGAATTGTTTTTTCTTTTGTTTTGATTTGATTTCTAATCGTGTGTGTGTGGGGGGGGGGTTGTACACACAGGTATCCATGGAGTCACCCGGTGTGAGCAGTGGGAACCAAAGTCAGATCCTCTACAACAGCTGTGGTATACACTCACAACCACTGAGCCATCTCTCCAGCCTTAAAAATGTTTTGGGAATAAGTTGAAGTGATGTATTGATGATATTGTGAACATATTAAATGATAACGATTTACATTTTAAGTAATTCTTTTATGTCATATGAAGTTCACACCAGCAAAAGCTTCTGTTGAAGAGAGTAAAAAAACTGAATGTGGTGATATACACCTGTAATCCCAGCACTCAGGATCTGAGGCAGGAGGATTGCCACTGTGAGGCCAGCCTTGGCTACATGGTGGGACCTTGTTATAAAAGAATAAAAAAGAAAGACATACTGAATAAAATCTGTAAGAGTAAACAAGGTGGGGGACTGGAGAGATGGCTCAGAGTTAAGAGCACTGGCTGCTCTTCCAGAGGTCCTGAGTTCAATTCCCAGCACCCACATGGTGGCTCACAACCATCAGTAATGAGATCTGGTGCCCTCTTCTGGACTTCAGGGATACATGAGGAGGAGCGATATATACATAATAATAAATCTTAAAAAAAAAAAAAAAAACTGAGAGAGAAACAGAGAACCAAGAAAGCATCATTACTTTGGTTGAGTCAGGTGTAGATTAGAAGAAAGGATATGTGATAGGTAGGGTTTTAGTTGGGGGAGGTGGTAGGGGAGGACAGTAGGGAGAAGGGAACTAGGATTGTCGTGTAATTCAATCTTGTTTGTAATTCAAATTTTTAAAAAAAAGGCATTAAAAAAAGAGTAAACAAGGGACATAGACCTTTGGAAATGGTCACCAAATAAGTTTAAAAAGAAATTTAAGTGTGTGTTTGGTGTGTGTGTGTATGCAAGTTGATGTTGGGAATAATTTTCAATCCCTTGTCTATCTTATTCATTGAAGAAGGCTCTCTCAATCAACCCCAGAGCTGCAAGATATGGCTCATCTTGATAGCAGGCTTATTCTAGATTTCTTATCTTTGCAGCAGGAATTACAGGTGGGCCAGGATACCCTCTGTTTAAAGGTGCTTCTGGTGACTCAAATTTAGGTCTTTATGCTTGTGTGGCAAGCACCTTAGCCACTGAGCTATCTCAGTCCCTCGCCTAATGACATTTAAAGGTATCAATACCTATGGACTCTTTTGAAAATAAGGACATCCCTGGTTTTTGTCCCCCCCAGGCCGTCACTTACAAGCAACATGGGGATTTTAGGTGAAAAGATAGTTACGATTGTTAATAACAATGGCCAACATGGCAGGATCTAAACTCACCTGGGAGATCCAGCTCTGGGTGTGTCTATGACAGAGATTCTAGAGTAGATTAACAGAGATGGGGAAGCCTACTCTGGACAGTGGGCAGCAGCATCCCACAGGTCAGGGTCCTGGACTAAATACAAAGGAAAATGTGAGCTGAACACAGCACGTGCAGGTCAGAGTCAGCCAACTTAGCTGTGTAGACCTTGCACAGCTCTAGCAAAACTTTGTATCTCCCGACTGCCCCAATGAGCAACTCCAGCCTTAGAAAGTTCTGTCTTCCTCCAAAAAAAGAAAAAAGAAAAGAAAAGAAATGTAAGCCATACTTTAACTCTAAAAACCACCTGCTAGATTTTTTTAAAAATGTGACTTAAAGCTGAGTCCTTCCAAATCACATGAATCATTTCTAAATTTAGAAATCAGTTCCTAATACAGGCTGCCTGCTCTGAATCATAAGTAATGTTTCTCAGCATTCATGGGGGGAGAACTGCTGCCAAGAGCCTCTTAAATTGGCTCCCCACACTCCTCACGAGGTGATCAAGAAAACGCTTGCTCAAGTGTGAGGCTCTCTGTGAACAGAACAAGGGAATGGTTTAGTCCATCCTGTGCAAAAAAAAAAAAAAAAAAAAAAAAAAGTCAAGAGTCCTACATCACATAATTGATGGCTTCTCAATAAGAGGTGAGGGTGGGGCATTGGTAACCTGAGAACCATTCATGGGTGGAACAAATACAACCTCCTGGCTCCTACCTGGAAATGTATAAGAAGCCATGCTGTAAGTCCCAACACCCTGACCATGCCACCCAAAGTCCCATGAATTCCCATCTGGGATGAACTGGATTCCCTGACCTGTTAGTCAAAATAAACTTCTCCTTGAGGTTGCTTTTGCCAGTTATTCAATCAGGGCAATGAGAAACCAGAATGTCTTTCTCCCACTTCCTGCCATTTCCCATCACCTTAGCACTCTCTTTCCTACACATCCACCCCACAGCTGCTGACAAAGGCTTTAGAGAAAGGACACACTTTAAGACACACTTTATACAAATTTCATAAAACTTGTATGAAGCCTGATCACCAATGGTACATGGCCCATTTCTCCCTTCCCCACTGTTGTTCTCCTAGACATGTTATAAACTCATGCATTCATTTGTGTATACATGCATGAACACACACACACACACACACACACACACAGAAAATGAAAGTCATCAAAGAAATGAATAGAAATATACTATTATAGTTTCATCTATGTTTCTGTAATAAAACATTCTAACATATCAAACACACAGAGATGAAAAAGGAATTAATAAATGAGCAAAAGAAAATGCTGTACACTTGATATGATGATATGACATGACATGATATGATATGATATGATATGATATGAGAAATGGAATCTCATATGATACAAGGGTGATAAGACAGGGTATGATTCCTGCTTGGGTCTCTTATAGCTCTTGTTACTGGATTTCCTGATTTCATCTATCAATCTACTTATTTGGAATAATATCAATTTTCAACCAGTTGCTTTCAATTTACTTCAAAGTGTCCACCATCACATGGTCCATATTTACGTTCTATTAGTGAGAGCAATTTTTCTGTCTGGTACTGTTTCTAGAACTAGTTCTGTCTGGTACAAACTTTGCATGAAGACTCATTCTCATTTTAGTGGCTGAGTGGAGTGTCGTCCCCTTCTACAGCAACTGTCATGGTAACACAGATGACGAGCCACCTAGAAAGAAGGCCAAAGGATGACAGAACCTCACAGTGGAGGAGATTAAAGTAGTCAGATAAATTAATAGGTGTATGTTGTTCTAGTTTCATCTCTGTTGATATGATAAATCACTCAGACCAAAAGCAACACAGGGCAGAAAGTAGTCATTTCCACTTATAAGCCAGAGTCCAGCACTGAGGGAAGTCAGGACAGGAACTGAAGGGAGGAAACATGGAGGGATGTTGCTTGCTGGCTCATGCTCTGGCTCAAGCTAAACTAGCTCTCTTTTTAAAACATTTTTATTATTTTTGTTTATGAGTGTGTATGTCTCTGTATGGGTATGTACAGTTGAGTGTAATACTCCTGGTGGCCAAAAGAGGACATTGGATCCCTGGACCTGGAGTAAAAGGCAAGTGTGAGCTGCCTGACATGCATTTCTAACAGCTGAGCCATTTCTCTGGTCCTTACTTAGCTTTCTTGTACAGTTTAAGACCACCTGCCCTGCAGGGAACGGTGCAGCCCATCCCCTGCACAGTGGGCTAGATGCTCTCACATCAATTGACAATCAAGACAATCACCTGCAGACAAATCCCCGGGTCAGTTTGGTCTGGGCAATACCTCAATTGATACTCCCTTTGCAGACAACACTAAGCTATGTCAGGTTGATAGTTAAGCTAACTAGGGTGTATACAACATAGCCTCACTACAGAAACCAGAAAGGAGCCCTGGATGCATGGGACAGAAACAGGAGCTCTATATCTTAAATATGAAATGAATGATCCCCATCAGCTCTTATGTTTCGATAATTAGTTCCCAGCAGGTGATGCTATTTTGGGAAAATGTGAAACTTCTAGAGAACATGAAACCTAATGCTCTGTGACTCCAGAGCTGAGCTCTTCATACAACAGTATCATCAGAGCATCTACACACTCATAACTTTGGCTGTCAACTGGACACAAACCTAGAGTCATCTGGGAAGAGGGACCCTCAACTGAATAATTGCCTTCCTTGGATTGACCTGTGACTATGTCTGTGGAGGCATTTTCTTAATTACTAATTGATTGGGGAAGGCCCAACCCACTGTCGGTGGTGCTAAGCCTAGGCAAGTGGTCCTGGGATGTGTAAGAAAGCCTGCTTAGCATGAGTCAGAGAACTAGCCAATAAGCAGAATTCCTCCATGGTTTCTGCTTCAGGTTTCTGCCTTGAGTTCCTACCTTGGCTTCCTTTAGTGATGGGCTGTGACCTGTAAGCTGAAATAAACCCTTTCTTGCCAAATTTGGTTTTGGTCACAGTGTTTTTCCTAGCAACAGAAAGTAGAGTAGGATGTACCCAAAATCCCTTGCCAGGAAGTCTCTTATGTTTGTCTATCTGCATTGAGTCTAGAAAATGCATGAGTGAGAATACTCTTTTTCTTTTCCTCTACACAGAAATCAATACATTTTCAGTATATTCAAATAAGTTTCTGGGAAAGGGTAGAAGTTCTTCACCATTTACAGGGATGCAGTCCTCAGAGAGCCCTCCTGTGACTTTGGCCACCTGAGTCTCCATTAAGAAAGTAACTGAAGGATCTGTTCACCTACTCTTAGCAAGCCCAGCTGCAAGTGCCACCACTCACCATCCAGCTAAGTGCAGAGAGTGTGTCTCAGCCACACATGAGAGATGCTATCTCCAGAAGCCATGTGTCTTCTATAGGATTTCTATTGCTGTAAAGAGACACTGTGACCACAGCAATTCTTATAAAGGAAAACATTTAACTGGGGCTGGCTTACAGTTCAGAGGTAGGACATGGTGGTGTTCAGGCAGACATGGTGCTAGAGAAGGAGCTGAGAGTCCTACATCTTTATCCATAGGCAACAGGGAGTGAACTGAGACACTGGGTATATCTTAAGCATAGGAGACCTCAAAGTCCACCCCGAAAAGGGACACAATTCTCCAACAAGGCCACACCTCCTAATAATGCCACTCCCTATGAGCTTATGAAGACCATTTACATTCAAACTACCACACTGTGGTGCTGTGCAAGGCCTCTTTACCTCAGCATAGTTAATATTTGCAGTTATAGTTAATATATGCAGATTATATTTTGAAATTAATCTTTCAGTGTGCACACACAACCTTGGTGCTCTTGGAAACAATTCTATGGCCTTTCTACCTGTTGAGGCCTGGGTTGGAGGTACCCTAGGGGCAGGGGCAGTGTTGAACAAGGAGGCTTCAGGCCACACATCACAGTGAAGTGGGAGATGAAGGGAGGCCAAGGAGGTCTGAACATCCTCATGGGCGGTTGTAAAATTAACATATGAAAGAAACCTGCTGAAAACCTGAAAATGAAGCTCAGCCTGTAGAACGCTTGCTTACCAAGCCATGGATCCCATCGTGCCACTGTGGGTACTAGAGACAGAATCTTAAGTTCAAAATCATCCTTGCCTACATGGGGCATTGGATACCAGTCTGGGCTACATGAGACCCTGCTGGAAGGAAAAGAGGAAGGTGAATGAAGAGGAAAAAAGGAAAGATGTAATGATAAATCTTTCTGCCAGCGGCTTGAGTTCTGCCCACCACATGGGCAGCCAAAATAACACACAGAGACTTATATTAGGTACAAATGCTGCAGGTCAATGACTAGGATTTCATGCTGCTAGCTCAGTCTTAATTATCAACCATAATTATTAATCTGTATATTTATAAACTTATCTTATTAAGGACACTGGCAGCGCACATCCATTCTTCTCGGGATCACATGGCAGTGACAGTCCTACTACATTTCCCAGAATCCTCCTCGACTCATAGTTCCACCTATCTTTCTGCCTCATTGGCCGAGCAGTGCTTTATTCAACAACCAATAAGATAAACATACACAGAAGGACCTCCCCCAACAGAAAGAAACCTGTGCTAGAGAGGCGTGGGTCTACCCCCAACAATCAGGTAACAGATAGAACATGTGTATCAGAAAGTCCATATTATGCAAATGATCTCTAACAGGCCCATCCTCTACTTGACATTTGCCATTAAGCTTCCAACATTCCTCCCAGATCCAGCTCACACCTGCTCTTAGAAGTGTTTGTCTCCTCTCTCTTTTTTTGCTGTGGTTTCCTTTCTTTTCTTCCTTCACTTTGTTTCATTTTGTTTGTTTGAGACAAAGTTTTTACATAACCCAAGCTTACCTCACTAGTGGCTCAGAATGACCTTCAACTCCTGACCGTCCTGCTTCTACTACCGCTGGAGTTGCCGGTGCACACTGGCATACCAAGCTTTTATATGGGTACTATTGACCAACCACATGACCCACTGAGCTATCACCCAGCTTTCTAGGAAACATTTAAAAGCACATAACGCCTTTTCAATTCCACACCTATAACTCACTGATCAAACTCTTAGATGACAAATGTTTGACTCTATCACTTCCTGGTGGCAGAAGCTGCTATATGTCTCCCAGCCTCCTTTCTTTACTATTCAACTACATAAACTTATACAGAGCTCTTGCAAAGAGATGAAACGTAATTGTTTTTAAGAAGCCCACACCCATGCTCTGGGGTATATCTTTGCCTCCCTGCTTGGGCATCTTTCTTTCTCTTAACCCTTCATCCATCCTATCTTTATTGAAATATCTCCAATAAACCCCAGATCAGCTTCAAACTGGATAGTCTTGAGATTCTTTTCTTCATCAATGCCAAGAACCTTGGGTCTACTGAGTGGAGGTCCCTAAAGTGGACTTCTCCAGCTGCTGTACATTATAGGGTGGAGCCATGCCTCCATCCTTATTGCTAGCCAAGGCTAAGTCATTCTGTACAACTCCTCCACTTTGCTTGAACTGTTACAGTTTGTTTGTTTGCTCTTAAGAAAACAATTTGGTTTCCAGAACTGAAGCAGCTTGTTTCTCTAGACACTTACTGTCCCTGCCCCATCCAGCTTCACTAATGGGTGGCAAGGAAAAATGTTTTCTGATCATGATCATTCTTTAAATGACTACTTACTGGTTGTCCTAGCAATGGCCCACTGAGAACCAAACAAGAAACTTTTAAGCCTCCTTCCCTTCAGCATTAGGTTGAGAATTGGCCTATTATGTTAATGTCACTCCAATAAATATCTTATATAAAAGGACAATCCACCTCAGTGTTCCTCCTGAACCTCAAACCTGAAACTTCTCACTTGTTAATTTGACAATATTGGAAAAGAACCTGGGTCCTCTCTGAGGAGTAGATCCTGTGCTTGCCTCTGCTTCTCATAAAAAAAAAAAAGTTCAAATGTCAACTCACAAACATGTTGACACTCATCTTGACACTAAATCCCCTAATGCCTTCACATTTGGCTTCTTAAGAAAGCATGGCTCTCTGACAGGCGAATTATCACAGCCCACCATCATGTAGAACAGCACCAGACGGGACTCCCATCCGTCACCGTGTTCCCTTTTAACTGCTGCATATCGATTACCCAGGCCAGAGAATTGTGACAATCAATAACCTTTCTGTCCCAGAGAAAGAACATTATGAGACTGAAAAAAATTAGCTTGTTTCATAGGATAAAGAAACAAGATGTCATTGGCATCTCTAAAACCCAACCTGATGTGCAGCAGGCCCTCCAAGTCACAGATGAGGAAGTCATCCTGATGGGGGAGGATGAGAGCTTACATGTTGGATAAGTACCTGGCACCAAACCCAGAAGTGGTTTCCAGAATGTTCTCCTGTCCGGTGGGACACTTTAATGACACTCTCCTTCCACCCATGGCTCTCTCACCCTGTTGGCATACTCAATTATAATTGGTGTTGTGCTCACAATTTCTTATTAACAAATTATCCAAAAATGTAGCAGCTTGTAGTGACAATTTTGTTGGACTCAGGTTTTTGAGGATCAGGAGTTTGGGGGATTTCAGGTGGGGTAGTTCTTCCTTGGGAGCTCTCATGGGATGCAGGTAGATGCCCACTGCAGCTACAGTTTATATGGAGGCTGGATTGTACTCAAAATCCATGATGGACCATGTGCAGAGCTGAGACTGGATGACAGCTGCCCTGTTGGAGTGTGATGAGGGCTCCAAATGCACTTACACACCACTTCCCCAGCAAGAGGTTCTAGGTGTAGCATTGTTTTTAAAACTCTCTCTCTCTCTCTCTCTCTCTCTCTCTCTCTCTCTCTCTCTCTCTCTGTGTGTGTGTGTGTGTGTGTGTGTGTGTGTGTGTGTGTGTGTGTGTGTGTGTTGGGAGTGTAGTCAAGGTGCTGCATGCACAGGTGTCAGTCAGCAGACAATCTTTGGAAGTCTTTTCTTTCCTTCCATCAACTTGGGCTCAGGGGACTGAAGTTCAGTGGACTCAGAGTAAACACCTTTATCTGCTGGGCTGTGTCACTGGCCTCAACTTTTTACATTATAGACAAGTTGGTTGGCAACTTCACAAGGTTTAAAATCATCATGGAAACCAACTTCTGGGCAAGCCTATGAGGGGATTTCTAGACTGGGCTAATTGAAGAGGGAAGAGCCATGTGGAATGTGGGTGGCACTGTCTCATGGGCTGGGGTCCTGGAATAAATAAAAAGAAGTGAGCTGAGCACCAGCATCCATCTCTCTCTGCTTCCTGACTATGAATGTCATGTGACCAGACACCTTGTTCTCCTGCCACTGTGTCTTCTCCACAATGATGGAACTTCAAATTTTCAGAATTAACTCCTCTGCCCTTAAGTTGTTTCTTGCCAGGTCTATGGTCACAGCCTCCAGAACAGTAACCAAAACATATATACAAAAACAAACATCCCCCAAATATTTGGAAACTCTATTATCTTTGTGGTCAAGCCTCAGAAGTTATACTATGTCTCCTCCATTGTAATTTCTTGGTTGAAACAGACCCAGTTAAGTGAACCTCTTCCTACTTAGACTCTGTTTCTCAATAGCAGTGTCAAATTTTAAAATCTATTTTGGGAACCCTTCTGCAAGTCCTGAGTAGAGCACATTGCAGGAATGGGTTGCATGTTGAAACTGAGTCATATCCATCTGCACCACCAAAAAAAAAAAAATCTGAAAGTAGGTGCTAGAGAGATGATTCATTGTTAAGATAGCTCTACAAAAGGACCTGAGTTGAGTTCAATTCCTAGCACCCAAATTCAGTGTCTCATAACCATCTACAACTCCAGTCCAGGGATTTGATGCCTTCTTCTGGCCTTCACAGATACCCACTTCATGTACACACACACACACACACACACACACACACACACACACACACACAAACACACTAAATAAATAATTTAAAAGGGCAATTTAAAAGAGAAAAGGTTTTCATGGCTTACAGTTTAAAAGGATACAGTTCATTGTGGGAAGGCCTGAGGCATTTGGTTACATTGTGTCAGCAGCCAGAAGAAGAGCCCTTACAGGAAATGGGATGGGCTATAAAACTTCAAGTGATGGCCTCCTCCAGCAAGGCTCCACCTCCTAAAGGTTCCACAACCTTCTAAATCATTGATACCAGCTGAAGACCAAGTGTTTAAGCAAAATAAGCCTATGAGAATATTTTACATTCAAGCCACAATAGTGGTGTTGTGGAATAATCATTTTGTGCACTGTGAAGATGTGTTATTTGGATTGATTTAATAAAAGGATGAATAGCCAATAGCTAGGCAGGATATTGGGGGCACGGAGAATGCTTGGAGGAAGAAAAAATGAGATGCCAAGAAACAGAGAACAAGCAAGACATACAGGAGGAAAGTTAACAGCCATGAGCCACATGGCAGCATAAATGAATAGAAATGGGTTAATTTAAGCTATAAGATCTAAGTAGAAACAAGCCTAAGCTATTGGCTGAGCTTTCATAATTAATAATAAGTGCCCATGTCATGATTTGGGAGCTGGCTGGCAGGACAGAGAAAGACTCACGACACAGTGGATGATCAGAGGTTATGGTGTGCCAGCTGTCACAAACAGCATTTTCCCTGTCCTAGATCATATCACCTCTTCTTAGGTAGGTAGCCTAAGGCCAACTCAGCTACTTTGCTGAATGACATGCAGTCTATCCAAAGAGCTACAAAGGTTTACATAAACATGAATATTGCCTTCCTGTTCACTTCCCTTGTAAGGAGGAAACAAAGGCTCCTGTTATATCAACCTGTCTCATAAAGGATTTCACTTTATCTAGTTGCAAGTGCTCTACCACTGAGACACACCCCCAGGTCATCACTGGATGCTTCTAGGCAAGTGCTCTACTTCTTGTCCATGCCCCACAATCATCACTGGGAAATTCCAGGCAGAACTCTAACTGCTAAACCTCACCCAGTCCCTTACTGGAAGATTTAGGTGAGTGTTTCACCCTGGAGCTACATCCTCAGCTCTCTTTTTATGTTTTATGTTTTACCTTGAGCTATGGTCTCACTAAGATTCCCAGCCTGTCCTTAAACTTACTCTGTAACTCAGGCTGGCCTTGAATTCTCGGTATTTTTTCCTCCACATTCAGTGTAATTGGGATGATATGCCTGAACCACCATATCTGGCTGAAGCCTCATTTCATATAGCTCCAAACCTTCAGAGTCTGCACACCACACACAGTCCCTTTAATCATTCAAGCTGGTGTGGACAGATGTGACAATGCAAGTCAGTATCCCAGAGGATACTTGCGTGGCCTGTCCATTCTCCAGGTAAGCTAAAGATTGGAGAGAAGAGAAGCTCAGGGGGAGACCTATTGAATAAACAAGTCACCCGGAGGAAGCTGTGTGTTACATTCTGACCACATTCACAAAGCTTGGAGAGAGGCTGGCGCGGAGGCAAAACTGGCAGCTGTTTTTCTCAAAATTAATTTCTATCCCCACAGTGATCAGTTCTGGTTAAGTGAGAGAATCAAATTATGTAAGTTACTTCTGCTGGGAAGGTCTGCTGCTCTGAATCTCGATGAAAAATAACACAATGCTGCTATTTAATTTTAAAACCCCATTCGCTTCACTTACAATTCATAAGGCTTCTGCCTCCAGCTTGCGGGGTATTCATGGATCTCAACAAACTTTGAAAGCAGATATGATTCATGCTTGGGACCCTACAGAGAGGTGATCCAGGACCCTCTTTCTCCACAGGGAGAGGAGAAAGAAAGGATGGAGTCCTATAATCTGGGGTTCCCAACTCTCTGCTTCACACACATCAACACTCTGCCTCTAGTTATTTAGGGAATGGTACCGATTATGGGCAAACTTGATCTATGACAAAATGAAATCAAGGGCATTAAAGAGATAAAGAGTTATAGTTTGCTAATGTAAGTCAATAAAAAGCAACGGCTTCCAAACATTCCTTCCTGAAGAAAAATACTTCTAGTGTTACCAGAAACCTGGATGGTAGATGACAGCTTTCTGTTTTAATCTCCCAATCTCTCTCTCTCTCTCTCTCTCTCTCTCTCACACACACACACACACACACACACACACACACACAGAGGCATTCACAAGTGTGTGTGTGTGTGTGTGTGTGTGTGTGTGTGTGTGTGTGTGTGTGTGTGTGTGTATTTGTCTAACAGACAGACAGACAGAAACAGCCTTGGGAATCCATCTTTGCCTTTCACCCTGTCTGTGCCTCTCTGCCTTTGCCTGGCCCGCAAGCTTCCAGGAATTCTCCTAACTGCCATAGGAATTCTGGCTTAACTGACCTGTGCCACTGTCTCCAGCTTTACACAGGTTCTGGGCATTCCAATTCAGGTCCTCATGTTTGTGAGGCCAGTGCTTGCATGTGAAACTGTCTCCCCAGGCTCTATGAGAGCCCTCTAAAAGACAATCAGAAATGTTGATGTAAAATGTTTGTGCTTAGAGACATAGAAAGAAACATGTAAAATGAGCAATAAGCATGTGTTCCACACTTTACAGTTTCTAATGCAATTTCAACTCTGCTACTTCATTTGCATGTGAATATGTTAAGATCTAAAAATGTAAGTGTCAGTGTGTGTGCCTGTGTTGTGTATGTACACGAGTTCAAATGCCTCCAGAGACCAAATCCCCTGGGACTGGAATTACAGGTGGTTGTGAGCCACCCAATGTGGGTGCTGGGAACCTAACCCAGGTCCTTTCCAAGAGGAGTGTACGCTTTTAGCCATCTCTCCAGCTCCCGCTATTTTTGTTGATATGCACATTATGGGCTTCATATGTGTCACATAGTGTGACGCCCTTGCCTCGTATTTGCTTTCTCATCATTTTGTCCCACCTTTCCACCATTGACCTTCTTTCCTCAGTCCTCACAGGCATTCATTGTCAGTTTTCATTCACCTCCTCTGTACCCCTGGATCAAACTGAACTTACCGTTGACATTCCCTCCAGGTGAGACCAGGGGTCTAGCTGCTCTCCCTATGCTGTGCTCATATGCTGCTCAAAATGGCCTCCACAGATGGCTGGCCTGGCTTTACTTGAGTACAAGCTGCTGAGAGATATAGCTCTAACTGCTTCGAGCCTTTGATAAAGTTCATATGTTTCTCTACTTTGAATGGAGAATGCAGCTGGTGATGCCTGAGTCTTGTCCTATGCCCTCTGGGCACCTGGCAATTTATCCTGGCATTTTCGATATCAGGAGTAATTCTTTCCACAAACTGACTATACACAGTATTAAGAAATGATTGTGGGCTTGGACATGACAAGATTTGGAGTTCAGTAAATGGGAGAGTCATTTGAATCTTCCCCAATCCATTGAGCATATGAGGGCCAAGAATATCAGACGGTATACTCAAGAGAAAAGTAGCTAGCTGCCATCATCAAGTCACCCCCACTTCCTTGTGAGTGTTTCTGTACCCATGTTTTCCCTCCTTGAGATGAAGGCTATGTGGGAGTCTTGCTCTGTTGGTAATAGACCTTTTGACTAATGATATGTCTTCTGTTTTTTGAGACATGGTTTCACAGTGTAGCCCAGGATAGCCTAAAACTCTTGGTCATCTTTCTTTGGGCCCCAAGTGTGGGGTTCAGATGTATGCTGCCATTCCTGGCCTGATATGACTGCAGTAGTACAATCATAGCCAGAATAGATGATCCAATTGATTAGCAAATCCCACTACTTAAAAAACATTTAAAATATCCTACCTAGGACTGTGGAAGTGGTTCGGTTAGTAAAGGATTTGCTAAGTAAGCATGAGTCTGAAATTGAGTATAACCCCTAGAAACCTGGAAATAGCAGTACACACCTGAAATCTCTCTTAGCACTGGGGGTGTGTAGACAGTAGATCCCCAGGGCTTGCTAGCCAGCCTCTCACTGAATTGGTAGCTCCAGGTTCTGTGAGAGACCCTGGCTCAAAAAAATATTGCAGAGAATGATGGAAGAAGATACATAGCTAGCTTTCACTTGCACACTTGTACACCTACATGCACAGGCATGCACATACACATAACACACACACACACACACACACACACACACACACACACACACACACACGCACGCACGCACGCACGCACGCACGCACACGCACACGCACACGCACACATTCACACACAAATATTAGGTATACCTACTTTTATTCTGGGCAAGGAAGGACATCTAAGTCCAGGTGGTCTTTCCAAAGGCTACACGTCCCCTCCTGCCTGAGATCTCTGGTTGATTGCAACTGTAGCCTGCTCCATCTGTAGGTGGAACAACTTCACCACATAGACAGCCTCAGGACTGTTATCGGCTCTGTTTAGATAAACAAGGTCTGTGAAAATGTTACCAGAAGACAGTGAGGCTGAGCCCTGCTTCCTGCACACACAGCCCCTTGCCATGCTTCAGCCCTGCCTCCCCTCTTGCTGTTACACTGTCCTCTCTGATCCAAACACTGCCTTCTTTATGAAGTAGTAGGCAGATGCAGGGCACAGGTACCCCACATTATCTGCTGTAGGGTCAGCGCAGACTGTAACTCCACTGTTATTGCCTACTGTCTACACAACCCACGACAGAACACTAAGAGGCTACAGAGATTGTTGCAGTGACTCTAATTACAGGACGCTAAGTGGGCCACTTTCAAGTGTGAGGAGTGGAGCCATTTCCCTGAGATGACAGACATCCTTGCACCTGCCCAGCTCTGGTTATTCTTCCCCCACTCTTCATTTTCTGCCCCTGCACATACACTAGGCAGGAAAGAATTGCAGACAACTGATGCTGTATGTGGTCCCCATTGGCTATCTAGGCAGATGCTCTTGACCCAGACCCTGGACCACAGGCTATGTGATTCCCTGAAATGCCTCAGCCCCCAGAATGTGCAAATTTCTTAAGAAGTACATACACATTTATCTGGGGGTTCTTATCACTTTCCTTGGTTTTTCAAAAAATCTTTCTAAAAAATAATAACATCGCTAGCCAAAAAAAGGAAAGCGAGCAATTTATCACAGTTTCCTTTCTGCTCTGTCTGTGTGCCCTTGAGAAAGGTGATCTAAAAAGAAAAAAGGAGCCAGGTTTGCTTCTGAAATCCAAGTATTGAGGAGGTAGAGCCAAGAGTATGAGGAGGTACAGCCAAGAGTTCAAGATTGAACAGGGCTACATAGTGAGTTCAAGGCCAACCTGAGGCAGAGACCTGAGCTATAGATAGTGCCTCAAAAGGATAAAGGATGGTCCAAGATTTAACACTAATGCACAAACTGACTTAGTGGAGCCCATTCTATATGGAGAGATGCCTTGCCCAGCCTAGACACAGGGGTGTGGGAGTAGAAAAGGATTTAGGGAAGAAGGGAGGAGAGAAGGCAAGAAGGCATACTGAAACTGACTAAAGACCACAGTTGACAAGAGTGCAAACTGTCTGGCAAATGATTCACAGACACTCAACAAGAGTTAGCACTAACCATCTAAACTGCACCAACTCCACACTGTGATGATTACAGATATACGGGAGATATTTGTATCTCCAAGGATAAACTGCTTCACTTTGTTCTTTCTGAAATAGATTTGTTCTTGGCTCTTTTGCTTTTTCATGTGAGCTTTATAAAATAACAAATATGTAAATCTTTTCAAATTCCACAAAAATGAGCCTTTTAAAGTTTTAGTTAGAGTTGTAGGTTGTATATTTTATCTAACACTTTCAGAATCTACTATAGTATTGCTTTTCTTTTAAAGGTTTGTTTTTATTTCTTTAATTATGTGTCCGAGTGTATGTCTGTGTGTGGGTATGTGCACATGAATGTAAGTGCCATTGGAGGCCAGAAGAGGACATCAAATACCCATGTAGTTGGAGTTACACATTGTTGTGAGCCACCTGACATGGATACTAGGCACTGAACTCAGGTCCTCTGCAAGTGCACCAAGTACTCTTAACCACTGAACCATCTCTCTAGCCTGCTTACTTTCTTTTGTAATTGTTAGTGGGAAGAGGGTTAAGACAGGGTCTCACTATGTATTCCAGATTATTCTGGAACTCTCAGTCCTCCTGCTCACTCCAACCTCCTGAGTGGCAGGATTACAGGAATGTAATGCTGTGCTTTGGCCTCTATTGTTTATTATTATTGCCATGTGATCTGTATTTTATGTCTCTCTGTGTGCTTGTGTACATGCATGTACATTATTGCCTGCAGAAAGGAGAGTGGGTGTGGGATTCCCAAGAACTAGAATTACAATCCATTGTGAGCACCCAATGTGGGCCTGGGAATGATACTTGAATCCTCAGCAAAAGTAGCAAATGCTCTTAACTTCTGAGCCTTCTCTGCAGCTCAATTTGCTCATTTTCCAGATGCATACTGAAGTATTTTATATCTCTGTCTGTCTGTCTGTCTGTCTGTCTCTCTCTCTCTCTCTCTCCAATTGTGTGGGAATATGCTATGTGCATGTGTGCATGTTTGTGCGTGTTCACATGTGTTTGGGCATATGTGTGTGAGAGTACATTGCAAAATCACTCTCCACCTTACATGTTGAAACAGGGTCTCTCACATATTGACACAGGGTCTCTCACATGAGTCCAGAGCATGCCAATTCAGCTAGCCAGCTTACATCCTTCAACTATGTCTACTTCCCAAGTACTGGGATTACAGGAAGGCTACCAGTTGGCTTTCACATGGGTGCAATGGATCCAATTATTCCTCACATGTGTGTGGTGTGAGCATTGTAGACGGAGCCATCTCCCAGCCCCACCTCTCTTCTAAGATGAGCATATGAAGTTGTAGCTTTCATCTAAGAATGGCTTTAGCTGCATCCAGCAATTCTGTGATATCTCAATAGTCATATTCAATATTCTTTCATCCAAGATATTTTTTCCAAGCAAGCATTTGTAAGTTAGAATGCTAATACTTTCTATGAAGTGATATGGGGTAATTCTAAGGATATATTGCCAAGCTGGAAAAGCAAAATGTAAAGTAGAATTTATAAAGCTACTTTTGATAGGAAAAGAGGAGTACATAGAATCACAGTTACAGATGTATTTCTTATTTTCTGCAAAAGGAATAACTCAGGAGGATAAAGCAGAAACTAACACAATTGCTCACGTACAGAAGATGGATTAGTAGGCTGTGTGAGGAAGTGAAAAGGATAGATACTTCTTCAAGAATATTGCTGGTGCAGATTTTACATTGGGAACATGGTAATGTTGTACTTATTCAAAAATAAAATGAATCCAGCAATGATGAAAATAGAAGCAGCTTTGAAGTGAACAACAATATAAAAAATGAACAGAGAAGGGGGCCACCTTGATGGCTCAGGAGTAAAGAAAGGTTCTTGTCATCAAGCATAATGACCTTAGCTCAATTCCAAAGATCCACATGTTGAAAGGAGTGAATGGACTCCAAGAAGTTAATCTCTGACCTCCATAAGTACACTATCACCTGTGTACACACACATGTAAACTTTAAAATATGAGCATGCATAGGAGGAAGAAAGAAACCGGTACTGTATCCATCAAGATGTCCCAAACGGATCATCACAGACCCAATAGCCTACCTGACAGAAGTTGATTTGCTCACAGATCTGGAGGCCACCAAGTCTGAGGTCAACCTGTATGCTGTCTCTTTTTCATATGGACATCAGTGTTGCAGAACATGGCCTGTGAACAATAAACCATCATCTTTATCAACTCAGATGTGCCTACTTTGCCAGAATCCATCATGACTGGACCAGTAGACTGTTGACATTCCTCATAGAAGGAGGGTCATTGAACCCTCACTTGAGCATCTAATCATACCTCCCAGGCATTTGTATGCAATTCTGTCCCAATTGCATGTCTATGTGGTCTGGGAGGTATTAGAGTACATAGGCGGGGGGAAGTTAATAGGAGAAGTTCCATCTGTACAGCTGTGGGGAAGCCATCATGCATGCTGGATGAGGATATGACAGCGCAGATATTTTCTGATGACCACCCCTCCTGTTGGTAACCTCTCACCTACACTCTGTAAAAGAAGTCCAAACTCCAGCGTAGACTTTGGTGCTATCATAACTTTGATTGTCCTTGAGAGTGGACATGATTTACGTCTCCCCTGGAAAAGGAATTCTTGTAACATAAAGGACCTCCCCTTTATGGTATCATCAGGAATATTTAACATAAGTCACCCCCAAAATCATTATTTTCAACAGCCCTGTTGAGGGCAAAGTTTTCAGCCTCCCAATTCCACAAAGATATGACTTAGTTCACAAATTAAGCACCCAGACTTTAGACATCTATGGATAGAGGTAAACTAACTCTGCCTTTGCTTTGTAACCTTGGGAAATCAACCTCATTTTCTGAGCCTCACCTTCACCATCTATATAATATTAATGATAACTGCACACACATACAAGTAGCATACATCTACATTTATTTACAAAACCCTGATTCCTTCTTTAAAGGTGTTGGCATAAAGTTTGTTCTATATATTAGTAATTAGAAAACTACAGAATAGATAGCTAGGGAATTTTCCCCAACCCATACCTACTTGTCAACATATCAGGTGATTAAAACTAGATGTGCTTGTATAAAATCTGTTGTCACACATGTGTGTGTTTGTGGATGTATATAAACATATATATTTTTACATGTGATATATGTTATTATATGTTTTATGTTTATATATGATAGATATGTTTATATGTGATAGATAGTTTATATCATATTACACATATATTTACATGTTTAAATATATTCAAGTGTGTTAATGTTGTATTATCATATATAATATAATCATATATGTATGTGGGTGTGTAAGACTGTGCACATATATGTGGTTGGTTTCTGACACGTGGGAGTTTATCTAAAGACTTTCAGTTGTAATTTAAGGTGTGACTCCCTCTCAACTGAGTTCCTAACTTTACCCCATGCACCGATGAAAAAGTCATGAAGTGTTGTCCAGTCTACTACCAGAAAGCATGAAATATTCATCCTAGTGTCTGTATTTCCATCTCTGAGCAGATGTGACTTAATTTTCAACCCACAGACCCTGAGCCGTGGCTCTCATTTAAGCAGGGGCTGGGGGGCAGCTGAGTTGTGGAATGGGCTAGTGATGTTGGGCTGGGCTGTGTTAAGCATAGACAACCAGCCAGGGAATTTGCTGAGTTGAGATGGATTAATACAGGCTGCTAATGCTTAACTTTTTGGAAATTACTTCCCTAATAACAACAGGGAAGAGTAGACACAATTTTAAAATTTTTGATAATAAAATTGGTCTTAACATGAGAGAGCAGTGGTCTGTTGCATGTGCACAGGTGTGAGTGTGCCTTCACCCATGTGCACATGTGGAGGCTGGAGGAGGAAGGTGGATGTCCTCGTCTATCACTCTCTGCCTTTTCCCCTTGAAATAGGATCTCCCAGAGAACCTGGAGCTAGACTCGAGGCCAACAAGCCCCAGCAATCCTCCAGTCTCGGCCCCCCACTACACTGGGGTTTCAGTTGCACATGCAGCTACATCTGTCTTTTTGCATGGGTGATGGGACCTGACCTTGGGTCCTCATGTTTGCACTCTTACTCTTATCCACTGAGCCATCTCTCCAGCCCATGATTCACCCACTTCTCCCTTACCCCAAATATTGAAATAGGAGAAATACTGTAGGATGTTCTCTTGACAGAAAATGCAGAGACTGTAACTGGCTGGCATGTCACCTTGCCTTACTGTTACCTTGATCCAACTCTAAAGCACTAGAAAGACTGTTCTGAGATGCACTTAGTCTCTTTCCTTTTGTTAGAAAATAAATTCTGATCTGTGGAAAGATGGAGATGCATTTGTTTCTGACACAGTATGCTTAGGGCACCTCTTCACAGACTTCTACAAAAGAACAACAAGCCTTTTACATCTTGGGAGAAGACATCTATATTATGCATAAGTACTCATTAGTTAAGTACATCTACTCCAATATGCCACGAGTGTAAAAAGCATTCACAATATCTAGCATATGGCCTTATCGTTCTCTCCATTCGGAATTGCTTCCAGGATCCTTTCATAGATGCCAAATTCTAGGGATGCTCAAATCTAAGATTATCAGATTATCTCCTTTTCTAAAACTTGGAAATTGATCTGTTTAACAGGCATAGAAGATTTGGAGCTGAAGCTGACCTTCAAGACAAATACACAAAATGACTGGGAAGATGGCTCAGCAGGTGAGAACATTGTCTAAACATAAAAATACTCAGGTGTATTTTTATATTTTATATTTTTACCTGAGTTCATATCTCCAGCCTCACATAAAAAGTCCAGCTTGTTTGTACATGTGCCTGTAACTCCAAGGCTGTGGAGGGTAGAAACTGGGAGGGTAGCTGGGGCTTGCTGGTCATCAGCCTAATTCCAACCTCAGTGAGAGACTCCATCTTATGAGTCCAAGATATAGAGAGTGGTACAGAACAAGGACCCCAGTGTTCCCCTCTGATCTCTATACACTCAGAGAACATGAACCTTCATAGACATGTACACACACACACCACACACACTTACATGACTCTAAACTCACATGCATACAATTTAAAGAGAGAGAGCTGGCTATATGTACATGGGTATGAGGTCATCCACTAGAGCATGATCCACCTACCAGAGACTACATCCTTAAAGAAAGCTGACTCTCCTTCCCCTAGCAGCCATCAGCTATCAGTGGGTCTTCAGATAGTGGTAAGAACCTGTGCCTCTTCCTCATCCATGCTGGAATGTTGAATGCTTCATAAGATAGATAGATAGATAGATAGATAGATAGATAGATAGATAGATGATAGATAGATGCTAAATAGATGATAGAGTTAGATAATGGATGGATAGATACATAGATAGATACATATATACATAGATACATATATAGAGAGAGATTCATACATAGATACATATATATATATATATATATATATATATATATATGTAAGATATATATACATATATAAAAGACACATATCAGAGGAATGGACCTAGGGACAAATAACTCTGCTTAGTTCAGAATGAATGGGATCTCATATCCCACCAAACTTGATTCTTTCCTCTTTCAAAACACAAGATCCCATTTTCCTTGGCTGACTTTAAATGAAAAATTCTCTCTAAAAGAGAATGGTGACACCTGGGATGGCAGGTTTAGAGACCTAAGTGCCCACCTTCATATGACTTTCCAGATCTTTCCCTATCTTAGATGGACACCTATTTGGATTTAACCTGTGAGATGGCACTGTTCGTGAGCACATAAACTGGGTGGCTGAGATCACAATAGCCCATATAACCCAGGCAGGCTCTTTCTTAGCTTGCAGGCATTCTCATTAGAAACATAAGCACACAAATGTCATTCTGGGCAGGAAGGCTGTACTGCTGGCTGGTGTACTCATTACCAAGCTGTCAGCTGTTACCATTAGAAAACAGGAGAAGACACAGGTTTAGATGTAGGCTCCACCTCTGAGGGGTCCTTGTGGGTATTTTTCTTAATCCCTTTGTAACTTAGCTTCCTCATCTCTGCAATGGGTATAATAACCCTAGCATTGCAGACTGTGTAACTACTAAACAATTATAAGCACATATGGACATATCTCCAGTGTCTGATACCAAAGCAGTCAACAAACACCAGATTATATCTACTGAGTTATTTGGAAATTACTGGACATGAAAATTGATTCTAAGTATAATGTGGCTGTGTAGGCCTATGATCTTAGCACTTGGGAGACTGAGCAGGGGGATCACTGCAAGTTTGAGGCCTCTTGAGATACACAGTAAATTCAAGGCCAGCCTGGGATACTGTGTGAACTCAAGGAAGAAAGGAAGGAAGAGAAGGAGGGACGGAGGGATGGAGGGATGGAGGGAAGACTGGAGGGACAGAGGGGAGGGGATGGAGTGAGGAAAGTAAAAGGAATGGAGAAGGATAGAAGGAGGAAAAGAAAAAGAAGACATAAAACTCATTCTACATTAAGATGAATATATCACATAATACTAAAAGTTCCAGTGAAAAAGGGAACATTCCAGTAAATGAATGATTCTTTTGACCTCTTATTTGAAACCAGCAGCCAGCTGCCACCTACATAGTTGGTGGAATTCAAGGTGGTCTCTGTGACAGGTTTGTGGACTAGAAGTTTTATTAGTTTGCTGAGGAGATGGAGTAAGCAAACCTGTGCCAGTATCTCTGATGGAAATTCCCATAAAGAGCTCCGGGCCTGTGGGTCTGACAAAACTAAGCTCAGATGCCTAGACAGGGGATTCCTTTATGCTCTCTTTCATTTAGCATGTGCTCACAGTGGAAACAAGCCCCACTGGAAAGCCTTCCTCCCTTTCTGGCTGCCGAGGATTCATTTTGCTTCTCCTTTGCTGTACATGTGTACACACGCGCGCACGCACGCGCGCGTGTGCGCGCGCGCGCGCACACACACACACACACTCACACACTCACACTCACACAGCACACACATTGTTGCTGCTACTGCATATATACAAGAAATCTAAAATAAGACTACAATTAGGGAGAGAGGGAGGAAGGGAGGGAGGGAGGGAAGGGAGGGAGGGAGAAAGGAAGGAAGGAAGGAAGGAAGGAAGGAAGGAAGGAAGGAAGGAAGGAAGGAAGGAAGGAAGGAAATCCTCATTTGACAAATGCATCACAAAACTAAATTCAAAACCAGGGGCAAATAGTAAGTAAAACTCCGGCTATATCAGAGTGCACTGCACCACTTCACCCTGGGAAAGGGAACCACCCAGGTTTGCTGGTGAGCATGTCTGAACCAAAGGCACAAACAAGGGGCCCAGTTCATTCCTGGCTACTCTGAATTTGTTCACAATCATAATTCCTTGATGTGAGAGGGATATTTTGCTCTTGGTATTTTCTCTTTTTTTGGAATTATTTACTTATTTTATTTTATGTGTATGTATTTGTACTTGAGTATCTGTGTGGACACCACCTGGGTGCAGGTGCCCTAAGAAGCCAGAAGAGGACACAGACTCCCTCCAACTGGAGTCACAGGTGATTGTAAACCACGTAACACCAGTGCTGGGAACCCAACCTGAATCCTCTGGAAGAACAACAGTAAGTGCTTTTAACTTCTGAGCCACCTTTCCAACCCCATTTAATTGTGATCATTGTCAACTTGACTAGACATAGAATCACCTAGGATGCATGCCCCAGGGCATGTCTGTGAGGATGTTTCTAGAGAGGAATAACTGAGGAAGGAATATCAAACCCAAATGTGGACAGCAGAAAGGAAGGGCTGGGATCCTGGACTGCATAAAAAGGAGAAAGTGGGCTGAGCACCAGCATCCATCTCCCTCTGCTTCCTGACTGTGGATGCCGCCTCACACTCCTGCTGCTTTTCTCACCTCTTCAAGTCTCCTGAATATCTCTGAGGCAAGTAAGCTAGGGAACAGCTTAGCAACCTGGAACGACGCTTGGCTTGGGCTATGCACATACCACTTCTCCAACAATGTACTTGGCAATGGTGAGGCTTAGCTTTAACTGTCAATTTGACACAACTTAGAAACACCTGAGAAGAGAGGCTCAATGAGGGATTGCCGACATTGGGTAAACCAGTGGGCATGTGTGTGGGGTGATTGCTTTAATTAGGTTGATCAACGTGGGAAACCACAGCCCACTGTAGACAGCACCACTCCTTAGTGAGAGGGTTCTGAAATGTATATGAGAAATCAAGCTGACCACAAGCAAGCAAGCAACAAAGCATGCATTCCTTTCTCTGTATCCCCGATTGTAGACATGCTTTAGCTAGATGTTCAAGTTCCTGCCTTGACTTCCCTGCCATGATGAACTCTGTCCCCACCAACTGTTGAGCGAAAATAAATCCTTCCTTAAAGCTGCTTTTTCCCAGGTGTTTTTGTCTCAGTAATGAACAAAGTCACTATACAAGAGAGGAAGAACTACAGGGTTCTGTAATCAGAGGGATGCACCTTCACAGATCCCTATACTACAATGCAGAATTGTGGGGTTTGGTGCAGAGTACATCTGAGGACAAATGATCCTACTACAATTTCATAAGTCAGTCAACCTCACTTTAGATCTTTTATTTCCTCTCCTGAGTAAATGGACACCGTAGTGTCACCTTCACGGGTAGTTATAACCCTTAAAGAAATCCATGGCTATGTAGTACTTGTTTGAGTGCATGGCAAGCACTCTAAAGGCCGTCGATAGTTGACCTTATTTGCTTTCTGGAAATAAGCAAGTGTTGAAATCTAAGTGATGCAACCATCCCCGGATTCCCCTATCTTAAAGGAATTTTGCTTTTGCTGACATTATGAGGTACCCTGAATGATACCCAGATCCCTGTCATCTCTTCACACTGCCTCAAGAGCATCTTAAACAGAGGGCAGATGAAACCTCCCTGATGGGTTTAAGGGAGTCTTCACTGTACAAGTAGCAAAAATTAATCTTCTTAATAGCAACAGGATGTCAGCCAATGACATGTGGGAAGCTAGATTTCCAAGCAACCAGAATCCCCCTCTTCTGTTGCCGTGGGCTTTTTCCTGAGCAGCAGAAGATGCTTTTGAATGCTGTCAATTCCCAGTGTGAATATCATGTGTGACTTTCACCCTGTAATCCTCCTGGCAGGAATGAGGGCATGCTAAATAAATGTTTCTCAACCTGTGGGCCTCGACCCCTTGGGGTCACATACTGGGTATCCAGCAAGTATATCAGATACTTACAACATGATTCCTAGCAGTAACAGTTATGAAGTAAGAATGAAATAATTTTATGGTTGGGAGTTACCACAACAGGAGGAACTGTTTTAAAGGGTCACAGCACTGGGAAGGTTGAGAGCTACCATTCTAAAGAGAGACTATTGCAACTCCGCCTTTGGCTACTGAACTATTGAAATAAGAATTCCAAAGAATTGGAATTTTCCTAAGTGTCCCAGGCTGGAAGAAGGAACCAGCTGAAGCCTAGAGCCAACCAGAGGAAGAATATGCCTTCCTAAAGGAGACTTCATGCAATTCAGAACACTTTAAAGAAGAGAATGGAGTGTAGACAGTGACGAGCCAGTGATGGGCAGAACTGCTCAGCCGTGCATGCCTCTTGCTTTCAACTAAACCTGAGACTCATGTTAGGGCCCAGAAATTTGAACTTAGAATGAAAGGAGTCAGTGGACCTAGTTTTTCCTCTTCCCAGTGTGGCTGGATTAACTATAATCCTCTCTCTCTCTCTCTTCTCTCTCTCTCTCTCTCTCTCTCTCTCTCTCTCTCTCTCTCTCTCTCTTCCTCTCTCCCTCTCCCTCTCTCCTTTTCACAATGTGTCTCTTCAATTGGCCTGTTGAAGGTGGGGTTACTGAGGCCTAGCTTATTAGGGCTTCCAGAGCCCAGGCTATGATTCTAACTTCCCCAGTCACAACCCCAATCCTCCTCCAGGAAGCTTTCTTGGACTTCAGGAAGATGTGTGCTGAGGCTACTTTACAATCTGCCCTTCTTCCTAGTGTGAGTTTCAGAAAAGGGGCTGTCTTAATGCTCTATTGCTATGAAGAGACACCATGACCATGGCAACTCTCAAACAGGAAAGCATTTCACTGGGGGTGGCTTACACTTTCAGAGGTTCAGTTCATTACTCTCATGGTAGGAAGCACAGCATGTAGGCAGACATGGTGTGGGGGAGTAATGAGCTCCACACCTGGATCCACAGGCAGCAGTGGGGAGAGAGAGACACCGGGCCTGGCTTGAGATTTTGAAATCCTAAATCCCACCCAGAGTGACACACTTCCTCCAAGAAGGCCACACCTTCTAATCCCTCTCAAGTAGCTCGAGTAGCCACACTCCCTAATAACCAAGCATTCAAATCTATGAGCCTATGGGGACCATTCCTATTCAATACATCACAGGGGCCTTGGCTCACTATTTATTCCACTCCTCTCTCATATCTGTTATTGTATGTTCTGTGAGGAGGATAGAGACAGCCAACCTTCTTTCAACAGATGTTTGTTAGGTAGAATTTGGCATCTAACCTCCTGCAGTCCCTTTTCCTACTCTACTCTTAGACAAGACACAGGGTGTCCACACAGTACTTTCTGCTGACAGTGAGCAAGCCCAGGGCCCCCTGGAGCCAGCCCCCTGACCAGCCTCTCCTTCACACATTGCTAAAAACAAACCTGCAAATGCATCTGTGCATTTTCTCCCTACAACCAGCAAGCCATCAATTTTCTGCTTTGAAAGATAATGCCAAGAGAGAAATGATTCAGTTAAGAGCTGGAGGACACAATTTGTAAGTCTTTCCTTTTGCTTTTCTGGCTCCTTCCACTTCAGACACCCTCACCCATGATTTGCTCACTGACACCCTCAGGATATACACAAGTTCTAGGAGCAGGAAGTAGATAGACACTTTGATGGACGTCTCCTTATTTTTCTGTCATTCATTTAATAACCTATCTTATTCCCAACCATAATAGCAGGCAATTTTTAGATTGCCTCTTGCAGGGAAGGAAGTATGTTGGAAATAGCCTTGCTCCGCATAGTTTTCTTCTTTGGTATTGCTTAGCAGGAAGGATATTCACTGATGTGCCTGGACATCTAGGTGAGAGGTTTTCATGGACAAGCTATGGAGGTGCGGAAATTCATTTACTTGTGGCTCATTTGTTTGATGTCAGCATGGTTGTTTTCTCTGAATGCCAACCCTGCAAATTCTAGCCAAGGTCTGAAGAAATGGTTTAGAGATAAAACACACCTGCAATTCTACAGGGCCTAAGTTCAATCCCACCACCACATTAGGCAGCTCACAGCCATCTGTAACCCCAGCTCTTGTCTGGCCTCTGTATGTAGGCACATGCACACATATGTTACATAGGAAGAGAGAGAGAGAGAGAGAGAGAGAGAGAGAGAGAGAGAGAGATCTTTTAAACATTCCATCCAATGTAATAGCGTGTACCAACCTTAAAGATCTTTCATGTTTCCTTTTCATTTTTATACACTGTAATGTGTCCTAAATTCCTTAGGGTTTCCAAAAATCATAGTGAAGTGTCAGAATTTTTATCTCAGTCTATGTATGAAGTCATTGTGTATCCATCCAAAGTACTGGGTACTGTTAGCCAAGTAGCATTCAAATGATGAACACATCATTAGGTAGATGGGTTTTCAGAGTTGGGAAGCAAGCATGAGGGCCTAAATTCAATACCCAATACCTATTTTTAAAAAAACTAGTCTAGTGGCATTCACTTATAATCCCAGGGGAGGTGGAGACTAGAGGATCCCTGGGTCTTACCAGACAGACAGGCTACCTGAATAGATGAGGTCTAGGCTAGAAAGAGACCTAACCTCAGAGTTTAAGAACCAGGCAAACGGGGCCTGCAGACTGACACTTGAGGTTGTCTTCTGTCCTCCACATGCACACAAGCACATAGATATGATTTTTTTCCCTTACTGGAAAATTCAGTTCACAACTACAAAACTCTATCCAACCTCTCTGCTCTTCAGGTCTCACATTTCTGACCTGGGGACTAAAAAACAGCCCCTTCACAGGACTATCAATAAGCTAAGTCATTTGGCACCAACAGGGCTCCTGTGTTTAGAAATCACCTGTACTTTCTGTATGTATTAGCTTGCTAACTATATAAAACCAGTTTCATTGGAGAGCATGGTAAGTGGCATCCCCACTGTTGGCAGCTTAGAACAGAGTTATAACCTGTTCTAGGGGAAGTCGAAAGAGAGAAACCATTCAACAAGCTTGGCAAGAAGCCCTCTGCTGAAGCTCAGAACAAACTAGCTTTCACTTGGAAATCATGGTTGCCTGGCATAATTAGGATACACACACACACACACACACACACACACACACACACACACACACACACACACACACACACACGAGCACACGAGAGAGAGAGAGAGAGAGAGAGAGAGAGAGAGAGAGAGAGAGACAGACAGACAGACAGACAGACAGACAGACAGAGAGTTTGCTTAGTAGGACTGGGTTGTTTGTATAAGGAGAAATGCAAGTGCCTTCCTGTCCCTTCTTTCCTCAAGCTCTAATCCATCAGGACATCAGGAATCTTGCAAACATTATAATTCTTTCAGTTGTTTCAGGTTGATGCAACTTAATGAAGAGAGAGGGAGGGGGGAGGGAGAGAGGGAGGAAGGGAGGGAGGGATGATCAGTATTGCAATGCATTACACTGCATTATTTGAAATGTTAAGAGATTTCTAGAAATTTATATTGTCCTTTCTTTTAAAGGATTTACTTTTAATGTGTGTGTGTGTGTGTGTGTGTGTGTGTGTGTGTGTGTGTGTGTGTGTGTGTGTATGTTTGTGTGCAAGATCCCACAGAGGCCAGAAGAGGTGATTGTGAGCTACACAATATGGGAGCTGGGAACTGAACTCAGACTCTGGAATGACTAGTAATTGCTCTTAGCCACAGAGTCATCTCTCCAACCCTTACAATTCATATTTTCTTTTAGCAAAGAATGATGGCATACATGTCTGTATTCCTAGTATTTGGGAGGTGGAGGCAGGCATTCAAGCCCAGCTTTGGCTACACACCAAGTCCAAGACCATTGTTTGATATCTGTCTCTCCTAAACAGGATGGATATGTTTGACTGTGTGTCAGGTGCACATGTAAGTGGACACACTAAAGATTGTGTAGAGGTCAGAGGTCAACCTTGGTGCCATTCTTCAGGCATTGTTTATCTTGGGTTTTTTTTTAGAGAAGTTATCTCACTGGCCTGGAGTTGGACATGTAGGCTCAGCTGGTTGGCCAGAGAGCTCCAAGTTTCTGCCTTTTCTGCCTTGAGGTTTATATGTGGGTTCTACGGATTGAATGTAGGTCCTCCCACAGCTTGTGTGGCAACTACTTGACTACTTCCCCAGCTCTGTACATGTAAACTCTGCAAGTACATTTCAAATGTCCAATCACTACAAATTTTAAATATTGGTGGCAATAATTTAATCATTCCACATTGTACCAAAAATCATAACACTACTTTGTTCCATATAAATATAGACAATTAGAATCTGTCAATTTAAATGAGGAGGAAAAGTCGCTTTCTCTGATTTCTTGGATTAGATATAGAGAAGAACAACAGAGATGCAGCTGACCAGTTTCTAACAAAAAAAAATGGGATATTTGCTGTTTAACATTTCCTGTCTACCAGTGAGCCAGACATTAATTTCCTCCCATACACACACTTGATCAACAACTCAGAGCAAGGCTCTGGGGAACATTAAAGGCTCCTATTCCCATTGAAAACACTGAACCAACTTTAGTCTTCACCATCTCCAAGAGGCTTGGAGTAATATGATCCAAAAGTGATTTCCTGACCTTCAGGCAGAGATTATGCCAATGGATTCATGTTTTCCTGATGGCTTTAGAAGAGCAGAGCTTGACTGGAGCAATGGCTCAGTCATTAAGAACATATTCTGCTCTTGAAAACAACCTGAATTCAGTTCTCACCAATCACGTTGGGCAACTCACCTGTAACTCCAGCTCCAGGGTTCTGACACCCTCTTCTGGCCTCTGTGGGCACTGCATTCATGTGCACACACATATTAAGATACATACATGTACACATAAACAAAAAGTCTTTAAAGGGCAGGATTGTCCTTTCCTTTGGGTTCCATCTTAATTTAGAAGAGGTGCAGATAATGTTGATAAGGGACAAAGAAACACTGTGATAGTTCCAGTGAGATGGCTCAGAGGATAAAGATACTTGCTGCCTTGCCTGATTATCCGAATTGCATTTCTAGGACTACACAGTAGAAGAGAAGCTACTCCTTAATTTGTTCTCTGACCACACATGCACCCAGATACATGCATGTGCATGAAAATACACACACACACACACACACACACACACACACACACACACACACACAGAGGTGGTGTGATAAGCAAATAAATAAATAAATAAATAATGCAATTTCCTTAAAAGGACATTGCTATAACTGTGACAGAATACCTTACATCAACAGTTTAGTAGTAAAAAGGTTGAATTTTCTTAGTTTCAAAGATGTGAGGTGAGTTCATCATGAAGAAAGCCCATGGTCAATCAAAGCAGCTCACATCCCAGCAGTCAGGAAGCAGGATGGAAATAAATTTTTGCATTTACTTATCCATAGCATGCATGTGGAGATAAGAGGACAACCCATGAAAAGGGGTCCTATGATTGTGCCCAAGCAGTCACGCTTGGTGGCAGGTGCCTTTACCTACTGAGCCATCTGCCTCACCCATGGCTTTCTCTACTTGCTCCTTGATTTCATTCCAGGCCCCCCAGCACATGGGATGGCACTGTTTACACTCAGATTAAGTCTTCCCCTTAGTCAGTCCTTGTTGGCAAGGTGGCCCTCAGTCTGATCAAACTGACCATCAAAATGAATCATTCCAAACATATTCCAACCATTGATTGCCTCCTTGGTTATGTCCTGTTTAAGACTATCACTGAGGGTGGGCAGGGGAACCCAGTGGCTAGAAATGTGGCTCAGTTGTTAGAATGTTTATCTAGCATGCATGAAGAACTGAGTTGGAAACCCAACACTGTATAAACCTGGGCTTGGTGTCACATGCTTATCATCTTAGCAATGGGGAGGTAGAGGCAGGAAAATCAAGTTCAAGCTTAACCATGGATAGTAAGTGAATTGAAAACCATATTGCACTATACAAGACCATTCCTGAAAACAAACAGAAATGAAATACTTTTCCAACCTATTGACGGGAGTCTAACACAGATGTGCATGTGTGACTATAACTTACTTTTCTCACTGTAGAGACTAAAATACCTGACAATAAGAAACATATGAAACCAGGATTTATTTGACTCACAATTTGAGAGGGACCAGTCCATCATGATGGGGGAGGCACAGTGGCAGGAGCATGAAGCAGCTGGTCATGTTACATCCATGGTCAGGGAACAGCAAGAGACAAATGCTGCTGCTTGGCTTGCGTTCTTCTTTTATTCAGCAGAGGACCCATCCCATGGAATGGTGCCACTCACACAGAGGGAAGACCAACCCTCAACCTGAATGGCACCATTCCAAGGGAAACACTACCACAGACACACCCAAAAGTAGTGTGTCTCCTAGGAGATTCCAAAGCCAGTCAAGTTGATAATTAACCCTCACAATCAACTAACCATTATCCATTTAACTGGTTGTAATAAGAAGAAATTATATGCACTCTTTCACCCAAATTAAAAGGTTACTCAGAGGTATAACAAGTAATCTGGGAATGGCTTTGAATCTCAGCCTTCATGCAAATTAGACAGGCTTGCCACTGCTTGCAAAGAGTCACACTTAAGCTGTGCTTGCCTCCTGTGAGCCCACAGGCATCCCCAACAGCAACAGGCTCTGCAAAGCTGTGCTTTCAAGCATTGATCCCTTACAAAACACAGAGGGCCATAGACCTGCACTAAAGGATACTGTTCAGTGTGATTTGACTTAGTGGCTCTGATTTTATCTTTTGTACTGTGCAAAGGAGAGGGGGAGGCAGCAGTGTTTTATCAGCAGCTACACGGGTAAGCATATTGTGCACTTCAATTAGACTCCTTTTATCTAGTGCTGCCTCCTGCTTTAAGTGAAATGCTGCCTTGTGTTTCTGCCCTCCCCAAGCAGGCACTCACAGCCCATGTGGAGGCTGCAATATGCTTTATTAAACAGAAAATTAATATAATGCCATTGTGTCGGCTGGCGGCTCCTTGAGCGTTAAAGACCTCAAAGTATTTTTATTATCAAAACCCAATTTTAAGCTTGCAGAGACTGGGAGCCTGGAGACTTTCATAGACACATGCTTTCTCCCTCGGGAGAATTATCCGAGTCCCAAGGTGAAGATTTAGCTGGTACTGATGAGGATAGGAGATAGAAATTGGCTAGGCAATGCTAGAGGGAAAAGACCTCTAAAAGCTAAATGCCAGAAATGTCCTTGGACTCCTTTATAGCTTTGTCTTTGCCAGAGGTCAGAGAGGCTAGGGGTTTTTAAGTCAAGATAACTGATTCTACCATGGCCAGAGGCCCCAGATGCCAGAAAGGGCATATCTGTTTGTTTGTTTGTTGTTGTTGTTTTCATCTCTTTCCCTTAAAAGGGAGGCAGCTGGACACAAGGAATGGGAAGTGGACTAACCAGCTCTACCTCCCCTACCCTTTCCCCCATCCAGGAAAACCTTAGCAACCCTATATCCCACTCCCAGAGACCGCCCCCTCCTGCTGTACAGGACCTCAGCTTGCTTGCTTGTTCTTAGACATGCCCCCATCATAAAATGCCTCTTTCTAAAGCTCACCCTCTGTAACCCTTGAGCTCATTCTTCATATTCATGAGGCAAGAACCCCAAAGCCACTAGGTTTGGTGGCTTTGATGGGTATTGAGTTTCCAGAACCCTAGTCCCACAAACCAAGCCCACCTGGGAAGGAGGAAAAGTTAAATGGCTATCAAAGACGCCCTGCTATTGCTGTATCAGTACCAAAGGCAGCCAAAACAGCCCGTGATTATATGAATGAAGACAAGCACCTGGCTGCATCCAGAACAAGAACAAAACTGGGGCTGGGGAGATGGTTTGCTGGGTAAAGTGTTTGCTATACAGACCCGAGGGACCTGAGTTGAGTCTTCGGGACTCACATAAAAGCTGTGTGCAGTAGCAAGCATTTGTAATCTTAGCAATCTTATGGAGAGATTGGTGGTAGGAAAGGAAGAATCCTAGGATGCTTACAGACCAGTTATCCTGATATCCATAAATTCAATAACAGTATCAATGGGATTCGTGGACATTTCTATAACTTCGATTTGCGCAATTAATGTTTAATGAATCCTTGCCATACTAGTCATTGTAGGTCCCATGAGAGAGGGTAGTGTATGGGGCTCTAGCCTTCAAGGAGCCATGTCTGATGAGTGGAGGGAAAAGAGAATGCAAAGCTGTGTGGTCAATACTGGTGCTCCAATTGCATACCTGGTCTTCATTCACTTCCTCGTTTTGTTCTCACTAGCAGATGGCAATTGTGCTTGGGCTTTTGGTATTCCCAATTCTAAACTCACTATCTGAATCATTCAAAGCTAGAAGAGATTAGTGACAGAGGTCTGGGCATTCTCACATAATCTATTGCAAGGTGGATCAGACATAGATTACCTTCTGTGGAAGGAAGACCATCCTTAAGATACCAGAAAAAAAAAAAAAACAGATCAGGTTCTCATCAGGGAATTTGCACAAGCTTGGTCCAGAAACTAAGACTGTAGCTCTGGAGTGCTGCAACAAGATAACTGCAGCCCAGCACCCAGGAATCAGAGTCAGAGTCAGTCTTACCATTGACCAATCAAGACTGAACTTATTTGTATAGCATCTGTTTATATGGGTCTACTTGCATGGCACTTGCTTACATAGCAGAAGTTACGAAACTGGAAATTGTGTGCTCAGTGGCTCACGCTGACCTCCCAGGAGTGTACACAGGACAATCTAAACTTCCCACAGTCACATAACAGAATTGCAAGTTGAGTAACTGATCCATAGAAATCCACCCTAACCCTGTCTGATATGGTCCTGGGAATAGAACCCAGGACTTCCAGAAGAGAGAGGGGCAAATGCTCTTAACTGCTGAGCTCTCTCTCTCTCTCTCTCTCTCTCTCTCTCTCTCTCTCTCTCTCTCTCTCTCTCTCTCTCTCCTATCATGAGACTTTTAACCAAACACACAGCCGTTGAGATGATCTGTTGGTAGAGTAGTTGCTGTGCAAGCATGAGGACCTGAGTTGGAATCCCCAGAATCCTTGAAAGGATACACAGACATGTGTATCTACAACCTTCTCCAATAAGCTGGGAGTTAGAAACAGAAGAATCCCTGAACATTCAAGAGACAGCTAAGCTGATTTCATAGTGGCAAATAAACACAGTGGAAGATGAAGATGGATATCCAAGATCATCCCCTGATCTCCACACACTTCTAGTCACACACTCTAAGACACACACACACACACACACACACACACACACACACACACACACACACACACACACCACACACCACATTCATAATAAACATTTTTGAACATTTTCTCCTGATTATTAGACACTGTTCTAAGTGCCTGACATGCATTTAATCAATTTAATCAACACACCCCATGGGAAAGCTTCCTTTCCAGTATTTTGTGTTTTGTGTGAATCTGCTTATGGTTTCCAGTGTGGCATTGTATCCCCAGGGGCAGAGGGGAGCCTGATGCTGCCTGCTCCCCGCTGCTTTCAACTTCTCCAGCAGGAGGCTGGAAATGTGTACTTATGGGCAAAGCCCCCTGAGAAAGCAACACAGCAGCTGAGCCTGCAGAGAAGGCAATCAGGTAGAGAGAAAAACAGCACATATGTCAAGACAGTCACTAAGCCCAAGACTAAGCACTAATTGAACTTCTTGGGTTATTAAAACAAACAGAAAAAGAGGACATGAAATTGAGAGACAAACATGTCGGGAGGATTGGGGGTGGGGGGAGGTAAGTAGGAGGAAGATATAACTATATTTCATTGAATATGTGTATGAAATTCTCAAAGAATAAATAATAAATCAATACATGAATAAATAAACAAACAAAACAGTAGCAGAAGTGAAGTCAGATGTCTATACTCACCCAGAAGCTCCCTCCCACTCTGTTAAGGGATGGATGGCTTCTGTGTGGTCCCCCAGGTACAAATCTCAGGCAGGAGACACTTCAAGAACTGCATGAATGCCTGAGCATCTCCAGCAGCCAGTTCTAGCCCCATTTCTTGATTTAATTACACTGCAGCTTTTAATAAGAAGCCAGCATCCTCCCAGACATGATGAATATTAAGCCCATAGACCTGTAATCTCTTCCAGTGGGCACACTACCATTTCTGCATATTAATACCACAGTAGTTCGTTATTCATACATTTTGTATCCCTGGTCTTGTGATTGGCACCTTCTCACAATAATAATCCCCAGTACCTTTGCCCAACAATAATTTCATTATGTATGTGATTGTGTATGTGAAGGTATGTGTCTATGTGTGTGTATGCAAGAACTCATGCACCTATGAAGCCATATACCCATGCACTCAGGAGTCCATGCACCCATGCACACATGCACCCATGCACACATAAACCCATGTACTCATCAACCCATGCACACATGAACCCATGCACATGGAGGATAGAGGTCAACTTCTTTAGGATGCCATTTATCTTGGTTTCATGTTTTGAAACAGGGTCCCTCATTAGCCTGAAACTCACGAAGTAGTCTAGGCTGGCTGGCTGTATCCTTGGCACTGAGATTACAAATGAGTGCCACCCACCACACTGGGTTTTTTATGTAGGTTGTGGGGACTGAATCTTGAGTCTCTTTGATTGTATGCCAAGTACTTTATTATGTCCCCAGCTCTGGAGTCCTGTGATGCACCTCTAGTCAAGATAGGTCCCAAGGCTTCCAGATCTGCCATTGTCCTCTGATTACATGTGAATATCCCTGTCTGGATCTTGTACTGACCACAACTCTAAAATCCAAGAATAGCACTATGATGGGCTTTTCTTCTCCTTTGTTTCCTTGGGGAGTTGGCTTCCTTCATTCATTTCAAGGACTTATTTGTGGTCTTCTCAGCCACTAACCATGCTATGCTTCACTTGTACTAGCATTTAAAAAATAATTTTTGTAGCATTGGTCATTGAACCCAGGGTCTTGTGCATGCTAAGCAATCTCACTATAACTTCACAAGGCCTTTACCCTTATATCAGCATTTGACACCTAGATGAAAACTCAAACTCCAGATAATCCAGAGCCCCTTGCTAACCACAAGTAGCCTGTTCTCCAAAGGAAGGATGGAATCCAAGAGTGGAGGCACAGTCTTTTGGTGCAGGAGTCTTGAGATTTCAACTTTACTCTAAGAAATTCACCAACCATCAGCAGGACTCCTGCTCCCTCATAAAGCAAACACATTCTTTCACCAGTTCCTATCTGCTGTGGCTCAACAACTCCTCCCACCTACACTAGATACAGAGACCATCTTTCCATGAGGAGAATTTTTGTTTGAACCAAACTAAGCTATTCACTAGGCTGAAGTTGCATGTTTTGTCTTGAGTGTGTTATGATAACCCTATTTGGACCAGATAATGGGCTGGTTCATTGGAGTGTCTGGTAGTTCCTTGATGTCCTTAGCAGTACATTCGTAAAGTCTATTAGAATATGAACCTGATTAATACTGTCTGTGTATTGATCATGCTGACTGAACTGGCACAAAGGTCCTTCCCTTAATAGCATCATTTACCATTTGTAAGAACAATGGGGTAGTTATTAAGGAAGGTGTGTGTGTGTGTGTGTGTGTGTGTGTGTGTGTGTGTGTGTGTGTGTGTAGAGGAGCTGGCCAGAAAATGCTTTGGATCCACCTGCCTCTACCTCTCCAGAGCTTGGATTACAAGCACTTCTGACGAATTTGAGTTGTTTCATTTTTTTTAAGCATCGGCACTAGATAATGAGTTTGGATCCTCCTGCTTGAAAGGCAAGCACTCTACTGACTAAGCTATCTCCCTAGTTCCCAAGGAAGACAATATTGATGAAGATGATATTGACTGTAATGATGGTGGTGATGGTGGTAGCAATGATGGTGATGGTGATGATAATGCTGATAGTGACAGGTAGCTTACTTTACAAGATTATCGTGAAGATAGTGATGTACATATAAACTGTAAAGTCCCCATATTGAGTGGTAGATTTATCTGGAACATCATATGACACTGAACCAGTGTGATGATTCCTACTATTTTCGAGGCCAGGCTCATTATTTAACTAACAGAGATGTCTATCCTATTGACATTGTCATATGACATCATCATCTATAAACATGTAGGCTATAAAAATCTTTATCCCATGTCTCACATGGCCCATCAGTCACGTGTGATTTAACATCAGCTTTAATGTTGCAGAGGGACACTTGTGTCCTCTGGCACCTGTATGTAATATTCCCTGCCTTTTATATAGGCCATATTAATATGAAGCCAGGTGAGCATTATGGAAAGCCATTTGCAAAGATGGAGTGCTATGCAAATGTATGGGATGCCATACTTAACAAAGACATGTCCAGAAAGGGTAAATCATACTGTAAATCCTTTTATAAAACAAAAGAGACACTGATAGATATATACCTAAATATCCAGACTATGTTAAATCTCAACTTTAAATCACTCAGATAAATTTGCTTCATATTGAAGTTGGTGTAAAATCAATAGCAATTGGAAAGAAGGAAGGAAGGAAGGAAGGAAGGAAGGAAGGAAGGAAGGAAGGAAGGAAGGAAGGGAAAGAGAAGGGGTAGATGGAGGGAGGATGGAGGGAAGGGAGGGAGGAAAAAGAAGGCAAAGACCAAGGAAGAATCATCATATTGAAATTAGTGTCAGTATTAGTCAACAGCTGTTTGAATGAATGAGTGATGGTGCAAGATATAATGAAACACAGCAGTATTTCTACAGCACTAACTCCCTGTGCCATTTTAAAATTCCTCTATATAATTAACTTCCTGGATGATCAGCAGGCAGCATAAATCTTTATTGGTACTATTAAGGGTATCTGAATTATTGAAAAAACACTCTTCCTACCACATTTTATTAAGAAGCATGACACATGTTTTATGGCATGTCTCTTCATTTTGCATCAAGTGTGTGAAATAAATATACAAAGAATTTACTAGGCTCACAGTCAAGACTCGGCAGCGCACATGCTTGTATTTGGCCTCCCAGCTGTCCTGGGTTTCAACTCTGCTATGCACACCAAGGTTCACAAGCTGACCAAAGACTATTCACCATTACCATGGTCAAACCACCATTCCTTATCAGCCTGGCCCTTTATTTTTGAGGCAGCAGCTTTTTAAAAAAAGATCTATTTATTTATTTATTTATTTATTTATTTATTTATTTATTTATTTATGACATTATGAATGTTTTGTCTGCATGTAAGTATGTATTGCACCACACTCATGCCCAGTGCCTATAGAGGCTTTAAGAGAGTATCAGATCCCTTGGAACTGGAGCTGCAGGTGGTTGTGAAACACTATGTGGGTGCTGGGAACTGAACCCATGCCCTCTGTATGAGTAACAAGTGCTTTTAACCATGAGCCTATATCTAACCATCCCGAGGCTGTATTTTTTATATTCTGTTCTGTAGAAAGTTACGGTCACACAGTTGATGTCATGTGTGAACTCCACCATTGGTGGCACCCTATCTTTTCACCTGTTTTGCAGAGTCCTGATTGTAAGTGTTAAACTGTCAACTTCACAGGGTCTAGAATCACCTAGGAGACAAGTCTGTGGGCACATCTGCTGAGAAAGATTTAGATTAGATTAGTTCTTGGCATACCTATGAGAGACTTCCTTGAGTAGGTTAATCAAGATGGTGAGAAACACCATGCCATGGACTGGGGTCCTGACTGTAGAAAAAGGAGAAAGTGAGCTGAGCACCATCATCCATCTCTCTCTGCTTCCTGACTGAAGATCCAACATGACCAGCCTCCTCATGCTCCTATCCCCATGCCTTCCCCGCCATGATGGACTGTACCCTCAAACTGTGAGACACAATAAATCCTTCCTTCTTTAAGATTTTTTTTTTTTTTTTGGTTTTTTGAGACAGGGTTTCTCTGTGTATTTTTGGAGCCTATCCTGGCACTCGCTCTGGAGACCAGGTTGGCCTCGAACTCACAGAGATCTGCCTCTGCCTGCCTCTGCCTCACAAGTGCTGGGATTAAAGGTGTGTGCCACCAACGCCTGGCCCTTTAAGTTGTTTTTATAGGGGTGTTTTGCCACTGTAACATGAAAAGTAACTAAAACATAGGTCATAGTCCCAGTTTATGGGATGTCCTGTGTCACATTCTTTTTCCCCCTACTTGGTGCAGAACATACATCCTTGTCTCTACTTGAAGCCCACAAAGATAGCCCTTTCTGTCTGGTCCTCTGAATCCCACATTTTACTCCACCACACCCCTCTATAACAGAATGCTACTCTTCATGTACATTTTCTGGCCTAACCTTTACACTGTAAAAATGAATGTCTGGGGGCTAGATAGATGGCTCAGTGGTTAAGAGCACTTATTGCTCTTGCAGAGGACCCAAGTTAGTTCCCAGCATCTGTGTCTGGTGGCTCATAATTATCTGCAACTCTAGCTCTAGGGGATCTGATGCCATCTTCTAGTCTTTGAAGGCACTTGTATACACACACACACACACACACACACAGAGAGAGAGAGAGAGAGAGAGAGAGAGAGAGAGAGAGAACAACAAAAAGAATTTTTTTCAAAAGATGAATGGATTTTAATCCCAGCACTCAGGAAGTAGAGGCAGGTGGATCTCTGTGAGTTCAAGGCCAGCCTGGTCTCCAGAGCAAGCGCCAGGATAGGCTCCAAAGCTACACAGAGAAACCCTGTCTCAAAAAAACAAAACAAAACAAAACAAAACAAAACAAAAGATGAATGGAATTTTATATTCAATTCAACTTCTTTTTTATTTAAATTCTTTAATTACTACTCATATTTGCATATCCATCCCCCATTCCCTCACCTCCCACCCTCCCATGTTCCCCACCAACCCCCCATCCCCACCTCCTCCCCAGGGATAATGAGGCCCTCCACAGGGGACCTTCAAAGTCTGTCATATCATTTTGAAGAGGGCCTAGGCCCTCCTTGCTGTATCTGGGCTGCAGTAGTATCCCTCCATAGGGAATGGGCTCCCAAAGTTCATTTGTGCCCTAGGGTTAAAGACTGGCTCCACTGTTAGAGGTCCCATAGACTGTCTTGGCCTCATAGCTGACACCCACATTCAGAGGGCTTAGTTCGGTCCAATGCTGTTTCCCCAGCTTTATGACTAGGGTCTCCATGCTCTCACTCAGTCAGGTCAACTGTTTCTGCAGGTTTCTGCAGCACCATCTTGGCTGATTTGCTCATCCCTCCTCCCCCTCCACAACTGAATTCCAGGAGTATGGTTCAGTGCTTAGCTGTGGGTGTCTGTTTCTGCTTTGAACAGCTACCCGATGAAGGCTCTAGGAATGGTAACCAAGGTAAACATCAATCTCATTATAGGGAAGGGCATTAATGGCATCTTCTCCACCACTGCCTGGATTCTCAGTTGGTGTCATCCCTGTGGATCCCCTAACATTTCCCCTGTGCCAGACCTCACTCCACACCTGTGCTGTCTCCCTCTATCAAGGCATCTCCTTTCTTGCCCTCCTCTATTCCTCCCCTGTCTCAGTCCTCTTGTTCTCCTCCCCCATCCTCTTCTTCCCTTCCTACCTCCTTCCTCTCCAACCCCCCCATCCCCCTTCCACTTTTCTCAGGGGTTCTTGTCCTCCTCCCCTTCTTTGAGTCTTTGAGGGACTATGCAATCTTCTCTTGGGGTCTCCATGTTTCCCAGCTCCCCTGGCAGTGTGGATTGTAGACTGGTAAATCTTTGTTCTATGTCTAAAAATCATATATGAGTGAGTACTTACCATGTTTATCTTTTTGTGACTGGGTTACCTCACTCAGGATGGTTTTTTCTATGTCCGTCCATTTGCCTGTGAATGTCAAGATTCCATTGCTTTTTTCCGCCGAGTAGTACTCCATTGTGTAAATGTACCATAATTTCTCTATCCATTCTTCAGTTGAGGGGCATGTAGGTTGCTTCCAGTTCTGGCTATTACAAATAATGCTGCTATGAATATAGTTGAACATATGTCCTTATTGTATGAATATGCATTCTTTGAGTATATGCTCAAGAGAGGAATTGCTGGATCTCGAGGTAGACTGATTCCCATTTTCCTGAGAAACCATCATACTGGTTTCAAAAGTGGTCGTACAAGTTTGCATTCCCACCAGCAATAGAGGAGTGTTCCTCTTTCTCCACATCCTCTCCAGCATAGACTACCATTGGTGCTATTGATTTTAGCCATTCTGATAGGAGTAAGATGGTATCTCAGAGTAGTTTTGAGCAGCATTTCCCTGATGGCTAAGGATGTTGAGCACTTTCTCAAGTGTCTCTCAGCCATTTTAGATTCCTCTGTTGAGAATTCTCTATTTAGTTCTGCACTCCACTTTTCAATTACATTGTTTGGTGTTTTGGTGGTTAGTTTCTTGAGTTCATTGTATATTTTGGTGGTCAGCCCTCTGTCAGCTGTGGGGTTGGTGAATATCTTTTCCCATTCTGTGGGCTGGTGTTTTGTCTTGCTGACTGTGTCCTTTGCCTTACACAAAACTTAAGTCCAAATGGATCAAAGACCTCAACATAAATTCAGCCACACTGAACATTCTAGAAGAGAAGGTAGGTGGTACCCTCAAACAAATTGGTACAGAGACTGCTTTCTGAACACAACACCAGTAGCACAAACATTGAGATCAACAATTAATAAATGGGACCTCCTGAGACTGAGAAGCTTCAGTTAGACTTCTCTTAACAAATAACAATGGATGAAAACCCAGCTCAGTGGTGAAATGAGAACTAATTGGTATGATGACAAATTGACCAATTCAAGTACCTAGCAAGGCACCCCCTCCTCATCTCACGGCTTTCTCTCTGTCTCCTGGTGGGGAGCTGGATGATCAGTTAATCAATGCATTTATTTTGTCAGCTGTCACCCTGTGGCATCCAGACACTTCAGCTACATGACCTGGGCCAGGAAATGGAAACCTGTCAATGTCAAAACCATCTCATGTCTACCATATGCCTTTCTTGGCATATGGATTTTCAATGCATTTCTGCCTGACTTTGTAAATCTAAGCCGTGACCTTGCTTTCAGCTGCTGGCTCTCTTTAATTATTACTATCAACTGCAACCAGCTTGAGTCAGTTTGTGTCTAAGTTATCTGAGCTCAGCCAGTTCTAACCATAAAATTTCTTGTCTAGGCTCTGAGGAGATGACTCAATTAGTAAAGTGCCTGCCATGGAAGCATGGGGATCTGAGTTCAGATCTCCAGCTCCCACATAAAAAGCCAAGGATGGGGCACATACCTATAACACAGTGCTGGGGCAACAGAGACAGGGCCATCTCCCGGGTCTGCTAGCCATCCAGCCTAACCACCAACATGCTCTAGGTCCAGTGAAAGACCATGCCTCAAAAAACAAGGTAAGAAATGATCAAAGAAAACACCCAATCTCCCATGTCAACATATGACTTCCATGTCCACAAAGGTGGACACACTGGCACATATCATATAGACACATACATATGTACTTATATACATGCATGCATACATACATACATACATAAATACATACATATACAATTTCTATTCTGTGCTAACAGCTCTTTTCCATGAATACATATAGACATACTCAAATGTACATATGTACAAATGCATACACATACCAGTTCAAACTAGTTTTTTCTTCTCATCAGGGAACAGGCATTTATACACACATTGATTTGTC
The DNA here is from genome assembly GCF_003668045.3 of Cricetulus griseus. Classification (NCBI taxonomy): domain Eukaryota; kingdom Metazoa; phylum Chordata; class Mammalia; order Rodentia; family Cricetidae; genus Cricetulus; species Cricetulus griseus. The sequence continues at coordinate 112,221,075 of NC_048597.1, read as the reverse complement.
CTTTAACTTGTCATGCACAATTGTTTTCTTGGAATAACTTAACTCTTGTTGGGATCTTTTTCTAATGCATAAGTAAATTACCAACAATGTCAAAGAGCTGAGCTTTTGAAACTGAGATCTGAGCTTTGCAAAGTAGGGCCCATAAGTTCCTGGATGATTAGACAGAATTTTGAGAGACAAAACCAAACTGTTAAAAAAAAATATTTCTCAGAGGGCTGGGAGATGGCTTGGAGAGTAAGATGTTTGCTCTGCAAATATGAGGACCTGAAATTGATCATTAGAACATACACAAAACAGGTGGGGGCACACTTAAAATCTTGATACTGAAGAAGTGGAGGCAGGTAGATTCCTTGGGCTAGTTAGCCAGCCAGTCTAACCTCAGGGGAGTTCAAGGCTATTTAGAGACCCTGTCTCAAAAAACAAAGTGGGACTGGAACTGTAGCTCAGTGGTGAAGCACTTGCCATCCATGCTTGAGCTATATGTTCAAACCCTAGTATTGCCAATAAGAGGAAAAATAATGCTAGAACGAACTTTGGGTTGGCAAGATGGCTCAGCAGGTAAAGGCACTTGCAGCTAAACCTGATGACCTAAGTTCCAGTCCCAAGACTCACAGGACAGAATGATAGGACTGACTGGAACAAGATGGCCTCTGACCCTTCACATGTACACCATGGCACACACCCAAACAGCAACAATAATAATAAGTCAAAACATTTTTTAAACCATCAACAAAAAAAGCAAGGTTGATGGGTTCTGAATGAATTAATGACACCCATGATTGTCCTTTGGCACACACACACACACACACACACACACACACACACACACTAACATACATCCATATACACATACACAAATGACGTAGTCAGGAGTACAAGTGTTTTCTGCCACACAAGGAAGACAGAAAGTTCTTTTGTTGTAAAGAGATTCTAGCAATAGAATAATGAAGTTCATTTCTATACCACTGAAGAGAGTTTTTAATATTTATTGCAGATCCACTAAATTCTAGATATTCTTGTCAGCTGACCATCACCCCAACAAGTTCCAGAGATAATCCACTTAAAAGGAGGAGTGGTTCCTTTGGCTCACAATGTTGAAGGCTTAATTGGTCCAGTGTTTGGAGCCAATAATGAGGCCTTACATCATGATGGAAGCCTGTGGTGAATCACAACCTTTCACCTCATGGACAGGACACAGTAAGACAGAAAAACAAGGAAGAGACTGGGCTCCCACAATTCTATGAGATGGCACACCCACAATGATATAAGACTTCTCATTAAGCCCTACCTCTTAAAGGTTCTACTACCTCCTAAGATGGAGATATGGAGGTCAGCTCTGTGTGTGTGTAAGAGAAAGGGGGGAATACAGAGAGAGAGAGAGAGAGAGAGAGAGAGAGAGAGAGAGAGAGAGAGAGACAGAGAGACAGAGAGAGAGACAGAGAGACAGAGAGACAGAGAGAGACAGAGATAGACAGAGAGAGACAGAGAGAGACAGAGACAGAGAGACAGAAAGAGTGAGAGAGAGAGAGTGAGAGAGAGTGTGAGAGAAAGAGAGAGGTGTAAGTCCGAAGACAACTTTAAGTGTCAGTCCTTTGATTTCTTCCACTTTTTATTTGAGACAGGGTCTCTCATTGGCCAGGGTGTTCCACACATAGGCTAGGCTGGCTGGCCATTTTGCTTTCCAGGGATCTGCTTGTTTCCACCTCCCATCACTGGAATTATAAGTGTGCATTTCCAGGCTCATCTTTTTATGTGGGTCCTAGGGGATTGAACTCAGGTCCTCCCACTGGCATGACAACTACTGACTGAGCTATCTCCCCAGCCAAAGACCAGCATTTTAACACATAGACCTTCAGGAACATTCCATATCCAAATTATAGCACCAGGCAAACTTGTTCTAGACATAGGATGTACAATTATCCCCACTATCCCATACTTACAGCCTAGAGAAGGGTGCACAAGTTGACAGACAAGGGTGTGATAAATATTCTAGAACCTGCAAAAAAGGCAGGCATGGCTGCAAGTGCCTGTAATCCCAACACTGAGAGTTGGAGACAGGTGGATCCTGAGAGTTCACCAGCTAGCCAGCCTCCTCAGAGAATGGCAAACTCCCTACTTAGTGAGACTCCCTTGTCTCAAGAGATGAAAAGGGTTCGTTTGAGCCTATGATAGCATCATGAGTAACCAAGAGGGGAAAACTCAGGGAGTGAGCAATGGCACAGAGGAGGAGGGATGTTCTCCTGGAATGAGGTATACTCCAGTCAGACTTTGAAGCAGCACAGGACTAAGCAAACTGGGAAAAGAAGCAGAAGGGAGGCAATGGATGCTAAGAAGAGTAGAACATGTGTGGGGAAGTTCAGTGTGCAGTGTGGAGTAGAAGAGAACACGCTGGGGAGATGAGCCAGAGCCAGGCCATAGCAGAACTTGTAGGTTATGGAGCAGAGCCCAGAGCTTGGAATGAATCTAATACAGAACTCTTGAAGCACTGCAATCAAGAGGCTGCATTCGATGAAATGTGCATTTTAGAAAGATTAGAATGATTACTCGGCGTGGAAAGTGGGGGGAGGGGGAGAGTGAGGGAGACAAGAATCAAGGCACAGTGAACAATTAGGAGCTCACTGGAATAATAGGAGCTAAAAATAATGCAGCCCTTGAACTGAGCAGAGCATTGCTTTACCAAAAAAGCACAGCCATGCTCTCCCGCTGGCCACGTCTTATCTTGTTCTTCCAATGGAAGCCAAAAAAACATTGTGCTAAATTGCAGGCATCTCTGTGTGGATCCAGAGGAACCGGGGCCAAGTGTACAGATTGCTGGAGACCACAGTGGATACTGGAATGGAGCATCAAAACATTAGCAACCAGGGACTGGGGAGGTGGCTGAGTCGGGTATTTGCTTGCCACAAAAGCAGGAGGACCAGAGTTCGATCCCCAGCACCCATTTAAAGAGCAGGCCAGTATAGAGTGTTTAATGACTTCTAGTCCTTTACTGACTGTGGTGGTAAATAACAGAATAAACGTTTTTTGAAATGTGGTCCAGGTAGAATAAAATTCAAAAAGATTGGGCCTAGGAAGAGGGATTGGTAGTTAGACCATTTGTTTCTAAAGAATGATGAGTTCAAAGGCCCAAAAGACTTCGTGAATGCCAAGATGCCATGGTAGCCTGTCTGTAATTCCAGCCTCATAAGGTAGAGGTGGTGGATCCGCAGAACAAATTGGACTAGCCTTATCAATGAGCTCTGTGCCCCAATGATTAGGATGTAAGTGTGATCAAGAATGATCTCTGACATCAACCCTGGGTCTCCACATGAATGCACACACATACACATGCACCCACCCAAAAATGTGCCTGTCCACACATATGCAAAACAAGCATGTAATACACACACATACACCTACATGCACAATGTATATGCATGCACATACATATATGCACGTACGTGCGTGCGCGCGCGCGCGCGCGCGCACGCACACACACACACACACACACACACACACACACACACACATTTTAAAAGTAAACTAAAATTTCAATCTCCAGGAAGCTGTCAGTGTTTACCTGGAGCTCCTTGAAAAGCAGGTCATTTCCCAGATATGGAAACCACCATGGAAGGAACAGATTTATCAGAGGAGATAACACCCCATATTCTAAGCAGGTTTAATGTCAATTATGGTCTCATTCTCTCCCCTATTTTGATTATTCTCACCTTCTGAGAGAAGTGCAGGTAAATTTCTATTGGGCACATGCTATAGGAGGAATAAAACCTGAGGGCACTGTAATTGAGACAATATAAGTCCGTCCACACCAAGATAAACCCATATAATTCTACTGATGTGAGGGCACTTGGACTAGTCAGTTTCACAGAGATAGAGAAACAAGCAGTGCTTTCCAGTGGCTGGGGAGAGATGAGCATGGGAGCTATTTACCCAGTTAAAATTTCAGTTTTGCACATTGGAAAGTTCTGGAGATGGATGGATGGCCATGACAGTTGCTCAGCAATGTGAATGCACTTAACACGATTGAACAACACACTTAGAAAGAAGATTGATAGGGTGAGTTTTGTGTTATGTACATTTTAACACAATTAAAATAAGAAAAAATATGTGTCTGTAAGAGAGAGGCAGTAGCAGAAGGCTTAGTCAATACAAAATACATTATGTGGGTATTTTTCAAGCTAAGTAAAAATGTTCTCTATTCCATTCCTCTGCTTTTACAGACCCTTCCTTCTGCTCTCTACCTCATTCACTCGAGACCTGTGTAGAGACCATCCTCATATCCTTATAGCTTAGGTGACTCCAACTTTAACCCCTGTGTCAATTCATTTTGTGTTACTAAGATAAAATATAGGAGGCTGATTACTTTATGAAGGGGGAGAAGTATAAACCTTGGGTCAAGGTTTTTGAGGCTTAAGCCACCAGCCTTGGTTAACGTGAAGGCCCCATGGTGGGTAGATGATTATATATGTGCCTGTGTGGAAGAAAGGTCATGTGGCAAGGGAGAAAGTGAAAGACAGAGCTGGGAAAGACAAATTCATTTTACAACAACCCATTTTGTGACAACCAATCCCCTCCTAATCCAGTCCTGGTAGACCAGCGTTAATCCTTTCCAAAAATGTGAACCCCCACCCCTTGCCTAGGGAACAACTATCCCACCCATTAGCCATCAATATTCTGGCTGAACCAAGCCAGCCATGCAGACTCTATTCACCTAAGTTCCAGCTCAGTTTCTTACTGCCCACCAGAAACCCAGCTCTCCACCTCCCACGTGGAACTCACTCCTCCACAAACACATCTGCGGTTACAATCTGATCTCAGTTACTGTCTCAGTTAGAGTTTCTATCACTATGAAGAGACACCATGACCATGGCAACTCTTACAAAGAAAACTATTAATTGGGTGGCTTACTTACAGTTTCAGAAGTTCAGTCTGTTATCACCATGGTGGAGAGCATGGTGGCGTGCAGACATGTGATATGGAGAAATAACTGAGAGTCCTACATCATGCAGGCAACAGTAAGTGGACTGAGACACTGGGCAGTATCCTGCACGAAAGAAACCTCAAAGCCTGCCCCCATAGTGGCACACTTTCTTCAACTAGGCCATACCTACTCCAACAAAGCCACACCTCCTAATAATGCCACTCCCTGTGAGTTTATGGGGGCCAGTTACATTCAAACTACCACAAGTAGCAATAGTCTTAGTCCTGGTTCATATCAGAGCACCAAGTCTTCTGTGCCTCTCAATTTACAACCTTGAGATGGTTGACTTTCACTGTTAATGTGACTGGATTTAGAGTCACCCAGGAGACACACTTCTGGATGTGTCATTGAGAAGGTTCACTGAGAAGGGAAGGCCTATCTTAAAGGTGGTCTGCAGTATCCCATGAGCAAGAGTCCTAGACTGATGTAAAAATAAAGAAAGAACAAAGCTAGAAGAACACTATGGGATATGACATCCTATTCTGTCCCCTGTGAGCACCCACACATGTTTACACACAAATAAGTATTTTAAAAGAGTCATGGGTAAGTGTTTCAAGTCACCCTAATATGTCCCTTAACTGTATCCATTCTTTAGATTCTAATACTTCAGTCTCAACACAGTGTGTGTGTGTGTGTGTGTGTGTGTGTGTGTGTGTGTGTGTGTGTGGTGTAGAGGTGCAGGCCAGAGAACAACTTCTGGTGACACTTCTTAGGCACTATCTACCTTGTTTTTTTGAAACAGGATTTCAATTGCATGGAACTGAGGATCAAGGATCAACCTATCTCCCTATCTCCACATGCCACCATATCTGGCTTTTAAAATGTGGGTCCTGAGGATTGAGTTTAGATCCTCATGCTTGGAAGGCAATCACTTCAGCTACTGAGCTATCACTTCAGTCCTCAGTACCACTTTTTAGTTATTTAAACACACACACACACACACACACACACATACATGCATACACAGAAACACACACATGTTCATGCAGGCACAAACACATGCACACACTCTATTCTCTTATTAAAAACATGTCCTCATTGTTCCTCATTGATTAGAAAATAAATTCCCCCTACCTCTCTAGGCAGAGAATGAAATTAGTTGAGGAATCTGAATACAATAATTGCCCTAGCTTGGGTCAGTTGTCTACCCCCAATCTGATTGAATATGACAAAACGAATGTCATCATTTCAGAAGAAGGCAACTGAGGTAGGCACTTCTAAAGAGGACACGCTAAGGTCTTTCCCCTTGGTTATTAAATTAAACAGTCATCTGGGATCGGCTGTGATGAGAACTAAAAGATGTCACTGAAGTCCCAAATCAGTTTATCGTTCAAACATGGACGGATTGCTATGGCCTGTCCAAAACAAGGTCTTAAATGCAGGGGTTGTCAGTGGCTTGCAGCAGAAGAGGCAGTCGGAGAGGCTTGAAGCAAAAGTCCAACTATGTGGTAGTGTTTGCTTTGGAGATGAGGGATTATATGCAAAGCCCCCCCAAAAAAAGAAACAGCCCCTGGGAGTGGAGAAGGACTTCAACCAACAGCCAGGCAGGAGGGATGGACTCTAAACCTACATGCACAAGAAAGTCAAGATTTCCAGTGGTCTGGATGGGCTGAAAGCGAGTTCTTCCTTATACCTTCCATATGTGATCCCAGCCTGGCTAACATCTTGATTTCTACCTTGTAAAACACTAAGTGGAGAACCCAGTCAAGCACACCCAGATGTCTGACCTAACATACTTCAAGATGATAAATGACTGTAGCTTTAAGCTGCTAAAATCAGAACAATTTGTCACACAGGTATAAAATTTAAATAAAACAACTGAGCTATTTCGTGGGGGCAGGCGGTAAGGAGGGCTTCCTGGAGTTCAGAGGCTGTGCTGAGGTGACAATTCCATTCGTAGATGCTCCAGCTATCAACCCAGTTGAAATGCTCCCACACACTTCTTTGTGGCCTTTGTTCCCTTGCTCTGTGTGACATTGACTTTGGAACTTCATGGACACAATTATTGAAAAGATGTTTTCAAATTAAAATCACGTTGTAAAAAGATTTGTCAGTGTGTGTGTGTGTGTGTGTGTGTGTGTGTGTGTGTGTGTGTGTGAGTGCGTGTGCGTGCGCGTGCGCGTGCGCGTGTGTGTGTGTGTGTGTGTGTGTGTGTGTGTGTGTGTGTGTGTGTGTGTGTGTGTGTTTGAATGTAGGTATGTGTACCACATGTGATCTCCAACCCTAAAGAAAGTGCTAGATCCCCTGGAGTGGAGAGTGGAGTTACAGGTGGTTGTGAGCCCTGATATGGTTGCTGGAAAACAAACCCAGGTCCTCTGCAAGTGTTAACCACTGAGCCATCACCCCAGCTCTGAAATAACTTCTAACACACACTTTGGGAATTTTATAAATTTATAGAATATATGAACACTCCTCCAAGATTCCTCCCTCACAACTTCATGCCCCCCCCTTTGAGTCTAATAAGTGGTGTCCAAACGTGCACAGGTGTGGAGCCGAGCACTGGAACATGGGCAACCTACCAGGTGCTTCGTTCTTTAAAAGATCTGACTCTCCCTACCCTGGCAGCTTTCAACTGGCAACAACTCCTTGGCGAGGAGTTGGGTTCATAAGTCCATCCAATATATACTAGAATTTGGACTGGCCTCATCTTATAGGCAAGCACAGTTGCTGTGAGTTCATGAACACAGCAAATCATGTAGTGTTTTGTCTCCCAAAAGTCCTCCCAACCTCTGGCTCTAACAATCTTCCCACCTTCTTCTCTGCAATGTTCCCTGAGTCTTAGGAAAGGGAGTGGGATGTTGATATCCCATTTAGGGATGAACCCTCTACAGGCACATTTGTCCTAATCTGGGCACACTGGTTTTATGATTGTCAAGGTCCAATATGATATCCATCTCCCACAAATCATTGTATATGGGTAATAAGCTTGATAAATTCTTCCTTCTCCTTCTTCTTCATCTTCATCATCATCATCTCCTCCTCCTTCTCCTCCTTTTCTTTTCTTCTCTCCTCTTCTCAACCCCTCCCCAAAAATACACCACTAAATTATATGTGTATCTCTTAACTTGGAGAAAAACAGTCATTTTCACTTAGAAAATAAAAGCACTAACCCACTATCCATGCCTTCTAACAATTCTAGCTTAAGAAAATAATCATTGCCTGAGCATGGTGTCATATACCTTTCATTCCAGCACTGGGGAGGCAGAAGCAAGTGGATTTCTATGAATTGTAGGCTAGCCTGGTCCACATTCTTAAGTTCCAGGTTAGTCATGGCCACATAGTGATACCCTGTCTCAAATATGCAGATATATAATATATAATAATATATCTCATATATAATATGCAATCCTATATTGTATAATATATATTATTTTGGAATCAGAGGAAAATATGAACCACAGATGCTTCATTTACTAGCTGGGAATATGACTTACCATTTGGGTCACTGAATATCATAGAAAACTAACTTAAAGGAAGATTTATTTGGGCTCATGGTTTCAGAAAATTCAGTCCATCATGGTGGGGAGGCTACAGTGGAACAGAAAGGCTCATATCATGGCAGATAGGAAATAGATACAGGAAGGATCATCTAGGGCAAAATGCAGCTTCCACAAACACATCTCCAGTGGCCTACTTTCTCTACCGAGACCCTACCTCCTAGTTTCCATCATCACTCAGTAGCATCATCATACCATGAATCCATCAAGGGCTTCATCCATTAATGAAGTCACTGCCCTCATAATCTAACTTCCCTTAGAAATAACAGACACACACTCTGGAGTATGCCTTGCAAATCCTCAGGGCGTCTCTTGTAAGAAGCAGCATGCTATTTATTTTGCATTTTCAATATAAAAGCACCCTCCACAGTTTTAAGTTCAACAAAGATTTATCTCAGGATGAAAAAAGTAAAAACCCCAGGTATGAGAGCAAGCCAACTTGGAGGGTCTCTAAAGACAGGATGTCAGGAACAAAGGCAAGATCTAACTCATCTGATGTGTTCCTCAGGGTAGGGTGCTCTAGTATAATATGAAGACTAAGGGGTAAATGGTCCAAGGACCACAGAGATAAAGGTAGTTTAACCCTTCCCATCTTTGTTCTAGTGTGTTAGTGATGTGGATTACAGAAAGGCATAATTGAGTCTCCATTGTCTAGTCTGAAGTTTGCTTTATTCCCTGATGGGACCAGCCTGTGATGCTCCCAGCAGGGCCTGTCAGTTCTGGCCTTGTTCTTCTGGCAGGAAGCCTCCTGTCTTAGGGGAACAGGGCCATAATCTAATGTCTATAGGAAAGTATTAACCTTAGGCCACATATGGGGAAGAGTTCCTGAGCACTCATCCAGTGAGGAAATGAGGAAGGGACATGGTCTCGGGGCTATAAAAATTGCTCTTTGTGCTCCTGTGGTGCATTTTCTGTAGGCTGGTTTTGGAGAAACAAAAATAAAATGCCTGGTCTTTCGTGACTCAGAGTCTCACAAAATTCATTATTATAAAGTGTGGGTCCTCGTTCCCCATGTCTCTCAGTTCAATCAAGTTGACAATCAAGATGGACCCTCGTGCTATGTGACACCTCTCCATGTTAGGTCATCATCTATCAGATGAGAGCTGTGGTATCACCTCCTGTGATTCACGGCTTTGCTGTGAGCATCCATCTATATAATGCCCGCTGAGTCCTTCAGGGCTGCCTGACACAAAGTCTGTACTCTGTGAATGAAAAGGAGATAACTATCTGTAGGACTTTAAAATTGAGTGTGCAGGCTGAAAGGAGGGCTCAGTTGTTAAGAGCATTCTCTGCTCTTTGTACAAAACCTGAGTTCAGTTCACAGTACCCATGATGGGAGACTCACAACTGCTCATATCTCCAGTTCTAGGGGATCTGACATTTCGTCTGGCCTCAAAGGGCACCTGTGTGCATTTGGTGCACACACATACATTCAGTCATATACATATACACATATAATAAAATAAACCTTTAAAATCATGGATGCTAGCTTGGGCTGTTACAGAACACATGCCCTTTGTGTTGGGTTTTGTATTGGCTTTGAGTTTCTTGGATTCAGAATCATTGTTCTTCCTGGCTCTGGATCCATCACCTCTCTGCCCTATGGGCTGCTTCCAGCTTTTCATTTCTGAATTAGCTGTAGATGCTCTTTCGGTCAGGCACGAAGAAGAGAAATGTAGGAAACGCATGTCGTAGACAGCTCTTCTTTCAAGTGTCATTTCACAGAGTCGAGCCCAGATGCTGGAGTGCTCTGAGCACAGGGTAAATAGACCTCTACCATCAGTGATTGCTTCCAAGCAGGCTGTGGTTGCTATATCCTGGAGGAACATCTGAGTTGAATTACTGGAAATGTCAGGAGCAAAACAGGGCAGATTAAATGGGCACTGAGAAGTTCAGAGGGAGGCAGTAATTGCTCTTCATCTTAGTGTTAAAAAGAGGGAGTCTGAGGACTCAGGAAATGGAGTAAGCATTGTACAGGCAGAGCAGCCTTAGACATAGCTGGCAGCTCTCGGGATACCAGCAGGCTCTGAGGCATGGGATGGTACAACTGTGTAACCTGGAAGAAATGAAGACATGCAAAAGAGTGAAAGAGATGCTGTGTCAGAATTGTGTGGAACTCTAACTTTGAAAAATATTTACTTTATGACTCTGTGTGTGTGTGTGTGTGTATGTGTGTGTGTGTGTGTGTGTGTGTGAGAGAGAGAGAGAGAGAGAGAGAGAGAGAGAGAGAGAGAGAGAGCAGGTGCCTACAGAATCTAGAAGACAGGGGCTGGGATTATAGGCATTTGTAAATCACCTGATGAGGGTGCTGAGAACTCTGTCTTCTGATAGGCCAGTAAGTGTTCTGAAGTACCAGCCAAATCTCCCCAGCCCCAAACTGTAACTTTTGTTGCAAGAAATCATTTTCACGTTCAATTGCCCCTACTCCACACTAAGTTTAATGTATAGGCTCTGTCATAGCCAGATTCACATGACTGTAACAAATTGCCTGAGCTAATTGATGCATAGAAACAGAAAGGTTATTAAGCTCATAGTTTGAAGAGGTTCAAGTCCCAAAAGGCTCGGTGAATGTTCAGTAAAGACCACCATGTTTTTTAGGGGCTGGAGAGATGTTTCAGTTGGTGAAATGCCTGCCTTGTAAAACTAAGTTCCATTCCTAACACTCATATACAAAGTCAAGTGTGCTGAAACATATTTGCAATCCCAGTCCCTGAGAGGCAAAGCCAGATGGATTTCTGTGGCTTGCAGGCCAGACAATCTAGCCCAGTTGGTGAACCCTAGATCAGCAAGGAACCCTATCCTATGCAAAAAGCCTCCTAAGGAGCTGAATGAACTCTTGGTTCTTCTCTGGCCTCTACACATACACATGCACTTACACACACATGGGCATGCACACACACAAAATTTAAAAGTGTGTGTGTGTGTGTGTGTGTGTGTGTGTGTGTGTGTGTGTGTGTGTGTAACACTACATGCATGCAGAAGTCAGAAGACATTCCCAAGTGTCAATATCTGCCCTCCAACATTTTTAAGACCAGGCCATTTAGTTATTTATTACTATGTATGCCAGTCTACCTGGCCTGAGAGCTTCCAGGGCTTTTCCATCTCTGTTTCCGTTCTGCTATAGGATTCTGGGATTACAGGTGTGGTTATTATACCTGGCTTTATAGGAGCTCTGGGAGTTTTCACTCACGTCCTCATGCCTTTTATCAAGTGCTCTGACTTGGTGCTCTGTTTCTTGACCAGGGTGCTGACCTGAGTCTGAGATGGACCTACATACTGGTTAGTTTTAACTGTCCACCTGACACAACCTAGAATAACCAGAGAAGGGAGCTGCACTTGCTTGGTCCATGAGCATGTTTATGTGAGATAGTGTCAGGTGTTAATTGATGTAGGTAGACTCAGCCAACTGTGGTGATCTCCATTCCCTAGGCTGGGCTCTGAACTGAGTGTGAAGAAGCCTAGGAATCTGAATGCACTCACCTCTCTCTGCTCTTGGCTATGGATGCGATGTGACCAGCTGACTTAAGTCCAGGCCTCCATGACAGACTGTGACATGGAATTGTGAAATAAAACTCTCTGTACCTTAAGCTGTTTGTCACGGGGGTATTTTAGCACAGCAACAGGAAAGTAACTGGAACAACCTAGTTCTTTCAATTCTAGGAAGGCAACTATGCCTCTCTGGGCCACAAGCTTCTCATCTGCTAAATGTGGGAAATTGTTCCCAACTCCTTGCTGAGCTTTCTCTAAGGACAGGATGTTCTAGGTCTGTGACAGCTCATTCAGCTTCACTTCTGATGGGAGAAGTTTTCTTTCCATGTTTTTCCCTCCATTCGGCTTTTTATATATCTGTGTCTTCTTGAACTTGTGTCAATGAGATGGGATTTGGGAGTTTGTCCTGTGTAGCAGCAAGATACTATATATTCACTGATGTTTGGGGCCAGGGAGACCCTCTAGAGTATTGGTCTTAAACCTTCCTAATGCTGTGACCCTTTAACACATTTCCTTATGTGGTTACCCCCTCAACCATAAAATTATTTCCATTGCTACTTCATAACTGTAGCTTTGCTACTGTTATGACTCGTATTGTAAACACTTGATATGCAGCATATAATTTCATGATTGCAAAATGATTCAAGGGCGTTGCGACCCATGGGTTGGGTGTTCATACATGTGTCTATACGTATTTACATGTTCCACACATTTATGTGTGTTATACATATATGTGACATGATATATATATATATATATATATTATATATATATGTGTGTGTGTGTGTGTGTGTGTGTGTGTGTGTGTGCCTAGGAGCAACATTTCTCATTCAAAACATAACAGGCTTTAGAAACTTGAGCATTTTATCTTGGGGTTTCAAGATGGTAACGGGGGCTCTAGACCTGTCTGCTCTGTCTAGTAGATATGCCTGGTGTGGTCACATATCCATTAAGTAAATAAATAACTCTCTCACAGCTTGACATTTTGGATCTGTCAAGAAGAGAAGCAGAGAGTTCCAGCTTCGCCCATGGCAGGCTTCAGAGCTGGACTTTGAAGGCATGATGTGTGACTTGCAGACAGGATGAATCTGCCCCGGTGGAGAAATGTGGATGCATGCTTGACAAATCAATTCTCCTTCTCAGAAAAGGAACAGGAAGGCTCCCACAGAGGTCAGGCAGCTCAATTACCGGAGGCAAAACAGAATGCAGCAGGTTCCTGAGGAGTGAAGGGGTCTCTGAGTGCAGATGCCAGCGCAGTCACCTGCCAGCGTCACCTGGGTGACTGGGACTTACTGCTGGGAGCCTCTGATATTAATGACATCGTCACCTCCACATGCAGGGCTGGCCTCTGCCTTCAGTCTCAGAGGTTCTGAAACATCTCACCCAAAGCTGGAGCTCTGTGATAAACAGCCAGTCCCTTTGGATCTGTGGAGCCTGCACAATGGCTGCCTTTGCTGATAGTCCTACATACCTACCCCCAGTGTTTGCCCTTTGCCAATCCTGACTACTCTTTGCAGATTGAAGAAACTAATATTTGGGCACCCCAGTGAACTAGAGATAATGTGCTTTTCAATCAAGAGCTGTCCATTAAGATACAGTCAATGATAAGGGGTGAGAGGCTGGGTTGAAACTCTCGACCCCAGTACCGCTCAGGCCCGAAGCTTCCTTGTCAGTTAGAAAGCTTCCTCATGAGGCTGGGGTAGTGGCTCAGTCAACAAAGTGCTTGCCAGTCGAGCATGAGGATCTGAGTGAGAGCCTCAGAAGCTGCCGTGTGTAGTGGTTTCTGCTGTATTCATAGCATTGTGGAGGAAAGAGGAATGACCCTGGGTCTCACTGGCCAGTCAGCTGCAGTGGCTAGGCAAGTTACAGGACAATGAGAGATCTTATTTCAAAAAACAAAGTGGATAGCACTTGTGGAATGACAAATGATGGTGTCTTCTGGCCCCTTTATGCATACACACATACACCACATATACTTATACATGCAACACACACACACACACACACACACACACACACACACATGGACAGATCCCAGTCTACATCCATGGGTCCAATCAACAGTGGGGTGAGTATGTCTGCAAAGCATTACACCCCCAATGAACTCCCACAGACTTTGATTCTTATCATATTGCCATTTAACAACCAGCCCCATAATAGTCACATTATGTTAGCATCATAACTTATCTAGGGATAATGTGAAATATGTGGGAAGATATGTGTAAGCTCTAGGCTTTGGAACCTGTGTGGAAGGATGTTCTGGAACTAACCTACCATGGATACTAAGGGATGAGTATGCATCCAATCAAATCTCATGATTGACAGATGCCTGTGTAAACAAGAAATAAAGGCTGGGGATGTGGCTCAATTGACAGAGTGATTGTCTAGCATGCAGGAAACTTTGAGTACCATACCCAGCACCCTGTAACCTGGGCACAGTGGTATATGCCTGTAATCCTAAACTGTAATCCAAGCATTTGAGCGGTGGAGACAGAAGATCTGTCATCTTCAGGTGCATAGTGCGTTAGAGGCCAGTCTGAGGTACACGAGACCTTGTCTCACAAAAGGAAAGGAAGGAAGGAGAGGGAGAGAGAGAATGAGAGAAAATAATTTTGTCATAGCCATGATCAAATACAATTATTTTGGCTCATGGTTCAGAGGTACAGTACAATATGGTGGTGGAAAGAATGGTGGCCGGTGCTTTGCTCAGCTGGTCATGTGGCATCCACAATCAGGAAGCAGAGAAAGATGGATGCTGGTGCTCAGCTCACTTTCTCCTTTTTCTTCTGTCTGAGACCCATGGAATGAAGCTGCCCACATTCAGGTTGCATCTTCTCTTCCCAGTTAAGTCTTTCTGGAAACGGCCTCATGGACACACCCAGAGATACAGCTCCATGGTGATGCTAAGCTTGATAGACAAAGATGACCCATCCAGCAGGCCATGACAAGACATACCTACCAATGATGTATGCTGTGCCCCGCCAGCTCCTCCCAGACTCATCTTCAAGTTTCATCACCTTTCATTAGTCTGTTCATGCTTTTAATCCAACGATGGATTAATCCTTGATTAGGTCAGGTCAATCATGATCCAGTCATCTCAGAAAACTTTCATACCCTGGTTGGAACTTACTCACCCCCTGAGTAGTTCTCAGTCCAGTCTGGGTGGCCATCAGGGTTAACCAACACAAGAGGGCTCAGCAGTGAAGGGAGTTTACCGCTCTTGCAGAGCACCTGAGTCCAGTTACCAGCACTGCTGATGGACAGCTCATACATAGCCACTTGCAACTCCAGCTTCAGGGGATCTGATAGCCTCTTCTGGCTTCTACAGACAAATGTGTGAGCATGTGTGCATGCTTGCACACACACACACACACACACACACACACACACACACAAATCATTTAAAAATGATTTCTTGCTGGGCATGGTGGTATATGTGTTTTATCCCAACACTAGAGAGGCAGAGGCAATTAGATTTCTATGAGTTCAGGGCCAGTCTTGTCTACATAGTGAGTTCCAAGGAGGGTGGGAAGAACTAACAAACAAAGATGGTTACCTGTCAAAGTTTAGGCTTCCCTGACATACATGGGTACCAACCCTCTCCCATCGCCATGACTAAACACTTGGTTTTTCTTCCTTCTTGCCTATTTGTACAAAACATTGGTTTGCAGATGTTCTTTTTTGTTCTTTTAGAAAGCTTTCAGTCTTTAGAGAATCGTACTTTTCAATTCTTTTGAATGTTAAAAGACATACATCCCTGTTCCTATCTACATGAAAAAAATGATATCCTGGTGTGTCCCCCTTGACATTAATGCCCCTTTGTGATCTACCTGCACAATTGTCAATTGTCTAATTTTTCTTCCTAATCAATAGAAGCCTGTAAAAAAATTTTTTTTCACATCTGCTGGGCTTTTAAAAGAACTCATTATAGGAATTCGGTACCTAGCTTGTCTGTTGAAAGCCTCCTCAGTTTCTCCAGGAAAAAGGCTCACAGGCAGTGCTACACTTGTCTCTTCACTGGAGACCACATGCCGGCAAATCCCTAAATGTTAAAGGAAAGCATATTGCAGAGGTTTCCTTTGGTACATTCCTATGGGTGACAGAGCTCTTTCTTAAAAGTCAAGGGGGCAGTGTATGAGGGGATACCACCAGAGCAGAAATTTATCTATGGAGAAAGGAGAAGAGAAAGGGGGGGGAAATGAAAGAGGGAGGAGGGAGTGATTCTCAGGGTCCCAACCTCTTTGGCTCAATTTGTAACAATGAAAATACATCCTGAATATCAGATATTTACATTACAATCCATAACAGTAGCAAAATTACTATTATAAAGTAGCAATGAAAATAATTTTACAGTTGGGAGTCACCACAACATGAAGAACTGTTTTCAAGGGTTGCAGCATCAGGAGGGTTGAGAACCACTGCTCTAGCAGATGTGGCTAGTGGGTCATATGCCTTTAAGGTGATATTCATTTCTGTTGCTGGCTGGGATCTCTGCTTCTTTTATTATTGTATACTGCTAGTATTATGTTTTGATTTATTTGTTTGCATTGTGTGTGTGTGTGTGTGTGTGTGTGTGTGTGTGTGTGTGTGTGTGTGTATGTGTATGTGTATGTGTACATATACATGCAGTGAGGTCAAAGAGCAACTCTCAGGAGTTGCTTCTTTCTTTCCACCTGTGTGGATCACTGGGACCAAATTCAAGTCATCTGGCTTGGTGGGAAGTACCTTTACCAGCTGTGGTGATTTGAATGAGGATGCTCGTGTGTGTGCACATACAGCACAGGCATATACATTTAGATGCTTAGTCCCCAGTTGATGAACTATTTGGGGAGGATTAAGAAGTGTGTCCTTGTTGGAGTAGGTGTATCTTTCTCAGAGGAGATACGTGATGGGGATGGCCTCTGACATCTCAAAGCCCATACCAGGCCCGGAGTCTCTCTATTTTGCTGCCTGTGATTCAGGGTGTAGCTCTCAGCTATTGCTTCAACACCATGACTGCCTGCATGCTGCTGTGCTCCCTGCCATAATGGCAATGCACTCACCCTCTGAAGCTGTAATCAAGTCCCCAACTAAATGCCTTGGCCATGGTATCTCTTGGCAGCAATAGAACAGTGAGTGACTAAGCCATTAGCTGAGCCACCTCGCCCCCCACTTTTCCTCCCCACCACTGCACCTTAATCCAGCAAGATGTGAGGAGCTGCTTCTCACATGGAATCATTCCAGCTGTTATGCCTCCCTCCCGACCCTGATGGAATCTGTTTCCTGAAACTGTGTGAGCCAAAACTAATTCATCCTCCTTTTGGCTATTTCTGCCGGGCATTCTGTCACAGCAACTAGAAAACTAACCAACACAGGCACTGTTAGGATCACAGGAAGAAAATGAGATGGGCTTGTTAGCCAAGTGTCAATCATGTGGAGGGATGGGAGTATATGATGGTGGATATTGATTGTACAGTTGATAGGTTATACAATCACCAAATAGACAGACCTCTGGGCATGTCTATGAGGGGGGTTCAGGACCTGGTTAAATGAGGAAGGAAGATCCACCCTGAATGTAGGCAGCACCATTCCATGAATAGGGTCTAAGACTGAATAAAAGGAGGGAGTGAGCTGAGCACCAGCATCCATCTCTCTCTGCTTCCTGACTGGGATGTGCTGTGACCAGCCGCCTCATGCTCCTGCTGCCATGCCTTCTCCACTGTGACTGACTGAGCTCTCTAACTGTGAGCCAAAAGAAACTCTCCCTTCCTTAAGTTGCTTTAGTTAGGTCTTGTTCTCAGCAACACATAAAGTAACTAATGAAGTCCAGGAAACAAACACTCATGAGTCAATTATTGATCCATTGAAAACAAGGTAGCCCCTTTAGATGGATAAGGCTACTCATTAGCTGGGCCCCCAATACCAGTCATTGTATATATCATAAAGAAATATGGGTGTTGTATTTTATAATCTTGTCATTCTTACAAAAGCCAGGGCTACATGCCTAGGGAATAGTGCTGCCCTCTGTGGTCGGGGCCCTCCTGCATCAATTCACAATCAAGACAATGCCCAAAGACATGCACACAGGCCAATTTGATCTGGACAAGTCCTCTGTTAGGACCTTCTTATCAAGTGATTCTAGGCTATGTCAACTAGGCAATTAAGCTTAGTAGGACAGGAGTCATAGTTACATGCATGTGTTAAAAATGGATTTCAACTTCCTACCTATGAGATTCTCATGAATACTTGAGAACTAAATTATGTGTAAATTCTGATGTCGAGGAAGAAAAACAAATGGCAAAAGTCATAAGTCAAACTAATCCAAGTCTAGTTTTGAAGCACAGTCTAAGTATGTCAAAATATATTACTTTCTTGAAAAGATTTGACAATTACGTTTTTTCTACTCTTCCCCACCCTCACCCATAGGCTTCCTTCTCTTTCTCCTTCTTTTCTAAACATGAAAAAGAATTCTGACTATTATGAATGAGAAAAATCCCTGGTGCAATCAATACTTCTAATATTTAAGCCCACTCATAAACCTACCCAGGCAAGCTATTGATTGAAGATTTTATGTTTATTTGTGTTTGACATGGTATGTGCATGTGAGTGCAGATTCCTTTGAAGGCCACAAGAGGGTGCAGAATTGAATAGAGCTATAATCACAGGCATTTATGAGCCACCCAACATGGATGTTGGGGATTGAACTCACATCCTCAACAAGAGTAGCTCATGTTCTTAACATGGAGTCATCTCTCCAGCTACCACTGATTGAATTCTAGGTCTGAATGTTAAGAGGGAATTGCAATGGGGGCTGGAGAGATGGCTCAGAGATTAACAGTGCCGACTGCTCTTCCAGAGGTCCTGAGTTCAATTCCCAGCAACCACATGGTGGCTCACAACTGTCCATTATGAGATCTGGCACCCTCTTCTGGTGTGCAGATATACATGGAAGCAGAATGTTGTATACATAATAAATACATAAAATCTTAAAAAAAAAGAGGGAATTGCAAGAAAATATCATGTGCATGGGAGAGCCTTGGGCTGGAGAAATGGCTCGATGGTTAAAAGCACTGGTTGCTCTTGCAGAGGACAGAGATTGGATTCCTAGCACTACACAGAAGTTTCCAACTGTCTCTAACTCCAGTTCCAGGGGAAATCACACCCTCTTCTGGCCTCTGCGTCACCAGTACACATATGGTACCTGCACATATTTGCAAACAAAACACCCATGTGCATATAACAAAAATAAATCAATCTTTAAAAAGAAAAAAAACAAAAGAAAGAAGGGAGAGCCTTGATCTAGGCTTAGTATTCTTCTAATCTGCTGACCTAAGATAAACCTTTGCAATCCCTCCCTAAATGTAGACTTGATAATGCCTTTGGTGGCATACACATACAACTGTGCACATCTGCACTTCTCAAGTAATAATCTATTCTTTTCTTTTAGATCATGAAGAAGTCTTTAGCATACTTCATTTGTTAGTAAAAAAATTCCCCTCTGGAAAAGTCACAGTGGCTTTTGAGAAATATTATAAATAGTCCTTCATTAATTGGAACCTACCCCACCTCAATCTTTTGGTGTTCGTGAGAACAATGTGGAAGACTCTCTGATCCCTGATGCACATAGATAATTTCATTGCTCTGGTCCTGGCTCCAACCCTAAGGGTATGGGTGGCCCATTTCTAAAATAGGTGCATTTGAAAGAGTTTGGATGAAGTGGGACCCACCCTAAAGTAAATTAGCTAATGAAACTTAGGCATACAGTTAGGAAAGAAAAAGCCACCAGTGAGATAAGACGTGATGTAGACTAAAGGTATATTTTGAAAAGGGGGGTAGAGGTAGAATGGTGTTTTTTATCCTCCAGCAGTGAGCAATGAGCAGATTCCTGTCCTATATACAGCAGTTAAAAACACAAGGAAATCCTTTGCTTAGAAAAAAGAAGGAATAATTAGAAGTCAGTTTAGGAATTAGAAAAGAGAAGACAGAAAAGGAAAAAGACAGGAGGGGCGGGCTGGGAAGATGGCTTAGTGGGTCAGGGTGCTTGCTGCCAAGTCTAATGGCCTAAACTCTATCCCTAGAACCTAAGTGGTGTAAGGGAGAAAACCAACTCCACCAAGCTGTCCTCTGACCTCTACACAGACATGCCTGTGCCTCCCAATCCACAAGGCAATGAACAATTGCAAAATCAGAATTTTAGATTTAGAGGTAAGGAAAAAAGAGGACAGGGTGGGAAGGAATCAGACCGCCGTCTTGAATGTTTGAAAGAAAGGAAAGGAAAAGAAACAGATTTAAGCTATGAGACTCTGGAAAGCACAACTGAGATTGATGTGAACAAAGCTGGCCCTTAGGATTCAAGCCTATCATCCCACTTACTTGGACAGAAGAAGAATCCCAAGATCAAGACGACTTGCTGGTACTACAGTGAGTTCAAGGCCAGCCTAGACAAGTTAAGGAGAGCTTGTCTCAGAAGAAAAAAATGTAAAAAGAGAGTTGAAATGTTATTCAAAAGTCAAGTGTCTATCTAGAATCCCCCAGTGAGGGGCTTGGGGTGTGGCTCAGTGGTAGAGAACCTCTCTAGAATTCCCCAGTGATGGGTTCAGTGAATATATGCAAGGCCCTGGGTTTAGTCTCCAGTAACCATATTTTTTTAAGCCATGGGTCCTTTAGATACACACTTTCCTTTCCCTAGAACTCTCTTCTCCCTTCACATCCCTTAAGTGTCTCCTACATTTCTTTAAGGCACCTCCCAGCATATTCTCACCTAGGGTTGTTACAGTTCAAGTCACAGACACCAGGATTGAAGTCAGTGGATAATAGGCCACCTTATTGTACAAAACAGGAGAGCTCAAGATGAGGCAATTCTACAATGTGCATCCAGTTCCTCTAACAATGTCAGCCGAAGATGGTCTTTCTATCTATCTGTCCCTGTGTGGCTACTTAGTGATGTAGGACCATAGAAAACACACAACCAGAATGAGGCAAAGGTCTTCTCCCTGGTGGGTCTCCCTTTCAGAGCAAGGGACCATTTCCCAGAGTCTTCCAATGGGCTTTTCTTAATCTTGATAAGCAGCATTGTGGCATAAATCCCTGTTTACACTCACCAGTGAGAGGGGGTTGGCGAGTAGCATACAGATGATGGGAACAAAATCAAATCCACTAGAAGAAATGATGGTTTGAAGTGGGCAACCAATGAAATGTTCTGCAATTCATTCATGACATATTATCTGACTCAGTGAAACCGCTGCCCCCTTGCATGTGCTCTCCCACCCTCCTCCCTCCCTCCCTTACTCTCCTCCCCTTCTCTCCTCCATTCCTTTCTTTCTTTCTCTCTTTCTTTCATTCTTCTGTCTCTTTAAGACAGGGTCTCTCTATGTACCCTGGCTGTCCTAGAACTTACAATGTAGACCAGGCTGGCCTTTGAGTTCTGGGATTAAAGGCATGCACCACCATGGTAAATGCCCAGAAATTTGTTTATGTGTTGCAGAAGTGAGAATTGAACCCTGGGCCTTAAACATGCTCTATCACTGAGCTGTGCCAGAGCCCCTCACTGGGCGATTCTAGGCAGGTATTCACCACAGAGCAACACCCGTTAGAAGCTACCTTCACTAAGGGATTCCCGGGAAGCATTTGTCTTAGAGTTTCTGTTGCTGTAAGGAAACACCATGACCAAAAAAACAGGTTGGGGAGGAAAGGGCTTATTTGGCTTACACTTGTACATTTTAGTCCATCACTGAAGGAAGTCAGGACAGGAACTGAAACAGGGCAGGAACTTGGAGGCAGAAACTGATGCAGAAGCCATGAAGGGAGCTGCTCACTGGCTTGCTCCTCTCCATGACTTGCTCAGCCTGCTTTCTTATAGAACCTTAGGATCACCAGCTCAGAGATGGCACCATCCACAATTGGTTGGGCCCTCCCCCATTGGTCACTAATTAAGAAAATGCCTTACAGCTGAATCTTACAGAGGCATTTTCTCAATTACAGCTCCCCCCTTTCAGATGACTCCTGCTTGTGACAAGTTGACTTAAAACTAACCAGGACAGCATTCTGTCCCTAAGCTGTGCCCCTAAGCCCTCACAGAGAACTTCTAAATAGGCACCATGCTCTCCCACTGAGCCATGCCTCACACCTTGACTGATGAATACTAGGTAGGCATTTACCACGGAACTATGTTCCACCATTCTTCTTACTCTTTCTTTCTCAACTCAGCCAAGAAGGTCTCAAACTTGTACTTTTCCTGCCCCAGCCTCCCAAGTAGCTGAAAGAACAGGTCTTCACCAGCTTTCTCTTTTTATACTAGAAATTCAGTCTCCATATTTAAAATGACTACTTACCTGTGTGTTCACACTGTAATATTTGAGGTTCAAAGAGCTAAATATGAGCATAAACACAGACATGGTTTGTCCGTGAATCTATTACGCTATATAGACTTAAGAATGAATATGTGGGCTGGGGATGTGGCTCAGTTAGTAGAATGCTACCCTAACACGAAAGAAACTCTGGGTTGGATGTCCAGCACTGGATGAACTGGGCACAGTGTCACATACCTGTAATTTCAACAAGTCTTTAATCCCAACACTTCGGAGGTGGGGGGCAGGGGAATCAGAGTTCAATGCTGTCCTTGCAAATGTAGGAAGTCCTAGACCAGACTTGCTCCCACTCTAACAATAACACTTGATGCAGACATTCATTTCCCATTCTTCATAAATCCAGCTCCTCTCCAGGGTGAGTGAAACACTGCCCAACCTTCACATGCAGTGTCAGCCCTTGAACTACAGAGCGCTCACTCCCAACACAAGGTGGAATCCAACAGAACGGTGGCCATAGCATTAAATAACCTGCCACTGTTCGGGTTAAATACACTGGGAACTTCAAAAAAATAATCTACCAACATGCCCAGGGGCTGCTTAAAATTTCTGCTATAGATACACAAAGATAATTCTTGACATTCTTTTCCCACCTGACTCAGATCTTAACTCTGCCTTCAGCTCTTTTCATCCTAAAATTTATGTAACAAATGGGTCTTGTCTTTTGAGGATTCAATTTGGATTCCTGACCAATTAAGGACCCTGAAGAATCAATTATTTTGACTTATTTCCCAGGCTGCAGGGAGGGAGTCTTGCATTTTCAGGACCCTGGCTTTGAAACCCCTTGAAAGCATTACTGAAAAGCGAGAGGGAATTAGACAATAAGGATTCTTTCAAAACAGTGGGATTTGAGGGATCTTATTACCCACTTTAAGATCTTATCTTAATGCTGGAGACAGTATTAATTGGAACAAGGACACCCAAAAGCCAGCAACTACTCTAAGCCATCTGCATCGTTCAGATCTGCCTTTTAGCTCTTTTAATTTCTTACTGTTCCATCCTCAACAAAAGTAGCCAACTTCTAACTCCCTGGGTATATGCCTCACCCTGGGCACAAAGAAATGCAAAAGGAAAGAAAGAAGGGGGGATGGAGACAGAGAGAAAGGGCCAGGCCACAAAGAATCAATGGCATTTCAAATCCCATTTCCTACTTTGATCAGTGAGTAATCCCTTTTAAGGGAAGTGGGATTGAAAATAGAGGGGTCAGGCTGCAAACCACTGGGAACTCTCCCTTCCAGCATCTCTAGAGGAAGCTCTTGTGATACCTGGTTCTTACCAGAAATAACCGGTGCTTTCTCTATAGATAGTGTGAAATGCTTTAAAATAAGTAGGGATGACTGACAACAGTTCTGCTACAGATTGGTTCTGGAATGTTCCCTCTCAGGTGGTGGTGGGAACTGGAACTGTTGAAAGCTGGATTATAGTGGGAGAGGTTTTAGGCCTTTGGGGGCTTATTCATTGTTTTTCTTGCTGCTGTGACCAAATACCTAACAAAAGCAACTTAAGAAAGGGAGGGTCTATTTGGAATAACAGTGTGAGGATTTGGTCTATCATGTTGGGGAAAGGATGGGAACTAGAGAGAGAGGAATACTGTTGCTTAGTTTGATCTCTCACTTTTATTCCACCCAGGACCCCAGTCCATGGGATGGAGTTACCCATGTTTAGGATGGATCTTCTGAATTCTACTAACCTCATCTAGATGATCCCTCACAGACATGCCCAGAATTGTGTAGCTTATGTGATTCTGGAGCCTGGCAGGTTGGCAATCAATATTGACCATCACAGCATCTAGAATCATGTAGGAGACAAATCTGGGTGGTCTGGATTGAGTTAACTGGAATAGGAAGACCCACCCTAAATATAGGAAGGACCAGGCCACGGGCTGGGGCCCTGAGCTCTGTAAAAAGGAAAAAGTGGGCTGAGCACCAGCATCCATCCCTTTCTGCTTCTGTGTGACCAGGTGCCTCATGCTCCTGCCGCCATGCCTTCCCTGCCATGGTGGACTGCATCTGCAAACTATGAACCAAAGGAAATGGTTCTTTCCTTTAAGTTGCTTTTGTCATAGCAGTGAGAAAAATAAAGAATTATTTTTATTGCAGTCAGCAACCAACTTCATCTAGTGACAACCCTGTGGTGACTAAAACAATTATGGTTCTGTCTTTCTAACTCTCCTAATTTCCTATCTCTGGGAGTTAGCATCCCTTCTGATTCTCACCAGTTCTGGCTCTGTCTCCAGAAAAGTAGCAGTCAATCACAGATGACTTGTGTTCAACAGCATCTTCTTTGATTATTTTGACACATTTGGACAGATTCTAAACTCAGA
The DNA here is from genome assembly GCF_003668045.3 of Cricetulus griseus. Lineage (NCBI taxonomy): Eukaryota > Metazoa > Chordata > Mammalia > Rodentia > Cricetidae > Cricetulus > Cricetulus griseus. Next base: position 112,196,448 of record NC_048597.1, on the reverse strand, counting down.
TTCTAAAAAACTTAGAAATAACTGAAGAACTGACCCCGGGCAGCCTGAGATTTGCAGTACCAGCTTCTTGGACTGAGGGAAATTCTGGAGTCTTTTTTTTTTTCCAGAACCTGACTGATGTTCACTGGACTCCCCCCCCCCCATCTTGTGGTGAGCTGGATTAAAGAATGGGTTTATATGTTTCTCCATTTTATTCTGATGCAATACTAGGGGTCAACTTGAGAACTTAGGTGTAGCTCAGTAATAGAATACTTGCTTAATATGCACAGGGCTCTGGGTTCAGTTACCAGCACTGCCCAAAAGGTGAGATTAAGGGTGGAGGGGTCAAGATGGGTAAGAACGTTTGCCACCAAATCTGGCTGTCTGAGTTTGATCCCCAGGACTTATATCATAGAGAATCAACTTCCAAAACCTGAACTCTGACCTCCTCATGGGCATATGGCACACACACACACACACACACTCACAGAGTCACACTTGATATATAAAATAAATGTACTTGAGGGGAATAAAAAACAGACAGCAAGGAGGAGGCATATAGACAGAAAGGAAGGACGCTCAGTTGGCAGCATGCTAGCTAGCATATTGAAGCTGTGGGTCCCATTCCTGCTCTGTACAAAACAAGATATGGTGAACACACCTGAAATACCAACACTTGGGAAGTAGAGATAGGGGATCAAGAATTGGAGCCCAGTCTGGAAAATCACTTTGTTTGACCTCAGTTGTGAAAGTGTGTGTGTGTGTGTGTGTGTGTGTGTGTGTGTGTAGGTAGGTATATGTGTGCTTATGTGTATGTATGTGTTTATGTATGTGTATATGTGTATGTGTTTATGTTTGTGTATGTATGTGTGTATATGTATGAGTGTGTATACATATATGTGTGTGTTCATATGTATGTGTATATGTATATGTGTGTTTTTATGTGTATGTGTGTATGTGTGTGTTGTAGCTCTTTTTTTTTCAATTCTGTGCATTGTTCAGACTACTACAAAAAGGTTGCAGGCACTGATTTTGAGTTTACAAATAATTTATAGGGAGGAAGCCGAAAGTACAGAATTCACCAATAATGAGAATCAACTGTCACTTCCCATTGGTTGTACTATCTTGGATAATGCACACATGCAAGTGGGTTTCCTTGCTTGAGACAAAGGAGAAAGCAGCCTCCTTGTCAGGCTGCAGTGAGCTACAATGCAAAGACAGCTTTGTGGGTTTAGAAGGTATTCACCCCTCCCCTTCTGTCGAGGCATGTGACTTGATTATCTGTAATGTCTTCACCAGCTAAGGTGTCACAGCCTTGCTGAATATTCTAAGTCACGAAACATGGAAGCAAGAAACAAAAGATGTTTTGGAGGCAGGACCCATTTTATTCACCAAGTATTAGCATTCATAGGCCTTGACCCCCGAACCAGAAACTTCAAGAGCATCCTCAGTCCCCAACGACTTCCATCCTCCAAGAGAAATACTCCATGTATATTAGTTACTTCTTTCATTGTGCTGACCAAATATCTGTCAGAAACGTCTTAAGGAAGGGATTAAGGATACCTTACCTTCCTTCGTGATGGGAAGGGTGTGGCAGCTGGACCATGGGTATCTGGTCACTTTTAACCTACAGCCCAGAAGCTGCAATTGAGACCAGGCCATAATGTTTCAAGCCCACCCACCTCCATCTTGACCCTGACTTTCTCTAAGGAGGCTAAGTCTCCACAACCTTCCAAAATAACTATCTCTACCAATTGGGGACCAAGTAAACATTCCCACACATGAGCTTGTGGGGGACACTTGGCATTCAAGCCATAACCAAACACTATACAAAAGAATTTGATTGTCCCTACATGTTCTTCTCAATTCCAGGAGACAGAAAGAGAGAGGAGATGACACAGAGGAAGGAGAAGAGCCATGTAGCCTCGTGTGGCACACATCATCACACAGCAAGCCTTCCTAGAGGGAGTGCATGAAGTCAAGTATTGGTGTTGAACCCAACGCCACAGTCATCATCTTTTAGCTTTTCCCAGGCCATTCACTCACCAAATAGACAAATGCCTGCATTTTTGTAGATAAAAATGAATGCACAAGAAACCATTTCCAAAGACAGATGACTGTCCTTTTTCCTTCAGCAAAGTTTAAAAAGGTAAAAATTATCATATTATGGGCACAGTGGTCATGGAGAGAAAATGAGGCCACCGCTCAACAGGGGAAATTGCTCTCCTTGCTTGGGAATGTTTTAGCATTAAATTAACTCTCCTATCTCCCGCCTGCTAATAGGAAAGCTTTCACCTCCCTGTCTGGCAGGGGATCCGGATTTGCATTTAGATGGAGCTGTTGTAAAGATGGCCCCACCCTCCAGCACAGAGGCCTCCCTATTTACAATAGCAGCTGTGTGATAAAACGATTATTCCACAAGTGCTGGTGTTGCCAGTTTGGATAGGATTGGAAGCAGACCCGGGAAGGCTGTCACCTGAGTCAGACACTCAGGGAAGAAACTGTTCCTTCTAGGAAGTGTGGGAACTCAATCTCCCTCCTGTCTCTCAGAGCAAGGCACATGGGACAGCTGGCGGCTAGAAGCTAGTTTTAAAGTGTGTGTGTGTGTGTGTGTGTGTGTGTGTGTGTGTGTGTGTGTGTGTGTTAGATAGCTCAGTCAGGAAAGTGGTTTTTGTGCAGACATGAGGACTTGATTTGATCTCTAGAACTACTGTATCTACAACAACAACAACAAAAAAAAAAAATCTGGTAGTGCCCGCATTAGGGATAAAGATGGGGAGAGATGTTTGGAGCTCCCTGGATAGTCAGCCTCACTTGGTAAGCTTCAGGCCAATAAGAGACCCTCTCTCAAAACCCAGCTTGGATGGTGCCTGAAGATCAGACCCCAAGTTTCCCTCCGGCCTTCACACACATGCACACAAACTACTACATACACATATGCCTGTACAAACATGAACATATATACACACACAAGAGGGCCATATGAATACACATACAACAATTGTTTCCCTCTGATTTCCATTCATACAGATAACATTTAAGAGAACTTTAAGTTTATAGATAGTTAACTTTATAAACAGTTGGTGCTCATTTAGCAGTCTCTGACCTTCATTAAAACATTCCTACCCTGGAACTAAAGAGGTGGCTCAGCAGTTAGAGCACTTTTGTTGCTTTTGCAGAGGATCTGGATTTGTTTCCCAGAACCTAGGTTGGTGGCTCATACTGCTGTGTAATTCCAGCTCCATGAGCTCTGATGCCCATTTCTGGCCTCCTCTGCTACTGCACTTACCAGCACATACACAGACACACATGTATGCATGCCCATGCACACACAACACACACACACACACACACACACACACACACACATGCGCTCGCGCACTCATAATTTAAAATAAAAATAAATCTTAAAAAGTAGGCTACCTTCCCAGCACCTAGAAGATAAAGGAATTGCTGATAGAGGTGGACACATAAGTGAAGAAGTCTGGGTGCACTAACACTGATGAAGAGAAGGGTATTTTTAAAGATACCCACCTGTTGCTGCTGCTTCTCCTCCAGCCCCCACTGTGGCATACAGCCCCCTGAGAGAAACAAAGGAAAGCTGGGTAGATAGAGGAGGGAAAATGTCAATGAAAAGAAATCAGAAGGCTTTCTCTTGCCTGTGCCAAGTACCAAATTATGCTTGATATTTGAATTTCTCCCAAGGCTCACTTCCTTACTATCGTGCCAAATGACCCTGAAAGCTTTGGCACTTCCCGGGGAGACTTTTGCCTGTCATTAGACAAGTTTTCTCCATTGTTCTAGACACACTGAAAGGGGAGAAGGGTTGGGAAGGGCAAATGAGAGTAAACTGGTAGAACAATAGCATGGAGGGCTGCTAGATTTGGTCAGAAACTCACACTGAGATGGAAGGGGTTGGAGGGCCAGGGCTTCTTTTCTTATTCACGTGACAGAGGGCATGCACCTATGCGTGTTATACACATGTGTATGCACACATGCAGAAGCCTGAGGTTGCTAGTAGGAGTTGCCTTACCTTGCTTTCTGTTGCTGTGATAAAACTGACCAAAAGCAACTTCAGTGAGAAAGGATAATTTATTTGGCTTACAGTTTACAGTCTATCCCTGAGGGAACGCAAGTGTTTTAGTTAGGGTTTCTATTGCTGTGATAAAAACCCATTTACCAAAATCAACTTGGGGGAAAGGATTTATTTCAGCTTACAAGTCTGAAGTCACACTCCATTGCTGAGGGAAGTCAGGGCATGAACTCAAGCAGGGCAGGAACCTAAGCAGGAACTGACGCAGAGGCCATGGAGGGGGTGATGCTCTCACTGTCTTGCTCCTCATGGCTTTCTCAGCCTGCTTTCTTGTAGCACCCAAGACCACCAGCCCAGGGATGGCACCACACACAGTAGGCTTGGTCCTCCTGTATCAATCATTAATCAATGAAAATGACTCACAGACTAGCCAACAGGTCAATCTAGTGGAGGCATTCCTCAATTGAAATTCCCTCTTCTCAGGTGACTCTAGAGTGTGTCAAGTTGATGAAAAGCTAACCAATACAGTAATAGTCTCAATCAATCTCTGCACCACTCTATTCATTTGAGGCAGGGTCTCTCAATCAAGCCCAGATAACATGACTAATGTTGCTAGTCAGCTTGCTCTGGAAATCCACTGTCTCTACCTTCTGAGGCTGTCAGGCCCACCCTGGATTTATGTAGGTTCGGGGGAATCCAAATTCAGGACCTCATACTTGCATAGCAAGTGCTTAACAATGGAAAGTATCGTGGCACTCATACCAACCAACTCATGCCCACCAAAGTATGTGGCAAGTCAGATGCCATGCCAAGAATGTTACACATGACTTTGAACCACACACTGCCACAACAAAGCTGGTGCTATTACTGCTCTTGGTTTGCAGATAAGCAAGTTGAGACGAGGCTAAAAGAGAGCAGTTATCCCGGTATTTTGGACATGACAGCCTGAGTTGCAGAGTCAGTTATATTGCCTAAATGACCACATACAATACTTTGAAATTGTCAGAAAACAACAAATATGATGGGGTAGTTTATAAAGATGTATGGTATTATTTTTAAGTGTGTGTGTGTGTGTGTGTGTGTGTGTGTGTGTGTGTGTGTGTGTGTGTACATGTGTGTGCAGTACCCAAGAAGGCCAGAAGAGGGTGGTGGACTCCCCAAGGAATAATCTTCCTGGAGTTTGGAATCACAGTGAGGCCCTTACAAGATAGCTGATGTATGTAAAAGGAATTCTTAATTGGTCTAGATAATAAAAGGCCAGAGTCAGATATAGAGGGAAATGCTGAAAGATTAGAGAGAAGGAGCAAGCCACAGCCACACCTTACCACCTAAGCATCTCTGCGGAGAAGAGAGTGATTTCGTGTTTGTCTCTGCTTATATTCTCTTTCTGCCCAGCTATATCACTTCCTGTCTGTACAGACCTCCAGACCTCTATGGTTAGCTAGTGGCAGTTTCTGCCCAGCTGTGTCACTTCCTGTCTGTCTGTACAGACCTCCTGACCTCTATGGTTAGCTAGTGGCAAGCTCCATTCTCTGACCCCCAGACAGGCTTTATTTGTGCAAGAAAGATATCACCAGAGACATACAAAGGAGCTGGGAACCTTTGCAAGACCAGCATATGTTTGTAACCTGCTAAGCCATCTGTCTACTACCATCAGTTAGTTAAAATTTTATTTCTATATGCTGTGTGTGTGTGTGTGTGTGTGTGTGTGTGTGTGTGTGTGTGTGTGTGTGTGTGTGTCTGTGTGTAATATGAGTGCAGGGGCCAGCAGTGTGACTCACTTCCCCCACCTTAGTTCCACTTCCAAAAGGTTCCACGCTCTTCCAAAACAGCACTACCAGGCTTGGGTCAAGCATTTTAAACATGAGCCTGTAGGGAACATTCTAATCTCATACTTGGGGAAGTATTGCTAGTGATAGACACTGGATTCCCTCTCAGGTCCTTCCCAGAGAAATGGAGATTTTTCTCCTGCTGCTGTTGTAAGTACTTGCAGCAGAGAGCCCTTCACAAGTACTTCATCCTGGGCTGGGAGGTAGTTCAGTCCCTAAAGTCCTTGCTCTGAGTTTGAACACCAGAAACCATACAGAAATGCCAGGTTTGATGGCACACTGGGGAAGGAGAGACAGGCAGACCCCCGGGGCTTCCTGGCCACCTTAGCCTAATTGGCAAGTTCCAGATATGTTGAAAGACCTTTGTCTCAAACATAACAACAAAGGAGGGAGGTAGGAGACAGATCAATGAGTAAAGGCATTGGCCACCAAACCTGAGACCTGAGTTCAATTCCCTACATGGTAGAAGGAGAGAACCAATTCCTGCAAGGTGTCCTCTGACCTCTGCAATGCACCATGGCATTGGCATGCTTGTGCAAACACGTGTGTGTGTTTGTTGATGGTTTACATTCCCTCACAGAGGGGTGGAGGATCATGAGACCCTCACCCATGTTTCCAGCTGCTCCCCACCACTTCTCTACAACTCTACATTAATTGCATGTGACCTGGGTGAAAGACTGGAGTATATATACCAGGGTGGAGTAGGGGAGAGGGGATCCCTCCATGTAGTGCAGGGATAGGATATCATACAGGATCCTGTACAGCATACACACACACACACACACACACACACACACACACACACACACACACACAGAACAGGAGACCATGTATGGTTCCCCTGAGGCAGGAATGTGGAGACCAGCAGAGAGTACAAGGTTAGTGATTCAGATATGACACCACCAGCTTTAAGGACAGGCACAAAACAGAGCAGATCAACCCCAGTGGCAAATCAGCTGTGGTGGGGCTTACAATGGATAAGCTGAGAAAGGTCTGCTCCAGGGTGTTGCCTTCTGGCCTGGCGCCCACACAGCCTCTTTCTAATCGCCATCTTCAAAGGCACCAGCTCAAAGCAATGAAAGCAAGATGTGTTTTCCAAAATCGAATCTCCTAAAACCCAAATGACAAGTCAGGAACCAGCATGTGGGGCGCTGTCACCTGGTAGACCTGGAATGGAGCCCAGGAAGGAGGTTGGGAGGGTAGATGTGAGGACCTTTTCCTGGGAAGTGAAAGCAGCCTGCTCACCAGCTTCTCCTGGAAGCTCCAGCTTCTCCCAGCAAGTAAAGCTCAGGAACTCACCACACTCCTTCCCTGTGTGTCCGGAGCTCTTGGAGGTGTCACCACTGGGGCTCTGCTCAATGCACAGTAATGTTCCTAAAACTCCTTTCCAGGAGGGACATGTAAACAATGTCTACCCTTCTGCCAAGGTCCCAATGACAAACAGAGGACTGACCTATTCCACCAAAATTCACGATGGGAAACCAATGACTTTATTGGGCTTCCTTACAGAGCATGGGTGAGGGGTCACTTAGAGGGGCGAGGGTGTCTTAACCAGCAGGGAGATCCTGTAGGATATCCTCTCCCCTACTCCTCCCTGGTATATATACTCCAGTCTTTCACCCAGGTCACATGCAATTAATGTAGAGTTGTAGAGAAGTGGTGGGGAGCAGCTGGAAACATGGGTGAGGGTCTCATGATCCTCCACCCCTCTGTGAGGGAATGTAAACCGTCAACAAGCCTAGCTGAGATGATCTTTTATAGGGGGTCTCAGCCGAACTCCCCACGATGGCTGTTGCTGTGCTCCAAGAACAGTCAGAACAAATGTGAAGACCGGGGAGGTCAACCCTGGTGAAATATGTTCAGATGCTGGGGAAGGGGCTCTCAAGCTTTAGGGAGCACACCCCAGTCTCCCTGTGCTTTGTTGAAGTGTTCCTGGGCTGAAAAGGCTCATGAAAGGAGCATGCAGCTTGAATTAAGATGTTAGAAAAGATGCTGCCATGGCAGTTCAAGGAATAACACAGCAGCTGTTAGATGAGCGTGCCACTCAGCTCCTTTCTGGGGAGAACTTGACAGGGCTGATCAGAGGGCTCAGCAGGTAAAGGCACCAAACCTGATAACCTGAGCTCGACCCCTAGTACCCACGTGGTGGAAGAGAGAACTGGCTCCTGAAAGTCTTCCTCTGACTGCTACATACATAACACACACACACACACACACACACACACACACACCATACCGCACACATACACACATGCATATAAGCCAGAGAGTGCCCAGAGGCAGCAAGCTAAGGAGGCCAGAGCAAGAGAGCTCCTACGTGTCTGCCACCCCCTTAAGAACTCCCCACGTGTCATCCTGAACCTCCCCTGACCAAAGCACACCTGTACCTAGCTCCTAGGAGGCGGGGCTACAGTGTCTCCCTACACATGTAACATAAAATATCTTTTAAGAAAGAACTTGATGCTCCACTGCAAAAATTACAACCAAGAACTTGGGGTGTAGTTTGGCAGCAGAGCACTTGCCTAGCAGGTGCAAGGCCCTGGGTTATGTCCCTACCATGCAAGGCTGGCTATGGAGATGAGGGACAGAGAGTGAGATAGCTTCTGCTCCCATATCTGAGCTGAGGGCAAACAGCTCTCAGTCATTAATAGAGTTTGAAGGGGCACCAGGGCCTTGCCAGGTCTACCCAATATTGGATTTTTGTGCATATGCATTTATATGTGTGTGCATGTTTATATCAATGCACACATGGATGCACATGCATGCATCTGGTGTGTATGTAGAGACCAAAGGTCAACCTGAGATGCCAGTGGGGTTTGTGCATATGTTGTGCATTTGTATATATGTGCATATTTTACATGTGTATAGGTGCACAGGGATGTGGGTGCATGTGTGCATGTGTGAGTGAGTGTATGTGGTATGCATGTATGTGAGTGTTGTGTGTGTGTGTGTGTGTGTGTGTGTGTGTGTGTGTTGTGTGAGTGTGTGTGGTGTGGTGTGTATAAGTGTGTATAATGTGGAGGGGTGAGTGTGGGGGGTATATGTGTGTGGGGGTAATGTATACATGGTGACCTGAGGTTGATGATGTCAGGAATCATCCTCAATCAATCACGCTTCCAACTTTTACAATGAGGCAGGGTCTCTTAATCAAACACAAAGCTCATTGATATGGCTAGTCTCCCTAGTCAGCTCGTTCTGGGGATCTCTTATCCCTGCCTTCTGAGGCTGGAATTACAGGTGGGCCACCATGGCCACCGGACATTTACATGAGTTTCTGGGGACCTGAACTCCAGTCCTCAGTGACTGCATAGCAAGTACTCAATTGCTGAGCCATCTCCTCAGTCCCTGTTTTTTTTTTGTTTCTGTGTTTTGTTTGTTTAGACAGTCTCTCACGGTGATCACAAGCACATACATGCACATGCATGCACCAAACACACACATAATTGTTTGTTTAGACTGTCTATCATGAGGATCACAAGCAAGTATACTCGCACATGCATACACCAGACACACATACACAGCACACATCCTTCACATATGCACACACAAGAAAATCTCCTCCTTAATGTGAGTCTATAAATAGGAGGTCTAGCCATCTGTGGGGTCCTGACGCATTGTCCTTTATCACACCCTGCTGCATTGCAGAGGCAGCAACCTAAGCCAGCCGCTCCCTACCTTGTGACACTGCAGACAGACCTGACAGATGCCACCTGTAAAAAGCAAATTTTCCTTCGAACCTTAGTTCTTCCAGGTGCAGCAGCAGAGTTCCGGTGTACAATGTGGCTCGCACTGCTCATCAGACACTTTCTGGCTATGTTCTACGTCAATGGCACTTTGCAGTGCCATATATCATAGCTTCTATGCCCTGGGGAGCAAGGAATAGAAAAGACTCTCTTTTAAGAATCACACTTCCCACTGTGTCTTCAGTAATTTGCAATATTTCAGAGTATGAGGAATTGGATCTTTAGCCACCAAAACAACCCAAAAGGTCCCTCCTCTCCAGACAGTAGACATCATACCATGCATCCATCATTTGAAAATATAAATAACATTTATTATGAAAAATTACAAATAGGGCAATTATTTGAGATACATGTAGCTTGCATCAGTCTCAGCACTGAAATATGCTAGAAAATATGTGCTAGTTGGTCTTGTAACTTTAGATACTCAGGAACCTGAGGCAGGTGGATCTCAAGTTCAAGAACCAGTTGGACAACAGAATGAGTTTAAGATTATCCTGTCTCAAATCAAATTAAAAACACAAAAAGGGCTGGAGACATGGAATTTGCCTATAATCCCCTTGGTGAGGGGTTAAGGGTATGATTCAGCTGTAGAGAGCTTGCCTGGAATATTTAAGTGAGGCTGGGTGTGTGGCTTAGCAATAGAGCACTGTACCTATCTCTAGTACCTCAGGATGGAAATAAGGAAGGAAGGAAGGAAGGAAGGAAGGAAGGAAGGAAGGAAGGAAGGAAGGAAGGAAGGAAAGAAGGAAGGAAGGAAGGAAGGAAGGAAGTCGGTATATAGATGTATAGATTGCCCATTTGATTGCAAGACAAGGGCTTTTCTTTTTAATTTTATCATACTGGATTAGAAAGGGCTATTTCTGTGTGGCTATATTGTACTTTGAATATACTTCCCCTTACCCCTCTCTTCTCCTCTTTACCGCCACCTTCAGCCCCACTTGCTTCTTAGACTGTTTCACTTTTACTTTCATGGTGCCTGTACAAATCTGATTTTATAAATCTATATGGTCTAGGAGCCACAGATGAGAGAAAATATGCGCTGTTTTAGGCAAGGCTCTGCCAAATACAATATCAACACGCACAGCATGCTACCCAACTCAAAGAGTATCTAACAGCAAGAAAAAAACAAGACTCAGTGACAATTAGAGTTGATAAGAGTTACTAGTGAAATATGAACCCGAACCAAAGGGCTCTGATATCCAAAAATCTACTGTTCTTCCCACTTGGCCATAATGACATTGCTTGTGACGTTTTAATTTTTAGAGACTTATTTTGTTTCTTCTGTGTTATGTGTATGAGTGTGGGTGTCCATGGAGGTCAATAGGGGATGGTGTATGCCCTGGAGCTGGAGTTACAGGGAGTTGTGAGCTACTTGATATGAGTACTGGAGAAGGAACGTGGGTCCTCTGCTAAAGCAGCCCTCCAGACCCATGTGTGATATTAAAATCTTTTTGAGTATCATGGTGGAAGCAAATGTCAGTTCAATTGCCTCAAACAATAGCTGAGTTTAAGTCAGTAATGGTTAATTTCCCAGAAGGAAGGTACCCCAGTGTTTCCCTGTCAACCCCTCCTATTATCCTGCTGTGAGCCTTATAGCCCCAGCTATTCTTTTTATCAATGGTCTGTACATCTAAGCCTTCTGTTTGCCTAATCCCGTGTGAGCATCCTGGGGCTAGCAATGGAGGCTTCTTTCTCTCTGCACACCAACTGCTATGGTTTGACTGTGCTTGAATGTCTGACAGAGAGCATCATGTGTTGGAATCTTGATCCCTGATGTGGTGATGGGAGCTGGTAGAATCTTGAGGAGGTGGGACCTATTGGGAGATCCCTGGGGGCAATTAATATAGAAAGTTAACCTAGTTTTTGAAGGATCCCAGTTTGTTCTCAAGTCCTGGCCTGGAACAGTAGCTCATGTGTAAAGTGCCTGCCCTGTAAATACTAGGGCCTAAATTCAATCTCTAAGACCCATGGGGTTTTTTTTTCTTTCTTTCTTTCTTTCTTTCTTTCTTTCTTTCTTTCTTTTTTTTTTTTTTAAGAAAAAAAAGCCTGGGGAAATGGACATACAGACATCACACATACACACAAAATCAGCAAAATAATAACAATAATAAAACAGGGTAGATTTGCTTGATGAACAACACTGGAGCTTGTCTCATAGGCTCTGTATGCACATATGCACCTACACACACATACACACACACACACACACACACACACACACACACACACACACTTATACATACACCTATACACACAGAAAATCAAGACTGATACCTCTCTCAATCTCTCTCTCTCTCTCTCTCTCTCTCTCTCTCTCTCTCTCTCTCTCTCTCTGTGTGTGTGTGTGTGTGTGTGTGTGTGTGTGTGTGAGATGATATCTGTCACAGAATGATATAGACAGCCAAGGATGAATTCTAGATCTTAGATTCACACTATAAGGACTCCAAATAAGTAAAGCTATGAATAAAACAAATACCTTTTCTTTTAAAAATACCTAGCCTCGGGTATTTCATCATGTCAATAAAAATGGACAAACACACTCTTAATGTCTAACACAAAGTATTCAAATAAATGAGAATAAGGAACCATATGAGGACAGAAGTTCAATGAAATGAGTGAATCCCAGATAGAAAAGAAAGGAACAAGGGTAGAGACTCTTTCGGGGCCATGGAAGCATGACTAGAAGAAAACAGCATCTCAGCCCTGCTGTGGTCAAAACTGCAGTTGATATTGTTCTGAGTATGATAGGATCTTTTTAAAAAATGATCTGCAGGTAGGAGAAATGACTCAATTGGAAGAGCGCTTGCCTTTCAAACACAATAACCTGAATTTGATCCCTGGATCCATGTGAATAAATGAATGAATGAATGAATGAATGAATGAATGAATGAACACTAGTATTGTTTCTGGCATGTACTTGTGATCCAAGTGCTGGGGGAAATGGGTCATTGATTTAGACATTCTAGCCAAATGGGTGAGTTCTGGGCCATGAACAAAATGCCACAATGTGGTTGGGCCTGAGGAATGACAGCCAAAGTGTCTTCCAGCCTCCACACTCATGTGTTTGCACACAAGCACACACAGATGCAGAGCGGAAGAAAAATCTGATTTAACTCTACCCAAAGTTCAGGGAAGAGGAAGTGAAAAGAATGTAAGAGCCAGAGGGTGGGGAGGAAAGATGTGGCCTGCTGTCTTCCGGACATGAAATGTCCATTACATTTAAGAGCTCATGTGGTTACCTGCACAAGAGCATGCCAGCTAAAATTATAGCACGGATGGGGTAAAAGGACTCTAGGCCCCACCCCTTACCAAAAAGCAATTGGTAGCTTCTGGAGAAGGGAAAGTCCTCCTTTTTGGAGGGTTTGGACACAGCAGGATTTCCACCCATACCTGTTCACATATGAGCAGCACTAACTGGACTTTATCAGGTTATTAAAAAAAAAAAAACAAGACATGAAGTTGGGAGGAGGGACATATTGGGTGTATACAGGAGTAGGAGAGGGGATGGGTGGGTATGATTGTATTTCATTGTGTATACGTATGAAGATTTCAAGAACAAAGAAAAAATTTTTAATGATTTGAAGGCTCACTGAAGTGCTGTGGTGTAGCTTCTAAACAATAATGACAAACAATAAATTACACAGGGGGTGGGGACCAGACAAAGGGGTGCGTGTACACCATAGTGACAGTGACTGTCTCCGCCCGTGCCATCTGTGTATCACAGCAAACCCATCCGCTTTCATTCTGAGCAGAGAGCACTGATTAATTGCCAGGTTCTCAAGCCCTTTAAAGTCTGCTTTTAGACTCAAAGGCCTGACATTTCAAAGCATAAGCATTATGGGTTTGCATATCATAGCCCTGGTGTGTTTGTGAGGTGACTACAATTCCAGACACGTCAGCAATCCCCTACAAAGGGAAACATGGGAAGGGATCTTTCTAGTCAAAAGTTCCCCACTCCCTTGCAGGATCCTACATGCACTCTGTTCTGAAAGAGCTCAGTAAGATGAGTCCACTCTGTGTGGTCCCTAGAGGAAGGTGGCATCATGGGAGCCTGGTTCATTTCCACCTGGGAACGGCTAGTACTAGACCCAAAAAGGTGAAAGCCATAGTTCTTTCAAGGCAAGTTTTCTTGTCAGATACCCCAACACGAGACTTCAAAAGGATGTTAACTTTAAAAGTTGAATTTAGGGGCTGGAGAAATACCCTATCTGGTAAAGGAATTGCTGTGTAGGAACGAGGACCTGAGTTCCATTCCCAGAACCTACATAAAAATCCAGGGGTGCTGGTGCACATTTGTAATCTAGCACTGGGGAGATGGAGACAGGTGAGTCACTGCCACCCAGGGCTTGCCGACCAGACAAGCCTAGCTGGATCAGTGAACCTCTAAGCTAGGGACAGACTGTCTCAGAGATTAAGACGAAGAGGTTCTGGAGCCTATTTGCTGTAAAGTGCTTGCTGTGTAAGCATAATGACCTGGATTTGAGTGTTCAGGAGACACAGACAAAGCCAGGACTGGAACCCCGGAACTGTAAGGGATGGAGACAGACAGATCTTTAGAGCTCATTGGCCAGCCAGTCTGGCCAATGCTATGGCACACACATGCCCACATTCTCACACACACCCTAAGATTTAATCCAGTGTGGTACTGCCTCCCTTACCCTATAAGGCTTCTGTGCTGGGTTTCTAAGAAATACACAGCTTCCAGGACAATAACTTTGCAGAAGTATGGGAGCCAGTTATCTTGATAATAAAAATAGCTGACATTTATTGAGCACTTACCAACTACTGAACTCCCTCTTTGAGGTATCAGCTGCAGCCAGTCCAGAAATCAGAGCTCCTGCCAGGAAGGACAATACAAAAGTGAACATGCAGGGACTGCACACAAATGTGTGATAACTATATGAGACTTCCCAGGGACTGTGTAGAACACCCCTCCCAATGCTAGGAACAACAAGGGTCTACTAACCCTTCCAAGTTTTCTGCTCAACACTCCAGCCACAGTCAGGGAACCCCAGAGCAACTGTGATCTTTATAACTGTGATCTTAGGCACTCCCTTGATAGCCTCACCCCAATGTCTGGGTCTCTAGACATTACAATAATTTAGTGACCTCATCCTCTGCTTCCTAGAATGAGTTAGCTTGTTTTTCTTTTTCTTTGATACCAAAGCTCTAACAGGAAAAATGTGGTATGATAGCTCCCCACCAAAGCATAAAGATAATGGCTGAAATCATCTTCAATAGTTCCTGTGAGCTACTTTGCATGTCGTAGATGTTCAATAAATATATGAATTAATGGTAGACTATGCAATTTCATTATTCAGAAGTAGGAAAACATTCTGATAGCTCAGAGGTTCCAAACCCCTACCCCTATGTAAAATTATATACTAAGGAAAGGTAAAATTGAGGCTGAAGGGATAGCTCAATTGATAGAGTCATTGCTGTGCAAGTATGAGAACTTGCATTTGGTTCCCTAGAAAACAAATGGGCAAGCATCTGCTAACCCAATGTTCCCTACCAGTACAGAAGCTGATATGGGAAAATCCTTGGAAACTCAAAGACCACTTAGCCTGACTTACAAAGCTGCAAGCAACAAGAGACACTATCTCGAACAAGATGGGAGGACAAGGACTAACAACTTACTATTATCCTCTGCCTACCACACACATGCTATGGCACACACATGCCCACACCCACACACAAGAACATGTACATACACTTATACATTCATTCATCTCTGACAAATAAATACATTAGACTTGGGATGAAAACTTGGGTATCTTACAAGCATGAGGACCTGAGTTTAATCTTCATAACCAGTGTTTAAACTAAACAAACAAACAAAAACAGGAATGAATAATTATAGTTGCATCACTGAGGAGGTAGAACATCTCTGAGGCTGGTTGGACACCAGCCTGGACGAATTGATGAGTTCGAGGCCAGTGAGAAACCCTATCTCAAAAACCAAAGTAGAAACTTACAGAGACCTGAGTTTGACCTCTGCCCTCTGCAAACACACCCACACAAACACTGACAAATGTACACATGTACACACACAATTTTAAAGTAAACAGTGATATATTAAAGGATTCGTTTGCCTGGCATTGTGGTCCATGCCTATAAATCTAGCACTAGAGAGAGGCTGAATGGGAAGAATGGATGTTCAGTGTCCCCCACAGCATCGTGTGTTAGAAAACTTGGTTCCCAGAAAGTAGCTAAGGAATATCTAGGGGTGGAGACATAGCTGGCAAAGGTGGGTACAGGGGTGCTTTTGAAGTTCACAGATACACAAGCCCCACTTCTGGGTTGAGCTCTCTGTTTTCTGTCTACTGCCACAATGTGACCAGCTACCAGAAGTTTCCACTGCTGAAAGCCATCAGCACAATCATGCTTCCCTCTATATTGGATTGAACATTCTGGATCATGAGTCACAATGAATCTTTCTCTTTTAAGTCATCTCTGTCGTGTATGTAGTCAAAAAAAGACACAAGAACTGCCTTTTTGAAACAATTCTTTTTCTGATTACTTATTTATATTCATCTATTTTGAGACAGTGTCTCATGTATCCAAGGCTTGCTTTGAACTCTGTATGTAGATGAGAATGACCTTTGGATGTTTCTCCTTCTGCCACCCAAGTGCTAAAATTACAGGAGTGTTTCACTGTGTCTCTGTTGTACAGTGCTTAGGATGGAACCCAGCTCCACACATGCTAACCAAGCACTCTACAAACTGAGCATGTCCCCCAGCCTCAGTGATGAGAAAATTATATGCCACTGTTCCGCCAACCGTAGCTCAAGCCTTCTTAGTTCCCTTGTGGTTTGGTAGAGAGTCTGTGTATGTGTGCATGGCCTCTATATAATTATTCCCAAATGCAAGTGTGTTTCCAAGGGGAACTCCTATTCTTGAGTCCTCTCCAACCTGAGCATCTGGACCACTCATGTTCTCAGAACATTGGGTGACAAGGTCAAGGACTAGCTCCCATTCCACTGATGACTCTGATGTAGGACATATGTTCCAACATGAGAACGACAGTAGGATTAGAGCTGAGCTTGCACTGTGTTTAACAGTTTTCCACTTGGCCTTGAGTTCACAGTTGTCCAGCCTCAGTGTTGATGTGAAATGTCTCTCATGGGCTCGTGTGTTTAAATACTTGGTCTCTAGCTTATTTTAGAAGGGTGTGAAACCTGTAGAATGTGGAGATGATAGGAGAATGGAACAAGCCTTGGAGTTCTATAGACTAGAACTGCTCTTTGCTGTCTGCTCTTTGCTTTCTGTGGATGCAAAGTGATGAGCTGCCCCAGGCATTAGGTAATGATTTCCCTGTCACAATGGTGCATCCCTTCTTAACCTGTGAACATCCATAATTCATCCTTCCCTAAGAAGCTTCAGTCTGGTATTTTGGCACAATGGGGAGAAAGCAAATGATATGCACATCCTCTCAAGTGCTAGGACTGTGGACATGGACTACCATGAGCTAAGACTCATTGTTAAAAGTGTACATGTGATGGTTAATGCTAACTGTCAACTTGGCAGAATCTAGAACCACATGAGAAAAGGGCCTCTAGGTCTGTCCGTGAAGGATTATCTTGATTATGTTCTTTGAAGTACGGGAGACACCATTCCCTGTTTGGGATCCTGGACTATAAAAGTGGAGAAACAAAGATAAGCAGCACCATGTATTGTTCCTTCTTCCTAAGGACAGACACAATGTGACCAGTCAGCCTCCTGCCACCGTACCTTCTCTGCCTGATGCCATGTCTTGCCCACCCTGATGGACTGTATCTCCCAAGAAACATAAATCAAAATAAACTCTATTGTAAGTTGCTTTTGCACTGGTATTTTACTGCAGCAATAAGAAGGTAACTAGGACAATATGTAAATGGCTGGAGTTGTATGTAGCTCAATAGTAGAACACTTTCCTAGTGCACAGGAAGCCTGGGTTCAATCCAGATGGCCATACAAAATAATAACAACAATAACAACAATAATAATTCCAACAACAGTTAGTGTAGGTAAGAGACAACCTAGAATTGAAATATCAAAGCACATGTAGAGTTAATCAGAGAACAAACATAAATGGCTCATAGTCTGCATATGCTCAGTATGGGTCACATGGGTGATGGGTCATATATCTTCAGCAGTCAACATGACAAAGAGGTACCTGAGTAATTCTACAAAGCAGTCCTGTGACAGTTCATAAGGATCATCAAGCCCCTGTGTGACCATCTGGCCCTCTTCTTACAAAGTCACAGGGGCTCAATCTTGGCAGCTCCCACCTTAATGCCCTCATCTAAACACAAACACTTCCCAGGGGGCTCCACCAATTTTCCACCCTTCTAATACCATTTATGTGTGACTTGAGCATTAAAGTCCAGGAAGGGTTTTGGGAGACAATCCTATTTAAATGATAGTGCTAGTGATTGTCTTCTGAACAGTCTCACGGCCTTCATGGCAGCTAACCTGAGGCATGGCTCCTTCTGTCTTCCTTCTCCCTTCACAGGTCACCCACCGGTAAAATCTAAGAGAGCAGACAGCAGTTGTCCAGCATGATTGGATCGGAACAGACATAGGCAGCTGGTACTCCACACATGCTTTATTAGCAACTTTACACACTGCTATGACAAAATGCCTGACAGAGCAATATAGTGAAGGAAAGGATTGTTTTGGCTCACAGTCTCCTATAGTATAGCCCACTGTGGAGGGGCAGCATGGTGGCTGGCACTGGTCAATCCATGGTGAAGGGAATTTTGTGCTAGTTTCTCAATGGTGTTAACCAGGAACCAGAGAACAAGCCTGGAACCAAAGACTGGATGTCTTTCAAGGTCAGCCCCCAGTGGTCTTTGATAAACCATCTAGATTTCATATTTCATAGTTCCTCAGCATCTCAGAATAGAACCAGTAGCTGGAACCAAGTACTCAGACATATAAGTGTTGTGGAATCTTAGCTGAAGATGTATTACATTTGTTTATGCTGTGGAATATTTGTTTTAATGATGCAAAGATGTGTTGTATTCTTTTATGTTGCATTTGCTTAACTGTGTGACAAAAACAAATGATTGGTCTAATAAAGAGCTGAATGACTAATAGCTAGGCAGGAGAGGGATAGGTGGAGCTGGCAGGCAGAGAGAATAAATAGAAGGAGAAAAGGGGGATTAAGGGGTAAAAGAGGAAGGAGAGGAGAACTCCAAGGGCCAGCCACCCAACTATATAGCAAACCACAGAGTAAGAAGTAAAGAAAGGTATATAAAAAGGTAAAATCCCAGAGGCAAAACATAGACAGGATAACTTAATAAAAGCTGGCCAGAAACAATTCAAGGTAAGGCCAGGCATTCATAAGAAAGAATAAGACTCCATGTGATTTATTTGGGAGCTGGGTGGTGGATCCCCTCAAAGAGTAAAAGCAACCAACTACACATAAGCCTGTGGAAGATAATTCACAACCAAGTCATAACAGTTGCTAACTCGTAGTTGCTAATTCTTATCTCACTAAGAGGTGTATTTATCGTGAGACACAATTAATATGGATCTCAATGGAGTCAGAGCAAGTTTGATGAGCAGATGTTTATTAGAAAAGTACTCAGGTGACGGAGTCAGTCTTGTACCACCAGGCAGGTCAGGGAACAAAGAGATCCACATGTGTGTGACCCTCATATTTAAAGTCTTGCTACGTCACTCTGACCATGCCCAAGTGTGCATGGTCTGAGTCACCTGTGCCAGCCTCCAAGAGGGCATGGCAAACATTTCCCCTACATCTATTTGTACAGCACTTTCCTTTGAATTGAGACATTCCCTCCTAGGAGGAAGAAGGAGGCTAATAAGATTCAAGAAAAAAAGGAAACTTTCACATCCAAAGGAGATCCTGCAACTTACAAGACTTGTAAGATTTCCCTCTAGTGTTATATAAGCAATAACTGTGGCTTGTATGAAAGATTCTTTGGTGGAGTTGCCTACAAGCTACACCTGGAGCTTCAAGAATATGGCTTTGGTGAATTGTCAGTCATGCTGGAGTAGCATTTTGGGTGCTCCAGTTGTCTTTGAGTCCCTCATGCTCTCAAAAATAACTCTAGCAAACTCACTAGTTCACTAACCTAGAATTGGATGGAATCATTTCTTTGGTCTGTCATCAATAGCTATCTGAGGCAAATAGGCATTGGTCTCGCCAAGGAAAAGTCTCACAACAAGATCATAAGCAGAACCCATGTCCAATTTGGACTGGATCACAACTGCCAGCTGCAGAGGTGCCCAAACCACATTGTTGTACCAGGTGTGACCTAGTCTTAGATGCCGCTGACTCAAAGTGAGCCACCGGGAGGCTGATGTGCTTCCCAGTCCTATTCAGGCCCCTTATCAGGACCTAATGGATTTGAAATCATTCTCCAAGTTTCCTTGAAACTAATCACCAAGACTGTCCTACACAGGGTTTCTCACCTCGGTCCAGTAGCTATATGGAATGTCTCGTTCTTACCAATTTCCACACCATTTTAGAGAAATTGTGTATGTCTCCTCAAATATTCACAACATTTGCTGGTAGTAAATATGATTGTGATGGCTGCTTTGTGATGGACGAAGCAACAGAGTCCCAGGCAGTGGGGTAATTTGGGAATTCAGACCCAAATCTGTTCAGTCTAAAACTCATGCATAGACTATCATCCTTGCTGGAGACATACAGTAAGGTCTGCCTAGTTCTTGGAATTAGCAGAGAAAAGCAGGCTGCTCCCGCCTAATGAGAAATTAAGTAATAACTTTCTTCCCTGCTCTGGCCTACCACAGCCCTTACAGAGAACCTGCTACTCCTGATTTTAAGACAACTGTTCCCATAGCAACACCCTGGCAGCCTCTCTTGTCTGTCACAGTGTTAACAAAGTTGGTTCAGAGACCAGATAGTTTTGTAAAACTTGTAGAGGTGACACCAACACAAGCAACTGGACAGAACTTTACTTTTTAAATATCCCAATGAAATCACAGCAAAATTTGAAAACCATTAGATGTTTGTGGTCTCATGACCACACAAAAGGAATGAAAAAGGAAATGCTCCCCCTGGGGTGTCTGGAATATTCTTTGTTTGTGTTTCTTTCAATTTTTTAGTAAGTGCACTTTATGTGTTTCTGTGAGAGTGTGTACAGGTGCCCGTGGAAGCAAGAGGAGGGTGTTAGATCCCCTGGAGCTGGAGTTGCAGTGGCTGTGAGCTACTGGACATAAGTGCGGGGAACTGACCCAGGTCTTCTAGAGGAATAACAAGTGCTCTTAACTGCTGGGCCATCTTTTCATCACTTTCTTTTTCTAATGTATTTGTATGTGTAAGTGTGTTCCTGTATGTGCATGTAGAAGCCAGAGTCACTTGCCATTCCTCAGTAATGCCTTCAACACTAGTTTTGAGGACAGGGCCTCTTTCACTGGTTTGGAGCTCACTAAATAGGCTATGCTAGCCATTTAGCAAGCACCAGGGATCTTCCTATCTCCACCTTAGTGCTAAGATTACAAGAGCCAGCTATCACACCTGGCTATGTCTTTTAATGTGTGTTCTGTGGGTTGAACTGAGATCCTATATGCTTGCAAAGCAAATGCTTTGCCAACTGAACTGTGTCCATAGTGCCCAGGATGCCATTTTGAATCTAAAGCATGATACATGATGTTTAATGTGTATCTGGGACTAGGGAGATGGCTCAGTCATTAATTTGCCATTAGTTCAAAGCATTTGTCATGACAGAGTGCCAAACATTGAGGTACAATTTTTCTAAAGACCAACATTCCAAGCCCTCTCCTTAACCTTCAGGGCCGCCTCTCATTGCCTCCTAGTCTGGTATCATTTCTCATGCAGTAATAAACTACCTCAACAAAAAAACAACTTAGGGAAGACAGGGTTTATTTTACCTCACAGTTCCAGGTTGCTGTCCATCACTGAGAGGAAATCAAGACATAAAATTGAAGCAACTAGTCACACCCCCAGTCACAAGCAGAGAGAAATGTTATATTTATTTCTATTTGGTCTGTATGAGCATTTTGCCTGCATGTATATAAGTATATACCACATGCTTACCTGGTGGTGATGGAGGTCAGAAGGGAGCTTCAAATCTCCTGCAACAGGAGCTGCAGGTGGTTGTAAGCTACCACATGGGTGCTGGGAGTAGAACTCAGGTCCCCCGAAAGAGTGACAAGTGCTCTTAACCCAGAGACATCTAAGGGTAGAGAAAAATGCAGGCATACATGCCTGAGTGCTCAGCTAGGTTTCTCAACTCTCACACAGTTCAGGACTCCAAGTCGAGGGATGGTGTCACCCATTTTTAGGCTGTGTCTTTCCACATCAATTAACTTAATCCCCCTAAGACAAGGACTCAGGCTAACCCAGCACAGACCATCCCTCATGGATATTCTCTTCCCAAGTGATACTAAGTTATATTAAGTTCAGCTACAATGAACTATCACACCCCAATTGTCACTGTCTGTCCTATCCATCTCTCTCACCTTCACTCCATCTCTTCCTCTGCACTCTAAAGCAGTGGGTTCCCCACCCGAGTTCTCTAGCCTCTCTCCCAGGGTTTATGCTGCCTAGATATTGTCCCATAATAAGTAGCTTTCACTGTGGTTCCTGCCATAGACTCTCCCAAGTGACAGGGATGAGAAGAACCTTTTTTTGTTATTCAGTATAAATCTCTTTGCAATCAGACCAGAGTTTATGCTAATGAGGTGACCCTTGGAAAACGCAGCTGATGTAAAGAGAGACCAGCTATGTTATTAAATATTTGTAAGTCTCAGTCTCAGCCCCAACCTCCAAGAAAGAGACAGTCTAGAGGTTGAGTTAGTCACTGGCGTCTAGGGATTTAATCTGCAATGTCTATGCAATGGAACCCTGATAAAACTCCAAATAAAGGGTCTCAGAGAGAATATAAAGAAGTACTGGGAGGTGGTGACCTCCTGGGAGGTCTAGAGACTTCATATCCCTTTCCAGTATCTTACCCTATGCCACTCTTCACCTGTCTGTTTATATGCATCTGTTATAATCTCCATAACAAACCATCAAACCTGTCATTTCATGTGTTTTCCTGAGTTCTGTGTGAGCCCTTATCACAAATTACTCAACCTGAGTGGGGATTATGGAAGCTTTTAATTTATAGCCAAGTGGAACAGAAGTGTGAGCATCCTGGATACCCATGACCTTGGGGAAAGCCAGGTAGCTGTAGCATGCAGAGACTGGTCATGTGGTGGTGGATCAGGAAACAGGATATCTGACCTGAGTCATGTTTACGGCACTAAGCCTTTCACTTATGAAGTCCTCTCCAATTCCTAGTAGTTAGTGTAAGCATTGAACTCCGTTAACACATTTGATCTCATCTGATCTCAGAAGCTAAGTGGGATACAGCCTAGTTAGTGCTTGGATGGGAGACCTGAAGTAAGTCATAAAACACCCAGTTAATGTCTAGAGAGTTGGACACTGTTGATATATATTTGAGGGACTGGGGACAGAGCTTAGATGTTAGAGTGTTCAATTGCTGGTCTCTTTAGAATGTGCAATGTCCATTGCAGACTCATGTCTGGATATCTAGTCCAAAATGGTGGCTGTTTATGGATATTATGGAACCTTTGACCTTGGACTGTGGGGTTGAGGGTCAGTCTTAAAGGTAACACACAATCCCAATCCCTGCCCGAGAGCTCTGATTTCTGATCCCCTATGATGTGACAAACCACTGCAAGCTCTAGAGACAATGGATTGAGCTGTCCTAGCCACCCTGCTTCCCCATCATAATGGACTATATCCTCTTAACTGTGAGCCAAAATCAACCTGTCTTCCTGTAAATTGCTTCTATAAGATATCTTGTCACATAGAGTAAAGGATTACCAGCCCACAATCCACACTGCCAGAGAAGCTAGTAAACAAGGAGGACTCTAAGAGAGACATACATGGTCCCCTGGAAAGGGGGAAAGGGCCAAGATCCCCTGAGCAAATTGGGAGCAAGGGAAGAGGGGTAGGGAGCTAGGAGAATGAGAAGGGGAGAAGAGGAGGGATGTGGAGGACATGAGGGAGCAGAAAGACTGAGTCAGGGGAAGAATAGAAGAATAACTAGAATGGAGATACCATAATAGATGGAGACATTTTAGGTTTATAGAGAAATCAGGCACTAGGGAAATGTCTTTAGAGCTACAAAGATGACACCAGCTAACAATCTAAGCAGCAGAGGCGAGGCCACCTTCAATGCCCTCCCCCGATAATGAAATCGATGACTGACTTATATGACACCTGATAGCCCTCATCCAGCAGCTGGTGGAAGTGGAAACCTACACCCTTAACTAATCACTGAACTGAACTGGAATCCAGATGCAGAGAAGGACGAGTGAAGAACAAAGGGGTCCAGACCAGGCTGGTGAAACCCACAGAAACAGCTGACTCTTGCTCCCCAGACTGATAGCTGGAATACCAGCATGGTACTGATCCAGACCCCAGCAACATGGGTTTCAGTGAGGAAACCTCAGAAATCTATGGGACCTCCTGTAGAAGTTCAGTACTTATCCCTAGCATAGGTGTGGACTTTGGGAGCCCATTCCACAAAGAGGAATACTCCCTGAGCCAAGACACATGGGGGTGGGCCTAGGCCCTATCCCAAAGGATACGAAAGACTCTGATGACACCCTATGAAAGGCCTCACCATCCAGGAGGAGTAGAAAGGACATGTGATAGATAGGGTTTTAGTTTGGGGGGGGTGGTAGGGAAGGACGGGTGGGAGAAGGGAACTGGGATTGTCATGCAAAACAATCCTGTTTCTAATTCAAATAAAAAAATCTGCAAAAAAAGATATCTTGTCACAACAGCAAATAATTAATACACCAAACAAACCAAAGACCCCCTCAGAACTCCATCTCCAGCCCCAGAGGGGGAAAAATAAAATAAACACATTTTTGGTATATCTAATAAATTCTTTGAAATTTTGTATTCACAAGTTTTTTTTTTTTACATTACCAGATAGCAAATTGATTTATGAAAAATTGCCCAAAAATCAGAATTCAGGCCCCAAGTTTCCATTCAATCCACTTTCTTTTAGGCAATATTTCTTCATACTCGGCTATAAACAGCTTGCCTATGTTCCTGTGCTTCACTTTGGTTTCTTTTCTTTGGTTATTTTTGACAGGTTTATTTTGCAGAAATGCATTTTCCCAACTTTTTTTTCAAACTTGCTTAAAAAAAAAAAAAAAGCAGCGTGTTTACAATGTTAATGGCCTCATTTTAATTTGCTCGTATTCTTGTTAATAATGAAATCTACTTAATGTGAGTTAAAACTAAAAGCCTGTCAGGGTAATTCACAAACATTTAAAAGCCCTGCAGCAATTCTATGAGGATTCGCTGTTAATATTCTTAAGGACTTTCAATGGATAGATTAACCAGGCCTTGGCATCAACAGAAATAGCAAACAAATTAAAATTGGGCTCTTGGTAACAATCAGGGAGTATGAATGTTCGCACCCTTCAGCACGATACTGGATACTGTGTCTGGCTGCTCTGGCCCCTCCCGCTACTTTTTATTGAATACACATTCTAAGAATCACTGGAGATGAGGGGGTGACCTCACCTTATCTATCTTCCTCTCAGGAAAGCATAGGAGAACATTGATCAGACTGAAAATAATACAGCCCTGCTTGGCAATCATCTTAAAGCCATCTCTATTTGTACCAGAAAGCAAATTTTCATACACGTAATAAAATTTACACCGGATGTACATTTTATTAAAATTCTGGCCTTGGAGACATCTGAAAATCCATTCTCAGACCTTTGAGACTCTTGCAATGTCTAAATGATCCCCCATTTCCATGGTGGATTACAACTTCAAGAGCAGTGCCCACTGCTGGAAGGATTAAATCCCCTTCAGGTTTAATCTCTTTGAGAATTCAGTTTATATTAAAAGAAAAGCACTTTGCTATGTATTTATACATTAAAAAGTAGGTCTTACCATGGAGCTTTGATACCGATCCTGTTTAATCTTTACAGCAATCTTTGGCAGGCAGAATTCATGTTGCTACTCAGAGCTGAAGCTCTTGTAGCTCAGAGAGACTAGGTGTCACTTCCAAGTTCACACAACCAGTGAGATGTAGATGGGCATCCAACTTAAACCTTCCAGTTTGTATGTTAAAGCAACAGATACTGCTTGTCATATAGAAACCCTCTCAGCAGATGGTGTGTGTGTGTGTGTGTGTGTGTGTGTGTGTGTGTGTGTGTGTGTACAACCTCAGGGGTCATTCCTCAGGGGCACTTCACCTTGTTTATTTTAGACAGGGTCTCTCATTGGCCTGAAATTCATCAAGCAGGCTAAATTGACCAGCCAGAAAATCCTAGGGGTCTGCCTGTTTTTGTTCCCCAGTACTCAAATTACAGGGATGCATGAGTACACCTGGTTCTGTGTGGTTCCAGGGAAGGCCAGGCAAGCATCCTACTAACTGAGCTTCATGCATAGCCCACAAAATCTGCTTCTGTTGTCTATTTTGGTCAACCATTACTCAAAAGCAACTAATACAATACTCTATATGCCCAATTTGGCCTGATGCCAATCTTTGTTGTCCTGGAGGAAAGCTATGCTTATCTCTTTTCATATTATCTATGTCTGTTTTGTGCTAGAAAGACAAAATTGAGTAGGTAGCTGCACAGATTGCACAGTCTGCAAAACATGGATACTCTGGAGATCTAGATCTTTATAGAAATGGCTGTCTGATTTCTGTACTGGAAGTGAAGTTCAGAGTTAGTCAAGCTGGAGCCAGGCATGGTGATGCATGTCTGTACTCTTCCTCCTTTTCAATGAGTCACCCAGTTTTACCTGGAACCAACCTCCCAGCTCTGGGATTACAAGTGCCTACCACTATGCCTAGCTTTTTTTTGTTTCGTTTTAAATGTGAGTCTGGTTACCAAACTTACATCTTCCCACTTACATGGCAAACCCTTCACCAACAGAGCTGTTTCCTAAAAAGAAAACTTTTTTCTTTCCTAAACCACAACCGAGATGGATTTCAATGGATGGAGTAAATAAATATTATCAGTCACTTCCCCCTCTTCACCCACTGGATGCTCTAATGTTAGCCTTCTGCTTTCTGGAATGTACTGGCACTTTCTATGATCTGTCTTGAGCCTTTTAAAGCACAAAAGCCAAATGTCACCTTCTGGGAACTGTACAACATGAGGGGCTGTCATTCCGGTGACAGAGTACTCTCGGGAGCAGTGCCACTTCAAAAGGCATCAGACAGGTAATGACACTGTGAGTTATTTGTTGCCAGAATAGGGAATATTTTGAGCAGCTTGTGGCTGCATTGCGGCTGCATCAGAGGATATTTTGGTTCTGAGACAAGGGAGCTTCCAAGACAGACAACTGGCTGGAGGTCCTTTGCGTGTGGTGCTCTGAATGGTCTTCTTTGTGACATCCTCAATGTCCCTGTGACAAGTCCACTGGCCTCTCTGGGGCCTGGTTACCTTCTCTGTAAAATGAATAGTTACACTGAATAACGAATGAACACTTAGTGCAGACCGTGTGTTGAAAGCTTTTGCAAACTGCCACTCCCTGAGAATGCCCAATGTACAAACATATGATGCCAATTTGGGAAAAGACACAGGGGCCAAATCTGTGGAAAATTAACTTACAGAGCAGCAAGGGTCCAGTTAGCTGCAGAAACAGTCTACCCAAATGGGTAAGGTAAGCTCTTAAACCAAATGGCTTCTATTTGAATCCGATGGGAGTCGATTCGTTTTAATAATTTAATATCCAGGAGCTGTGTGGAGGGCTCACTGCATAAATCTCTTGCCATGCAAGCATGAGAACCAGTGTTTGGATCCCCAGCTCCTATGTAAAACTTGGGAAAGTACAGTGACTGTCTGTGTTCCTAGCATTCAGAAGGCAGAGACCTAGGAGGCAGGCAAGCTGGCCAGCTAGACTATGGAGGATTCCAAACTTCAGGTCCAGCCACAAGAACCCGTCCCAGTAAAGAAAGTGGAGCATCATTGAGGAAGACACCTGATGCCAGTCTCTGGCCTCCACATGTTTAGATGTTTACACATAGACATGACTGTACATCACACACATGCATGTACACCACACACATATGCAAGTGCATGTATGCCACACATATACACATGCAAGTACACCACACACATATACACATGCATGTACACCACACACATATACACATGCATGTATGCCACACACATATGCACATGCATGTACACCACACACATATACACATGCATGTATACCACACACATATGCACATGCATGTACACCACACACATATACACATGCATGTATACCACACATATACACATGCATGTACACCACACACATATACACATGCATGTAAACCACACACATATGCACATGCATGTACACCACACACATATGCACATGCATGTACACCACACACATATACACATGCATGTACACCACACACATATACACATGCATGTAAACCACACACATATACACATGCTTGTACACCACACACATATACACATGCATGTACACCACAAACATACACACATGCATGTACACCACACACATATACACATGCATGTATACCACACATATGCACATGCATATACACCACACACATATACACATGCATGTACACCACAAACATACACACATGCATGTACACCACACACATATACACATGCATGTACACCACACACATATACACATGCATGTACACCACACACATATACACATGCATATACACCACATACATATACACACATGCATATACACCACACACATATGCACATGCATGTACACCACACACATACAAATGAAAAAAATAGTTTTCAGTTCCTTATACATAAAGCAGGTCTCGGGAGAGCTGTGTTAGCTATTTTCCTTGTTGCTTCAACAATACACCCAACACAAGAAACTTGAGGGAGGAAGGGTTTACTCTGGTTCACAGTCTGAGGAAACACTCAGCCATGTCAGGGAAGACGTGGCAGGAGCAGGAGGCAGCTGGTTGCAATGCACCCTCACTGGGAGGCAGAGAGAGAAGGAGGCTACTGCTCAGCTCACTTCTCTTTTATGTTCCAGTTGAGTCCAGAGCTCATGGGATGGAGCTGCCCACATTCAGGGTGTCTCTTCCCACCTCAGTTGAACCTCTTTGGAAATGCCCTCACAGGCAAGTCCAAGGGTGTGTCTCCTAGGTGATTCCAAGTTTAAAATTGTGTCTCACTATCACCTTCCCTAGGCCTCTTCATCTCCCTCTCACTTTCTCTACCTTCACTATTAGCCCCTTTCCTCATCCCAAATAGCCTCCTTTTTACTTCATATGTACACAATTATCTATAATACACACTAGCCCATGAAAGAAAATGTGATACTTGTCTTTTTTACTGTGGTTAGTTTTGTTTTATACAATTACATGAGATTCTGTCCATTTTTATACAGATGATGCAATTTTGTTCTTATGCCATTCTCTGATTGGCCTATTTCTTGTCAGTCATGAACCTAGCAATGAGTGGAGGAAACACATTAATTTTTCTTCTCTGATGTCCAATCCTTTCAATGAAACTGTAAGGCTGACCTTCCTGTTGAAGACAAATTCCAGCCTGTAGAACCTCCAGGCAAGCATGAGAACAAAGCAAAAACCTATTTTAGTATGAAGTTGAATGACAGTGGCTCATTTATTACAGCAATCAATAATCTCAGAATAGAGAAAGAAATTCCATATTGGAGTAGCATGAACTATTTATGAGGGCTGGATGGCTTTTTGCTCCAAGCATAAGGACATATTGTAGGTAGGGAAGGGAAGGACCTGTCTCCAGGGCATTCCCAGGAAGTGTTCCGGTTTTGAAATATTTAAACTAATACCATGTAAGGTATAGGAACGTGAATGAGAGCATCCTGAACTGCCCTTTAGATTTGACTAAATATTTTCCCATGAAATTTCAACAACTATGTTGAATTAGAACCCTTTGTTCTGTATTGCTCAGTACTGGCTACTGGAACCAGGGTCACTGTGGATGCTACACAAGTGCTTTACAGCTAAGCCATGGCCCCTGTGCCTAATTGGGGGATTCTACCACTGACTCAAGCATGTCCCTAACCTCTTACTGGGAGATTCTAGGCCAGTGCTGAATTGCCAAGTCATGTCATTTGCACTTTACTGAAGGATTCTGGGTAAGTGCTACACCATTGAGCAACATCCCAGTCCCTCACTGGAGGATTCTAGGCAAGCACCATGCTTTTAATTAGCATGAATTACTTCATTAGGTAGAGTTCTCTAGAGAAGCATAACTGGTAGGATAAATGTATACATCAGAGGGGATTTATTAGACTGACCTATACAATAGAGGCTAGGAAATCCAACTTCTCAGTCCCCAAATCTGGGTACTTCAGGAATTTCAACCTTGTGCTGAAGGCCTGGGGAACTTCTACAGAGCAACAGTACACGTTGGAAGGCTAAAGACGCTGGATTCTGATGTCAGTGAAGGATGTCAACAGAGATGGCATCAGAGTAGATGTCCTCACCAACAGGAAGTGAAGGCAGACAGGAAAAAGCATCATCTATTCCTTCAATCCTCTTGTAGCACAACAGCCCCCTAGAGCAATGGTTCTCAACCTATGGGTTGTGACCTCTTTGGCAAACTTCTATCTCCAAAAAATATTTACATTATGATTCATAACTGTAGTGAAATTACACTTATGGAGTAGCAAGAAAACTAATTTTGGGGTTGGGAGTCAGCATAACATGGAGTACTGCATTAAAGAGTTGAAGCATTGAAAGTTTGAGAACCATTGCTTTAGAAGCTGCTTCCTACTATGGGGCAAACAAGATCAAACATCCCAATAATTGCTGACTATTTGCCCACCACACATCTTCTTTAACGAAATGTTTGTTAACATCTTTTTATTACTGTGTGTGTATGTGTTCATATGTTCACACATGGGAAGGTACATGAGTGTGTGCAGGTACATGGGCAGGTACGTATACTTGCATATTGAAGTCAGAGAAAAACCTTGGGTGTTGCTCTTCAACTGTTCTCTGACATGAGTTTGTTTGTTTGCCTGTTTGTTTTTTAGTGATTCATTTCTTTTTATTTTGTGTGCATTCGTATTTTACCTGCACATGTCTATATGAGGATGCCAGATCCTCTGGAACTGAAGTTACAGCTGTCATGTGTATGTGCTGGGACTTGAACCAGGTCCCCTGGAAGAGCACTCAGTGCTCTTAACCATTTGGCTATCTCTCCAGCCCCTACTTGTCTGTTTTATGATATAAGGTGTCTCACTGGCTATGAGATCTCCTATTGGCCTAGCGTGGGCTGCCAGAGAATCTCAGGGATATAACTGTGTCACCCTCCCTAGTGCTGAGATTCTAAGTTAGTGCTTTTTTATGTTGGCTCTCGGGAATGAAACTCAAGTCTTCATGCTTGCATGACAAACCTTTTTAACAACTGCACCATTTTCCTGGACCTCTGTTTATCATTTCCTTTTAATTGAGCCGTTTTCTTTCTGGGTAGGTCTTGAGGGGAGGCATCCTGGAGGCAAGCCTCTTTAGATACATGTTTCAGAGCGTTTAGTGCCGATATGTGGTTTATCTTTTCATTCTTTGAATGGTGTTTTCAAAATGCAAAAGTTTTCACTTCTGAGAAAGCACAATTCATCTTTATTTTTTTAATCTTTTAAGGATTGTACTTTTGATCTTACGTTTCAGTCAAGAATAAAAAGTTTTTCTTCTGTTTTTGTCCCAGAAGTTTTCTAGGTTGGTCTTAATATTTAGTTTCTAGGATCTATTTCTGTATGTTACAAGATGTGAACTAAGATTCATTCTCTTGTTTATGATAAACCAACTGTAGCAGCATTTGTTCAAAAGATTCTGTTCACTGGCAAGAGGCCAGGAGGGTGAAGGGGCTTTCTGCCAACACTGGCAACCTGAGTTTGATCCCCAAGACCCACGTGATGAAAGGAGACAACTGAGGCCTGCAGGTTGTTCTCTGATCTCCACACACATTCCCTGATATGTACACCACAGCCTACATATATATGCATGCATACATACAATAAATAAATGTAAAATATTAAGAGAGCAGACTACATATTGTCATCCTTATATCTTTGTCAAATCAAATGACAGGTTGGGTATGATGACTGAACATTTGTAATGTCAGAATTTGAGAGAATGAGTTTGGATACAAGCCCAGACGATGTAGTGAACCTGGGCTATAGATGGAAACCCTGACTCAAACAAATAAAACCAAATAGCCCAAAATACATAGGCATGGTGGTACACACCTCTAATCTAGAACTCAGGAGACAGCAAGTTCAAGGCCAGTCTGGGCTATATACTAAGTTCTGAAATGGCTAGGATTACAGAGTGAAAATCTGACTCCAAAACCAAAATGAAACAAAATCAAAGATTATAAATGAACTCTCTAAATAATGTAGCTCAGTGGTAGAACATTTGCCTAGAATTCCCCAGTGAGGAGCTGGGGTATGGCTCAATGACAAAGCACCTGCCTAGAATCCCTCACTGAGGAGTTGGGTATGTCTCAGTGGTAGAGCACCTGCCTAGCGTCCCTCAGTGAGGAGCTGGGGTGTGACTCCGTGGTAGAGCATCTACCTAGAATCCCCCAGTGAGGGGCTGGGGTGTGACTCATTGGTAGAAGCACCTATCTTGAATCTCCCAGTGAAGGGTAAGTGATGGGGAAGTACTTCTGTGTATATTTATCTTATTGATTGTTAAATAAAATACTGTTTGGCCAATGAGACAGCAAGTAGACGGGACTAGGAGTCAAAGAGGATTCTGGGAAATGTAGTAGAGAAGTGCGATCCAAGCAGGAAGTGACATAGCAAGGAGACTCATATTTAAGTGAAGGAGAAACAGGAAGCGCCCCTCTTTTCCCCTCGGCTCCCGCTCCAGCAGCACGATGTGATTCACCAGCAAGGAGGGACACCAATAAGGCGTCCGATAAGATAAGTCCCATAAAATATATAGATGTATGGTAATTGAGACTGAGCTAACAAATGAGAATCCTAGTCATTGGCCAAGCAGCTTTGTAACTAATACAAGTCTCTCTGTGTATTCATTTGGGCCTAACTCAGGTGGGTGGCTGGCATAAAGCTCGCACGTGGCGGTGGGGCTCAGGCGGCTTTTGGCAAAAAGATTTATCGTAACAGGTAAGGAGCACAGCTCACTGATAGAGGACTTACCTAGCATGTACAAGACCCTGGTTTTATTCCCAGTGTAACAGCAATCCTGGAAACAAACTGGGAAGTTCTCTTGGTCAGATCTAAAGGTTTCTTCTTCCAACAAGCTCTTAGTTGATTTTTGCTTACAAATACTCAAGAATATAGACAATTAAACAAGCTGACAAAATGAAATCTCTATCTCACCCACCTGAGCATGGATCTCTCTCATACACTCACAAAAGACCATCAAAGACGCATCCACTTTGTTTCCAGAAACAGGGTCTCTCACTGAACCTGGAGATCAACAGATAGACTAGACTTGCTGCCCATGGAGCCTGGGGATTTACCTGTCTCTCCCTTCCCTAGGCTAGAATAACAAATGCATAAAACTATAGTATGATTTTTAATGTTCACCCTGGGGATTGAGCTCAGGTTCTCACGCTTGCAAGAAAACACTACCAACTGAGACACCTCCCCAGCTCCACATGCATTTTTCAAGCAATATAGTTTAACTGAATCTGTCAGGCTCATCCACTTGGGCATTGCTGTTAAGAAGGCCAAAGAAATCATAATTTACTAAGAGATAATATCTTGACTCTCATGTAAATATAAAATGAACATGTGTCAAAGATCTTATTCAATTTATTCATTAATGACATGTTAAGATTAGTTCAAAGAAAGTCTGAAGAGCTGGGTATTCAAAGATCAGTTTTCAAAGAAATATTAGGATGAGAATGTTTTAGCTAGATTAAGAAAAAAACTTTTTAAGTTCTACAGGGCATCAAAACATCATTTGAGAGCTATCTGTTCTACTAGACAGAAGTTATTTGCTTATCTATTGGACAAAACCTCCCAGTTAATTGTAATTTCACATTTGTTGTGGTTACAATGTGATGTGCCCCCACCCAGGTTCATGTTTTTGAACACTTGGCCTCTGCCTGGTGATGCTGTTTTGAAAGATTATGGAACATTTAGGACAATGGTTCTCAACCTTCCTAATGCTGAGAAACTTTGGTATAGTCTCTCATGTTGTGGTGACCCCCCCAACCATAAAATTATTTCATTGCTACCCCATAACTGTAACTTTGCTACTGTTGTGAATCATAATGTAAACATCTGATACACAGGAGGTCTGATATGCAGCCCCTGTGAAAGGGTCTTTCATCCCCCAAAGGGGTCACAAACCACAGGTTGAGAACCACTGTTAGAGGAACTGAGTCACTAGAAGAGGGTCTTGAGGTTTGGCGACCTGGCCCCACTTCTTGTCTACTCCGTTCCCTGACTACACATGCAGTGTGACCAACTCCATCAATTCCTGCCACCATGACTTTCCCACCTTGGTGATCTACCTACCTTCTTACACCATCAACACAAATAAAACCTCCCTTATGTAAGTTGTTTTCATTAGTTATTTTGTTGCAGAAATGAGAAAAATAACCAATAAAATATAATAAGTACTTCAAATGAATAACAATAAATTTTATTTCCTGTGTTGAATGAATTGGGGCTTCTACATAACTAACAGTCTATACTCCTGGTTTGGTTGACTTATTTCCAAATTTGCATAATTTCTCTTAACATTCAAAGAAAAGTTCAACTTGGGTACAGAAACATCATGCCATTATGTCCTTGGAAAGCTAAAAGAGTAGAATTGATCCTCATGATTGACTTAAAGACATTCACTTCCTTTTGCCCCAAACACAAAGCTACTCTGGGTCAGGGCCAAGGTCAGAACACAGAAATTTCAACTCCTGTCACTCTACACACAATGTTTGAAATACTATTCAAAGAAAAATGCTATTGATACCAAGACAGCCAGAATCAATAAAAAAAGAATAGACATAAAATACTAAGTACCTACTCTAGTGAGCATGTATGTTGCTGTGATAAAACACTACAAACAGCAACATGGGAAGAAAAGGTTTTATTTGGCTTACATTTTGTGGCCAAGTTTCACTAAGGGAAGTCAGAGGAGGAACTTCAGTAGAAACCACAGGGAAGGCTACTCCCTGGCTCACTCTCTGGCTTACTGACTCATTTTCAGCTAGCTTTCTTATATAGGTCAGGTCTACCTGCCTAGGAATAAAGTTGCCCACAGTGGGATGGGTGCTTCTACATCAATTATCAATCAAGATCATCTTTCACAGACATTGCCACAGGCTAACCTGCTCTGGGCAATGGCTCAGTAGAAGCCCTTTCAGAAGACTCTGGGCTGTGTGTGAAACTAATTAGGATAGCATACATTAAAGAAAAGTTAATTTGGGTGAGGTAGCAAGAGCAGAAAGTGCTTGTAATTGCCAAGCCTTTTTTCCAGCCTGTATATAGTTTCCAACATGGCTATTAAGGGCTATAACATTCAAAGAAATCTTAATAAAGGCAAGAGCAGAGAGCTTATGCTAATGCAGAGAGTTTGCCTCTTCTATGAAGATGTATGCTGTGCTTTAAGTATGAAACACCACCCCCCAGACACTTGTATTTAAACACTTGGTCCCCAGCCTTGGGAGTGGAAGGCATGGCTATCAGATCTGGGAGGGTCACAGAGGTGCACTCCTGAGAGTTATATAAGCCTTGCCTTGCTTCTGCTCAGAGTTTGCTGCTTTAGTCTGTTTCAAGCCAAAAGCCGCTGAGCCCCACCACCACGTGTGCACTTTATGCCAGCCGCCCACCCAAGTTAGGGCCCCAATTAATACACAGAAACTTGTATTGGGTTCAAATGCTGCTTGGCCAATGACTAGGATTTCTCATCTGTTAGCTCAGTCTTAATTATCATAAATCTATATATTTTGTAAGACTTATCTTATTGGACACCTTCCATTGGTGTCCTCCCTTGCCAGTGGATCACATCCTGCTGCTGGAGGAGGCGAAGGGGAAAGAGACACTTCCTGTTTCTCCTTGCTTAAATATGAGTCTCCTTGCTATGTCACTTCCTGCTTGGATCACCACTTCACTACTACATTTACCAGAATCCTCTTTGACTCCTAGTACCATTTAACTTGCTGTCTCATTGTCCAAACAAATACTTTATTCAATAATCAATAAGATGAACATACACAGTACATTCCCCATCATTAGTCAGCTGCCAGGAGGTTCCCCCACCACCAACTACTTGCTGTAGCTGCCATCCCTTTCTTGCCATGATGGCCTGGACCCACCCTCCCAACCATGACATAAAATAAGCCCATTTCTCATTGAACCGATGCTGTCCAGTACTTTGCCACCACCGTGATAAGCAAAAGAATGACTACAATGTGTACTAGGGTTCTCAAAAGTGACCCAGTAGGATATTTGCATGAGATTTATTAGGGAAACTGGATCACATGGCTATGTAAACTATAAAAATCCCCACAGCAGCTCATTCTGAAAACTGAGTATCTTGAGTTACTGTTGCTGTAGCTGAATCTGATTCAATGTCCTGAAAAACTGGGGGGCTGGGGAGTACTTGGGGTGAACAAGAGTCCCAAGGCTAGAAAGCCCCAGGGTTTTGATAGAGATGAGAAGAAAGAGGAAGTGGAGAGAGAAGAATAAAAGGAGGAAGAGGGAAAGGGAGGAGGATGAAGTGGAGGAGAAGCTGGGATTCCATTACTGGACCAGGTCCTCAATGAAGCTGAAGCCCTTGTGATCCAATCAGTTCCCAAAAGCCCCACCTCATAACACTACCTTGAGAAGCAATTCTACCACTCCTAAATATCACAGATATCTCAGATCTAAACTGCACCATATACCCTGCCTACTCTTGTAGAAGGAGAGGGAGGAAAATTCCATGGTTTTCTTAGGTTCCCAAACACAGGGAAGGAGACACTCCTCTATTTTATATCAGAACATTTTAGAAAACATAAAATATTTTTTTAAAAAGATGAAATATCTGTCTGCATTATGCCAAAAAAGCGAATATGGAATATTATAAAAAAGCAATTAATCCACACTTAAAACTAATTGCCTAACCCAGTGGGTCTTTAAATTATTCATTAGTGCTATTTAAAAATAATTGCAGTTTATAAGGACAACCCAATATGGATTTCTTTTAGGAATAAAATGAAAAAAATCTTTTAAAAATTTTACAAATTGCTTACAGTTCTTAAAACAGGTTCAGTTTATAGACCAACTTGATATTCTCATTACCCCCTTACTTCAATATAATCACCTTTAGCCTTTACTATACCAGTATTCCATGAGTTTCCCTGAAATTGGTTCTGACTATGGTACAGTTTTAGAAGAATATGAAAGATGAGGGGATAGGGAAAGAGCTCAGTTAATAAAGTGTTTGCCACTCAATATGAGTTCAATACTCAGAACTTGTTCAAAAACCACACATGGTGGCATGTGTTTGCAATAGCATCACTGGGGAGACAGAGACGGGCAGACCCTGAAAGGTCAGGCTAGCCAGGCTAGCTAATGATGCAGTGAGAGGCCCTGCTTCCCAAAGATGGAGAGCAATCAAGAAAGGAATCCAAGTTGACCTCTGGCTTCTACAATATATACATGCATATATCTGCACTCAAAGCAAACATACATACATATATACATACATACATACATACATACATACATACATACATACACACACACATACATACATACACACATACATACAGAGGGGGGAGGGAGAGAGAGAGAGTACCCAGATATAAAAGTACCTTCACTTCAGGTATCTTCTAGTTCTTACAGGACCCAAGAGCTCTGCATTTCTTTCTCTACTCTCTCATGTTACTTCATGCTGTACACTCGCACATACGTGCATACACATACAATTTCCTGTCTCTCTGTTTCTTTCAACTCAATGAGTCTTTATATTCATAGCATTTAAAAATGGAAGAACTGGAAAGAACTTTTATCTAGTCCAGTGGTTCTTAGGCTGTATTCGTGGGCATTCCAGAAGTTCTACCATAGAACTAGTTGCTGAGTTGCCTGGGTCCATTAGTCCCCAGTCCCACTCCCACTCTCTGTCTCCACATCTTCATCACAAAAATTTAACTTTTTAAGGATGGCACTTGAGGAAAGTGTCCTTCCTCCCCAACCAAAATTCAAAACTGATTTTCATGGCATAGATGAAAAAACCAAACTGCAGAGATGGATAATCAGGAAGCAGATGAAAAAAGACCAGGCCTCCTGATGGGTGTAATTATTAGCCTACTCAAACTGGGCCAGGTTTATAGGAAAGAACATTGGGGTCAAAACTGTCTAGATATAAATGTGATTTTATACTAGTGTAGCTCAGTGGTTAGAGTGCTTACCTGGCACTCAGGAAGCCCTGGGCTCCATCCCCAACACCACATAACCCAGGCATAGTGATACATGCCTGTAATCTCAGAACTCGGGAGGTAGTGGAGGCAGAAAGGCATTCAAAGTCATTCTTTGCTAGTGAGTTTGAGTCCAGCCTAGGCTACAGAAGATCTTCCCTGTAAACATTTCAACTAAATGTGCCATAGTCAGTCCTATCATTTTCCTTTAATTAATTCTGTTATTAAGACCTCTGTGGCTCAGTCTTCCTTTACTTAAAGAGGGGGGTGAGAATATTAGCCTTGTGGAACTAAACAAAGCTATAACACATGAAAACTCCTTGAATATAATGTACACAACTGTCATATGTCCTCAATAAACCACCCGCTGACAGCTTATTTGTGTTGATCAGCTTGGGAAATTCTCTTAGCCTTCCCCTACATCAACCTTTGCTTGTTGTAATGAGTATATTAACACATGTGCTCCTGCACACTTACTGTTAGGATTGCAACATGCAGGCACCAAGGAACTCTTATACGCTGCAGTTTTACTGGCCTTCTTCTACTCAAGCACCATGAATCCATGAGTACCCAAACCTCTTAGAGTTCTTCATCTAGATTCACCAATCTTCCTTCTTGACCTCCCTAAAGCAAATTGCAGATGGGGAGGCAACCCTATCAGATAATAAACTTTGAATTGTTGCACCATCATTTTGAATAGGTTTGGGAGGAACCTTAGAAAAGCTGAAATGTGTTTAAATTAATTGTTAATGTGAAACTGACCTAAATTGGACATCCATATCACCACCTCCCAGGGCTCAGGGAACATTGTAGAAGGAAGAAGAAAGAATGTAAGAGCTGGCTGAAGGACAGGGAAGAGTGATGGGGGTTGTCCTTCTGTATTTGTTTCTCTTATTGGTTAATGAATAAAACACTGTTCAGCCAATGAGGCAGGAAGATAGGCGGGACTAGGAGACAAGAGGAATTCTGGGAAAGGTAGGCATAGAGGGCCTGCCAAAAGAGTCACCATGTGAGCCACCAAAGGAGTTAGAGGTCGGGCCCTCCTCCGGTAAGATAATCCTACATGGAAATACTTAGATTAATAGAAATGGGTTTATAATTAAGACAGAGCCAGCCAATAAGAAGCTCTAGTCATCAGCCAATGGTTTTATGACTAATATAGCATCTGTGTGTTTACTTGGGGCTCAAGGGTGGCGGGACAAGAAAGGACAGAAAGCTCTCATTATAGAAGAGTGCTGTAAAATTCTATCATTGTGTTATGACACCGCCATTGAAATCATTAGCACACAGCAACTGTGTGTTTCACAATACATACAATATATGGAACATGCCAACATTCCATCATGGATATAGGAGTAGGAAGGCTCAATGCTCCCCAAGGAGCTACAGAGATAGAGATAGATAGATAGATAGATAGATAGATAGATAGATAGATAGAGAGAGAGAGAGAGAGAGAGAATAAATATATTCAGTTTAAATAGTTAAATAATTAATATTTTGCTCATCACAATTTTCCATGTTAATTATTTGTCTGTGTGTGGTGTGTATTGGGTGCGGGAAGGTGTGTGTGCCTGTGCACATATGCATGAAGGCTAGAGATTTTCATCAGATATCTCCCTTTATATTTCTCCAACCTATATTTTGAGACAGGACTCCCAATGAACCTATAGCTCACTTTTCTTTTCTTTCTTTTTTTTTTTTTTTTGCTAGACTGTCTGGCCACCACACTCCAGTCATTGTAATTTCATTTAATTCTTGTCCAATAAAACAACAGTATGTATTACTATTTTTACCCCTTTTTTGTATGTGTGGTTTTTCAAGACAGGGTTTCTCTGTGTAGTTCTGGCTATCCTGAAACTCACAGAGATCCACCTGCCTCTGTCTCCCAAATGCTGGGATTAAAGGTGTGTGCCACAACTGCCTGGCTTGTTATCCATATTTTAAAAGAAAACAAAGCTAGAAGAACAAAACTAATGTGTTCTAAGACACATAGGCACTGATAGATAAGTTCAAATTTTTCTGGATCCAGTGGTTGTCTTCTTAATAGCCATCCAGTGCAGTCTCAAGATTTTAGCTGTTGATGGAAGAGACCATGATACCACAGATGATCAAGACATGTTTGAGAAATGAGTGATGCAATGAGTGAATCAGCCAAAAGGCAAAATGTTAGACATTTTGATATTGACTTGTTTGAGTCTCATTTATTTTCCTCTAGTGCTGAGAGTGTGAAAATAAATCTCCTTTAGGTTAAGTTTGAGTTAACAGGTTTTTCCATTAAAAGGAATAAGCTCCCAGGAGTTTCATACCATCAACATGATTAAAAACAAATTTATGGAAAAATATACTCTATTAGTTTTGCATAGCTAAGAATCAAATTACCTGATATAAATAACTTAAAGGAAAAAATATTTATTTTCACTCACAGTTCTGGAGGAGATAGCTAGTGTGTAGTTTCTTGGCTTTGTGTGTTTGGATGAGATATCATGATGGTGGTAGAATGGGAAGAGAGCAGCTTATCTCATAAGAGACGAGAATCAGAGAGTAAGGCAGGACTTGACCAGGTACCCAACAACAAGGTCCTTCAGTACTTAGGTCCAATCTTCTAAACTTTTAGCATCTCCATAAGCAGTCAAGAAATGAGCCTGTGACAGACATTTGCTATTCAGGCCATGTTTCACAGAGAAAACTCCACCTCCTCACTCCCAGGGCTGGGAGGCAACCAAAGCAAGTCAAAGATGGAAAGATGTCCTGCAAAATACAAACCAACACACACGTGATTATTAATTATCAGTACTTTTTCATATTTGTTTCCCCTACTGAAGAATGCACTGTATAATGGGGGCTGGAGGGATGGTTCAGCAGCCAAAATCTCTTGCTGTTCTTCCAAAGGACCAGAGTGGGGTTCCCAGCACCCACATGAGGGGTCCTCCAGGCATCTGTAACTCCAGCTCCAGATGATCCAATGGCCTGTTCTGGCTTTTGTGAGCACTGTGTTCATGCCCATACCACCACCACCAACAACACACAAATAAATAGAAATAATAAAAATAAATCTTATAAAAATTACTATTCACAAAGGCTAAGTTGGCTCCTAAATTTCTTTTGCTCTAATACCTGGAGTGAATAGTTGATGAGTATGTTTATAAGATCAAATCAATAGGATGTTAAGCAATAAATTTATTTGACAAATGTAAATATCACAATGGAGAGGTCCAGGTTTTTAGCATTCTTCACCAAAGCAATAAATAAACAGAATTCTCCCAGAGCAAAGATGGAAATACAATTATTCAGTCTCTCCATGTTAAATTTTCCCCAGAAATTGAAATATTGTTAGCAAACACAGATTTAAATTTTGTGCTCCAATGAAGTGGGAGATCTTGTTTATCGTTTTGATTTCTCTGCATTCTACCACAGGGAAATTATGTAGCCTCTCACAGTACATGAAAGCAATACCAATAATTATGGAATTTGCTACTAAGCTTGAAGATAGTTTTATGGATCTCTTCTAATCTATTGGTTTGGTGACTGTTTGCATGGCAGGGATCTATGTATTTCATCTGGACTGGAATTTAACTCAAACTCATAAACTTTCTGATTCATTATCCCGAGGGCTGAGGTTAGAGAGGTATACTACATACTCCTGTGTGTGACTATCCCTAAAATCTGTGATCCAATGTATGTTAAGTGTATTTAAACCATGCAACAAATCCCAAGGCAATCATTTGACTCATTAAAAAAATAGTGCAGATAGTGTTTACTAAAGGGGCTTGTTGCTTAAGACATTAGATCAGGCTGGGATGAGCTAGTTCAGTGTATAAAGTTCTTGTTCCAGAACCATGAGGACCTGAATTTGATCCCCAAGACTAGTGTGTGACACATTTCTTGGGAAGGCACAACACACATATTGTATTCTCATCCCAGATTGGGAACTAAGGACTGACCAAGGTAACAGTTATGCAAGAGTCGAATTTGGTGAGCAAGAACCTGTTGGGGTTACTAGCCAAAATAGGGGTGAAGAGTTGCTTATAGGCCTAGGGATGACTCACAGCCTGCCCCAACATTGGTTACAACTCACAAAAGCTACAACCCGGAGCTTCTGTACAATTTACAGGTGGGACAGTCTCTTCTCAGAAGCTCAGCTGATGAGTCTCCTTCCTTACCAGTTATTATTGCTTCTCTAACCTTAGGGATGGACCTGATGAGTCTTGTGAGTTTTAGCTTTCTCAGACTTGTAAAGTTTCTTCAATTCTGAGAGGTCATGAGCCTCTGCCCTCATTCCTTGAAAGAATGATTCAATTCTGTGAAAACTGATATTCAGCAAGGAAGTCACATTAAAAGCAGGACGTAGTTATACATACTTGAGATCCCAGCACTTGGGAGGCAGAGACAGTCAAATATCTGGGGCTGACTGGTCTGTAATCCTAGCCAGACCAACTAGTTCTAGGCCACCTTTTCTTAAAAAGAAAGATGGATGGTGCTCTTGAGGAATGGTACCCAAGATTGACCTCTGATCTACATGTGTATATATGTGTCCATGACTCTTCACACAGGTACATTAGCATACACACACACACACACACAAACACACACACACACACACACACACACACACACACAAAATTGAAAATAGACCTAATGTCTGTAGCCTGAGGGTAATTTTATACAGTATTTTAATAACTTTGCATATGAAACCAAGTTTGTGCATAGTGAACCAATCATCAGACTTGCAGCAGGTATTTGTGAAAAAAAATGTCATGATTTTCTGTAGGGAGCAAGTGAATCCCTCAATAAACATGTATTGTTTGGCATGGGCATGGCCATGTCAAAGACCAATGTCTCAGCCCTATGGGCATGGTGAAGCCTTCCCCAGGAGAAGTTTGAAGGGATGGCAAAGAATATGACTTACCCAAAATGCAACATGGCAGATAATTTCTGCTACTAAAAGGCATGGGTGTCCTGTGGAAGAGGTAGGCATATTAACAGATGTGAGAGCTAGTGACATTGTTCATTGTATAGACCCTCTATTCTTTGTGTGTGTGTGTGTGTGTGTGTGTGTGTGTGTGTGTGTGTGTGTGTGTGTGTGTGTGTTCATGCATGTGTTTGTGTGTATTAATGCAGGAGCATATTGCCTTGGCTTGTGGACTGGAAGTCAGAGGACAACTTCAGGTGTCAAGTCTCCTTTCTTCCTACTGTCTTGTTAGAGGTAAGTTATCTTGTTGTTCACAGCTGTGTGCACCAGGCTAGCGGGCCATGGGTTCTGGGGAGTCTCTTGTGTCTACCTCCCAAATCACCACAGGCACTCTAGGATTATAGGTGTGTATTACATTTTCCCAGCATCAAATGGGTTGCACCAGGGATTTGAACTCAGATCCTCATTCTGAACTCCCAGAAAACCCTTTATTCACTGGGCAGTCTCTCCAGAGCCAACATCTATGTCTTGGTATTTACCTTGTTACTTTCTTTATTCAATGCCAACTGTTCCATAGCACTTGTATAAAGTATTTTGTACCCTTATGGGGAGAATGAAGACCATATTTTCAAGTCAACTGCAGACATGAGCAACAGATATAAATAGAAAGTGAAAATAAGTGTTAGGTAAATTCAAGGGTAAAATACCAAATATAATCATTGCCTAGAACCAAATACTATGTAAGAATCCCAGGGGAAGTAATTCTGAAATCGCTTAATGAATGTTCCAGAAAGAACATATTTTACTTGCTTCAATCCCATATTTAAAGAATCATTAGGGGCTGCAAGGGACCACTTAGACTTTTCACTTATGCATAGCTAAATTTTATGAATAAAAATGACATGTTTTAATGGCATTTGAAGGCT
Source organism: Cricetulus griseus (assembly GCF_003668045.3). Taxonomy (NCBI): domain Eukaryota; kingdom Metazoa; phylum Chordata; class Mammalia; order Rodentia; family Cricetidae; genus Cricetulus; species Cricetulus griseus. The sequence goes on along the minus strand of NC_048597.1, from coordinate 112,152,661 downwards.
TGAGTACTTGCAAAGGTCTGAAGATATGTCCTTCACAATAGCAAAGGTCTGTGACTCAGTGTCACTTAATTGTCACAATGACCCTGTGAAGTAAGGGTGGCTATTCTCATATTAAAGATGAGACAAGAGATGAGCATCTGAATAATTTGTCAAAGAAACAATAAGAAAAGGAATACCCATGGTTTCCCTTGTCCCAGCTTCAGTGTCTAGCACATAGCAGACATTTGGCATATTAGCTCATGTAGTCTCTGGTGTGTGTGGTCCCCAGACCTAAACACAGACGTCACCTGGGGACTTGCTATCAACATGAAATCTTAATCCTACCCAGTCCTTCTCACTCTGGATATGCAATTAAGTAAGATTTCTTGCAATGAATCTTCCAGAAGTTTCAGAGCTAGCTCTAGTAGGCTTCAGTTATCAACTTGACCCAGACTAGGATCATCTGAAGGGATCTCATCTGAGGTTTCCAAGATCAATTGGCCTGTAGCCAAGTCAGTGAGAGATTATCTTTTTTCTATTTATTTTTTATTTAAATAGAAACAAGGTTCTTTTACATGCCAATCTCAGTTCCCTCTCCCTCCCTTCCTCCCCTGGCCCCCAATGACTCCCTGTCCCAAGTCTTTTCTGCTCCCCAAGGGGGGAAGGCCTTCCATGGGGGAATCTTCAAAGTCTGTCACATCATTTGGAGCAGGGCCTAGACCCCCAGTGTATCTAGGCTGAGAGAGTGTCCCTCTATGTGGAGAGGGCTCCCAAAGTCCATTTGTGTACTAGGGGTAAATACTGATCCACTACCAGTGGCCCCATAGATTGCCCAGACATCCAAACTGACCTCTTCATTCAGGGGGTCTGGAAGAATCCTATGCTGGTTTCTCAGCTATCAGTCTGGGGTCCATGAGCAACCCCTTGTTCAGGTCAACTGTTTCTGTGGGTTTCTCCAGCCTTGTCTTGAGCCTTTTCTCCAGCCTTTGCTCATCACTCCTCCCTCTCTGAAACTAGATTCCAGAGTTCAGCTCATTGTTTAGCTGTGGGTATCTGCTTCTGCTTCCATCAGCTACTGGATGAAGGCTCTAGGATGGCATATAAGGTAGTCATCAATCTCAGTATCGGAGAAGGACATTTAAGATAGTCTCTAAACTGTTGCTTAGATTGTTATTTGGGGTCAACCTTGTAGATCTCTGAACCTTTCCCTAGTGCCAGAATTCTCTTTAAACCTATAATGGCTCCCTCTCTTATGGTATCTCTTTTCTTGTTCTCCTCTATTCTTCCCCTGACTAGATCTTCCTGCTCCCTCATGTCCTCCTCTCCCCTCCTCTTCTCCCCTTCTTTTTCTTCTAGCTCCCTCTTCCCTCCCTGCATGCCCCCAATTAGCTTAGGAGATCTTGTCCCTTTCCCCTTCTCTGGGGGACCATGTATGTCTCTCTTAGGGTCCTCCTTGTTTCCTAGATTGTAGGCTGCTACTTCATTGCCCTAGATCTAAAATCCATATATGAGTGAGTACATACAATTTTTGTATTTTGGTGACTGAGTTACCGCACTCAGGATGGTTTCTTCTTGTTCCATCCATTTCCCTGCAAATTTCAAAATTCCATTGTTTTCTTCAGCTGAGTAGTCCTCCATTGTGTAAATTTACCACATTTTCTCCATCCATTCTTCAGTTGAGGGACATCTAGGTTGCTTCCAGGTTCTGGCTATTACAAATAATGCTGCTATTAACATAGTTGAACAGATGTCTTTGTTGTATAAATGTTTATACTTTGGGTATATGCCTAAGAGTGGAACTGCTGGATCTTGTGGTAGACTGATTCCCATTTTCCTGAGGAATCGCCATACTGATTTCCAAATTGGCTGTACACCAGCAGTGTTGGCACTCACACCAGCAGTGGAGGAGTGATCTCCTTTCTCCACATCCTCTTCAGCTTACATTGTCATTGGTGTTTTTGATTTTAGCCATTCTGACAGGAGCAAGATGATATCTCAGAGTTGTTTTGATTTGCATTTCCCTGATGGCTAAGGATGTTGAACACTTTCTTATGAGTCTTTCAGCCATTTTAGATTCCTCTATTGAGAATTGTCTATTGAGTTCTGTACCCCACATTTTAACTGGATTAGTTGGTGTTTTGGAGACTAGCTTCTTGTGTTCCTTGTATATTTTGGAAATCAGCCCTCTGTCAGATGTGGGGTTGGTGAATATCTTTTCCCATTCTGTGGGCTGCTGTTTTGTCTTGTTGACTGTGTCCTTTGCCTTACAAAATCTTCTCAGTTTCAGGAGGTCCCATTTGTTAATTGTCAATTTCATTGTCTGTGCTACTGGTGTTATGTTCAGGAAGTTGTCTCCTGTACCAATTCCTTCAAGGGTACCACCTACCTTCTCTTCTAAGAGGTTCAGCATGGCTGGATTTATGATGAGGTCTTTGATCCATTTGGACTTAAGTTTTGTGCATGATGATAGATATGGATCTATCTGAAGCCTTCTACATGCCAGCTTCCAGTTATGCCAGCACCATTTGTTGAAGATGATTTCTCTTTCCATTGCATAATTTTAGCTTCTTTGTCAAAAATCAGGTGTTTGTAGGTGTATGGGTTAATATCATTGTTTTCAATTGGATTCCATTGGTCTACCTGTCTATTTTTACACCAATATTAAGCTGTTTTCAGGACTGTAGCTCTATAATAGAGCCTGAAGTCACGGATAGTGATGCCTCTGGAGGTTCCTTTATTGTACAGGATTCTTTTGGCTATCCTGGATCTTTTGTTTTTCTAAATAAAGTTGAGAATTGTTCTTTCAAGGTATGTGCAGAGGTGTGCTGGGATTTTGATGGGGTTTGCATTGAATCTGTAGATTGCTTTTGGCAAGATTGCCATTTTTACTATGTTGATCCTACCTATCCAAGAGCATGGGAGATCCTTCCATTTTCTGGTTTCTTCTTTAATTTCTTTCTTTAAAGACTCAAAGGTCTTTCACTTGTTTGGTTAGCATTACCCCATGGTATTTTATGTTGCTTGTGGCAACTGTAAATGGTGATGTTTCTCTGATTTCTTTCTCAGTTCATTTATCATCTGTATACAGTAGGGCTACTGACTTTTGTATTACATAAATTTATACATTGTGCATATACCTTTGTGTGTGCGCACACACATGCATGTGCTCAAATAAGCATGTGGAGGTCAGAGGATAGCTTTAGGGAGTTGATTCTTTCCTTCCACTGTGTAGAACCTGGGCTAGGCTGCAATTTGCCAGGTCAAGCAAAAGGCACTTTTAACTGCTGAGCCATGTCATTGTCCCTTTGTGTTTTGTTTTTTCTCTGTTTGCGTTTGTTGTTTGATTTGGGGGTGCATACTAGACAATCCCTCTGTCTCTAAGACAGATCCCCAGCCACACATTTTTGTTGATGGTTTTGTTTTGTAATATAGGTTCTTGAGGATTGAACTCAGGTCCTCACACATACAAAGCAAGTACTTTACTGATTAAGCCATTCTCCCCAGCCACTCATGTCCTAATTTTTCAAGAAGCCATGTGCCCTGCAAACAGCCTCAGCCAGAACTCACACAGAGCTGAGCTCTTACACTGTGACTCTCTCTTGGCAGTATGCAGGGTTCCAACCCTGCCCTGCATGGGATATGATCGGCCACATTTCCCCTCCTTCCTTCTTTCCTTCCTTCCTTCCTGCCTGCCTGCCTGCCTGCCTGCCTTCCTGCCTGCCTTCCTCCCATATTCTCTACCATGAGGGCCACCTGAGAGAAGAAAACCTCATTCTCCACAAAACTAGATTTGTTCTTTGTTCTTTGCATAATCCAGTGAAAGCCCAAATGAATTTTTCTACATTGGCCAGCACTTAGAAGCTTTTCCTCAAAACGAGAATAAAGGGTAGGGGGAGCAATTTTCCTCAAGCCTCTTTACTGTGGCCATAGCACTGAGAGAAAACAATTTAAATGTATAAGTGACTGAAGATGGTTTTTGACGTAAAACAAGCAACAGACTTTTGCTCATTATCTAGAATCACAGCTTGTCTGACATGAAAGGGGCCTACAGGATCATCCACCAAGCCCTCACCAGATAAGTTACAACAGTGTTAGAGACCAGTTATTTAAACAACAATAACAAACATTATGTGGGGGCCTGGGGAGACAAATCTGGTAGCAAAATACTTTCTGTGCAAGCCTATTTAAAAGCCAGCTGGGGTGGCATGTGCTTACAATCCCACCACTGTGGAGGTGGTGACGGCAGAGTAGCTGGAGCTCACTGGCCAGCCAGACTAGGCCAATCAATGTGATCTCCATTCACCTAACCCAACTGGAGTAGACAGGCAACAGAACCAGAGAGAATCAGCCTCCAGATAAATGACAAAATGGCTGCTATGAGTGTGGGTGGGGCACCAGAATGAGAAGATGCCATTCTAGTGTAGCCTGCTTCAATGAGTGCAGAGCTATACAATAAACAAGAGTGCCCTATCATGTAGGCTTCAGGGGTATTTACCAGAAGCAACACACCTGCAATCCCAATAGATGGGAAGGAGAAACAGGTGTACCAGATGTCTAAGGTCGTCTTTGCCTACATAATAAGTTTGAGGCCAGCATGAGCTATATGAGACCCTGTTAAGAAAGAGAGAGGGGATTGGATGAGTGATGAAAGTATAAGGAGTATATCCAAACAGGACCAATAGAGGAAAGGGGAGGGACACAGGGACCCTATAAAACACCCAGCCAGCATCTCTCTGGCAGACTGCCAACCTTAGGGCCCCTCCCATACCACAGGGTTAGAGCTTAGGTTTTTCTCTTTGTGGCCTGGTCTTCTGTCTTTCCTGGTCATTCATGTCTTTGTCTGTGCCAAGGAATGACTTCAGCAATGCCCCCAGATGACCACCATCAGCCCTGTTACAGTTCTACACCATCATAGAGAAAACTGCCTCTGATACCATGCTTCTTTACCACAGTGGACCAAAATCCCTCTAAAACCATGAGCCAAAATAGACCTTCTTCCCTTGGGGTGTTCCTGTCAGGCATTTTGTCACAGTGACAAGTGACCATAATTCATGCACCCTGTACCTGCAAAGGGGTTGTTTAAGCCACAGCACTCTAGCTGCTTTTGTTGACCATTGTAGATTTCCAATGAGATTTTTCAATTCCTCCCTGTTAGGCATCACTTTGCAAAGATCATATTTCTCTTTGTATTTTCATAGCCAGGAAATCCTTCAGCAACTTCAATAAATCCTCCTCTCTCCCTCCTAAGCCTTCATTTTGTCTGTTTTCTGTGAGAGAACAGCTGGTTGTTCTTAGGACAGCAAAAAACAAAACTTTAAATCTGCCCACTCGAGCACAATGTAGGAGTTCAGAGAGTTCAGCATCAGGAGTCTGAGGGTTCATTATGTTTCATTATATTCTCCCACACCAGTGCTGATGGGGGTAAAGCCAAGCTGACTCCAGCTAAGTATTTTTGGGGGGAGGGGAATGCTGGGAGAAGCAGTGAGCAAACTAAGACATCCCCAGAGTGTCGTCACCTCACACATGTTCATCATTGCTCCTCAGCCTCACCCTAACACTTCATGTCCATCCACCCATTGCACCTCCCAAACACCCACAACACACACACAAGCACACACACTCACTCACACTCAGACACACACTCACACACACTCACACACACTCATACACCCACTCTCACACTCACACACATTCTCACACTCACACACTCACACACACAAGCACACACTCATGTAGGGAAAGCTGTAGCCACGCCTTCTTAGGCTGGACATATAGAGGAATCTACCAGTCCTTGGAATTCTCCTGTATTTGTCATCAAAAAGAAGTCAGGTAAGTGGAGAATGCTGACAGACCTGAGAGCTATAAATAAGGTAATTCAACCAATGGGCTTGCTGCAACCTTCCTTAATACCTAAAGGATGGCCTATCATAGTTATTGATCTAAAAGACTGTTTTTTCACAATACCGTTACAGGAAAATGATAGAGAAAAATTTGCATTTACTGTACCAACTCTTAATAATTCACAGCCAGTTAGGAGATATCAGTGGAGGGTTTTGCCACAAGGAATGCTAAATAGCCCTACTTTGTGTCAACACTTTGTACAGCAACCTTTGGGAATAATTCGTAAGAAATTTTCACAATCTCTTATCATTACATGGATGATATTCTTTTATCAGATTCTAATAAGGAAACTTTGGAACGTATGTTTGAAATGGTGAAGGAAGTTCTGCCTCGTTGGGGATTACAGATTGCACCAGAAAAGATACAAAGAGGAGATTCTATTAACTATTTAGGTTACAATATAGACTTACAAAGAATCAGACCTCAAAAGGTACAAATTAGGAGAAATCGGTATCAAATTCTTAATTCTCTTCAGAAATTATTAGGGGAAATTTCTCAATTACAGACAATTATTGGTGTAGAAGGACATGACTTAAAGCATTTAAAAATGGCCCTTAAAGGTGATAAGGACCTAAACAGTCGAGAATATTATCTGCTGAGGCAGAAAAAGAGTTACAATGGGTAGAAAACAGAATATTGGATGCGCATGTAGATCGGATAAACCTTGATTTAGACTGTATTCTGGTTATCTTGCCATCCAGAGAATACCCTTCTGGAATTCTGATGCAAAGGGAAGACACTATATTGGAATGGATATTTCTGCCACATAAACAGAATAAAAAGTTAAAGACATATATAGAAAAGATTTCTGATTTGATTTTAAAGGGTAAATTAAGACTTCGTCAGCTGACTGGAAAAGATCCAGCAGAAATTATAGTACCTTTAACTAATGAAGAAATTTCCTCCTTATGGAAGGATAATGAATATTGGCAAATAGCTCTTACTGACTTTTTGGGAACAATTAGCAACAACTATCCCAAAACTGACAGAATTAAATTCATAAAAAAGACAGTCTGGATTCTTCCACATATTGTAAGACAAACTCCCATTTCTGGAGTTCTTACCTTCTACACTGATGCCAACAAATCAGGTAAGGCAGGTTATAAAGCAGGTGAGGTAAGTAAAGTAGTTCAAAGTCCATATACATCTGTACAGAAGGCAGAATTATATGCAATTCTCATGTACTTAAGGATTTTACAGAACCTCTTAATATATGATTCCCAATATGCAGAGAGAGTCGTGTTACACATTGAGACTGCAGAATTTGTTCCTGATAATACAGAATTAACTTCTCTGTTTTTACAATTACAGGAAACTATCAGAAACAGAAGTAATCCTATATATATTACACATATCAGATCCCATACGGGTCTGCCTGGCCCACTAGCACAAGGCAATGATGAGATTGATCATTTATTAATTGGAAGTGTGCTAGAAGCCTCAGAATTTCATAAGAAACATCATGTAAATAGCAAAGGTTTGAAAAAGGACTTCTCCATCACTTGGCAACAAGCCAAGGAGATAGTGAAAAACTGTCCTACTTGTTCCTTTTATAATCAAACTCCATTGCCAGCAGGTTGTAATCCTAAGGGCATTCGGAGAAATGAGGTTTGGCAGATGGATGTCTTTCACTTTGCAGAGTTTGGAAATTTGAAATATGTGCATCATACTATAGACACATTCTCAGGGTTCCAATGGGCTACTGCTCTTAACTCTGAAAAAGCTGATTCTGTTATTACACACCTGCTAGAGGTGATGGCAGTTATGGGTATACCTGCACAAATAAAAACTGACAATGCTCCAGCATATGTCTCTACAAAATTGGAACAATTTTTCAAATATTATAACATAAAGCATGTTACTGGTATACCACACAATCCTACAGGACAAGCAGTGGTTGAGCGATCTAATAGAACACTTAAGGAGATGCTCAACAAACAAGCTTGGAAGACTAAACCCCCCAAACATAGGTTGCATAATGCTTTATTAACACTAAACTTTCTTAATGCCAATGAAAAAGGACAAACAGCTGCAGAAAGACACTGGACTACTGAGAAAACTGCTGAACTCAATCAGCCGGTATACTTCAAAGATGTACTAACCTCTGTATGGAAACCAGGACATGTGTTATGTTGGGGTAGGGGTTTTGCACTGGTTTCTACAGGAGAAGAAAAACTTTGGATACCATCAAAGTTGATCAAGATTCGAGTGGAAAAGGAAAAACCTCTCGACGAGGACAAATGACAGGTATTCTACTAAGGTATATCTTATAAACTAAATAGAAACCTCCCAAAGGAAAGGGAAGTGTTTTGCTTTTATCTTCACAGGAAAACTCATCTTCAGAAGGCAAAGGACACTGCATGGGTAGATACTTAAGAAGAAAAGGTAGCTATAACCATCAAGCAAAAGGAACGTGCCATACGGTAAACTTTACAGCTGTCTCTCAAAAAACTCTATTTCTCTTTATTTCCTAGTCCCTATTCAATTAAACCAATGCTGGATTTAGAGGTGGATTTGGCTTTCCTCCTCTAAAATCCAAGCACGTTATTTAACTAAACTTTAGTGTTTCTGTGTTGTATCAAGAAGCCAATTGATGTAATACAGAATAAAAGAAGAATTTGGGGACTGTCTTTGTCTTTTCTTGGATCTTTCTCTCAAGGTGTACACCCTCTCATAATTGTTATGCTCTCATGGTTGCATTCCTCAGCATGTGTACATACACAAGCAAACATTTCTCTGCTAACTGTTTATGTTTGAGTCCCACACAGCCAATGAAGACCTGCCTGACAGCAATCCCTGGACACCCTGCAAAGAAAATGGGCCACACCTCCTCGACTGCACTGGATCCAACTTGCTCCGTTTCAATGGATACTCCGGTCAGAGGTTCGGGTACTGACTTCAATCAAGTTGAGGATTTCAAGCGAGATTTTCAATCAAGTGAATCCCATCTAACATGGACTGGATACTAACATTTTCTTCCTACAGGACCCCACATGACTATCATCGTCCCATTTCAGCAGGAAGTAACTTGGAGAATGCTATACCCCCTTTCCCCATTGTTGTAACTTAGGATAGTGTATATACCTAGTTAGGAATAGCTTCCTATTGTTTTTGGTTGGAATTGGAATGAAGTGTTCAGGCTTGGATACCTCTGTCAGATGACTTTAGGGTTTAGTTAAAATAGATAGTTAGGATGTGACATAAGCAGATTGTTGTATCTTCTTATATTTTACCTTTATGATTGTTAATTTTGGATACTTTATACTGTTAAGTTTTAATCCTCTTTTAGACTAAAAGGGGAATTGTAGGGAAAGCTGTAGCCACGCCTTCTTAGGGGCTGGCTACAGGTGTGCCTGACCAGGCTTGTGAGGGCGTGGTCAGAGTGACGTAGTGGGACTGCGTTTTCGGTTTCGGTTTCTCTTTGCTTCTTGCTGTACAGACCTCTACCACGCCAGCTGGCTAGTTTGCTCTGTAAGTAAGGCTTTTCCCTATTAAATACCCTTATATTTCTACCTGACTCTGTATTGGTAATTTCCCACAATACACTCACTCACACTCAGACACACACAAGCACACACTCACACACTCATACACACACACCCACTCTCACACTCACACTCATACAGAAGCACACACACTCACTCTCACACACAAGCACACACTCACACACACAAGTACACACTCGCACACTCACGCACTCATACACAGTCACACACACTCTCTCACACACAAGCACACACTCATACACAAGCACACACTCACACACACATAAGCACACACACTCACACTTTGCAATTTGCTCTTTCCCCCACTTTCTCAGCTATCTTCCCACCCACCCTACCCTACCCTTGATTCCTTACAGTTTTCTAAAATGTTCTCACTCTCTTAGTCCAAAACTAAAGCCTCTTTAATACAATGCATTTTTAAATGTTCTATTGCATTTGTTTGTTTACTTTGCATGTATGAGAGAGAGCATGTACACACCCATGTGAAGAGCAGAGACAGTGTCTAAGAGCCGGATCTCTCTTCCCACCATGTGGGTCTTGACAACAAGAACTTTAGCCTGCTGAGCCACCTGACCAGCCCAGTTTGCATCTCCTAACTTGTCTTGTGTTCCCTTTGAGCCCGAAATGCCCTCCACAGTCTTGTGTGTTTGAATGCTTGTTTACTCCCAAATGTTGGTGCTATTTGGAGAGATTGTAGAAACCTCAGGAAATGGGGTACACGGGTAAAAAATAGGTTTTTCAAGAAGGATTCCTAGAAGATGATATCTGGCCCCCAATGCTAGCCAAGTCATCTCCTGTTTCCTGATTCCCCATAATGTGAAAAATACACACACACACACACACACACACACACACACACACACACACACACACACACACACCTGGGAAAGACTATGATATAGGTGCACCCCTTGGTGAGGCCCTGGGGTTTCAGTGTCATGGAGGGAAGTTGAGAAGTGGAGATGCCAAATGTGGCTTTGAAAATCATCATCTCCCTGCACACATAGCCAAGACTTGTGGGTCAAGATCAATAATCTCACAGAGTTTGTACGGCCCATCCTCCCATTCACTTTTACTGGTTACACTAATAATGTGGTAGAAGATTTTCTAACGTAAAAATAAAACAAAATAGGTTGGTATTTTATTAGGCGGTATGAACATTGTTTTCAGTTGTTGAATAAAGTATCAGTGATCTCTTTCTTTCTCTGTCTCTCTCATACACAGAGAGAAAGACAGCATGCAAGAGTCAACACATCCAAGATTCTCTCTCCACTCCTCTCTCCCCTTCTCTCTCTGTATTGCTAAGGATAGAACCCACAGCCTTGTGCATATTGAGCAAGCATTCTCCAAGTGAACTGTATCTTCAGCCCCCAATATAGGATTTAATTTAGAGTTTGGGGTTTTCTCTATTTTGGTTTGTTTAGGTTCCAGGAATCAACCCAAGGTCTCTGGCATTCTGGGTAAACATTCTACTGCTGAGCTATAGCCCCAGCCCCCAGATTTTGAAAATAAATTCCCTTGCTGCTCAACTTAAGCAGGACATTAAGAGTGTCTTTGGGTACTAAGAGCCTGTCAATGGCAAGAAGGTCATCAGGGAGAGTGCTGGGAACCATGCAGAAGGAATGCCTACGATGGAAAATATGAAATCCACTATTGTAGGGCTTACAGCAGAAACTATTGTTAAAATATTTTTGTAGTAATGGATGGAAAGGAATGATGAAAGAGCATATGTCTAAGTGTTGTCACTTCTTCAATGACGAGGCCAATGGCAGTCACAGAGCTTGTCTCACAATCAGCCTCTAATCACAGAGAGCTTCAAATGTCTGCGTGTGATGAGTTGACACTGGGACAGTGAATATGCTAGCGTGGGCTGAGCCACAGCATTTCATACAGAACTTGCAATACTCTAAGTGACTAACTAAAAGCGTCCATTTCTATTGATTCCATGGTTGCTATGATGGCGGAAGAGAGCTATAAAAAACCAATTAGACTTTTCTTGATGTGACTCCCTCCACCCTTGCAGTAATGGGCCATAAGTTTCCATTTCCTTGAAAGAAGTACATTTTCTCTGACATGCACTGGCTCTCTCTGGCTCTGTCTCAGTCTTTGTCTCTGTCTCTGTCTTTCTTTCTCTGTCTGTCTCTCTATGTCTTTCTCTCTGTCTCTCTCTCCCCCCCTTACCTGTCTCTATCACACATCCAGGCAGGATCCACTACAAATCAGAGACCCAGTCCCCACTATACAGGTGGGGCACATGGGTGCCTGTAGGCTTATAGAAAGTGGGGATGGGGAGAGGTAACCAGGTGAGGCCCCCTAAACCTAAAATAACCCCAGAAGCCTTTAGAGACACCACACTCAGCTCTAAGTGTCCATCTTCATGTGCTTGAAGCATCTATACTATTTGCAAATAAATTTTGGCTTTGTTCCGCTCTGAGCACTTGCCTTATCTTTCAATTCTTTAACTGACCGAGAAGAAGCCATCAAGCTTGGTGAGCATCATCATTGGTCTGATTTATAAAGGATGTTACAGGCTCGGGGAACGAAGCTGAGGTATATCATCTTCACATGGGGAGAGTTCCAGTACCATGACCACAGACAGCAACAGTGGGGCCCTGAAGTGGGAGAGTGAGCCTCAGGTTGGAGAGGAAGAGTTTCATTAGGAAAGAGACATTGTGGGGGTCCTGAAGGAAAGGAATTTATCCCTTAATTCAATTCCCTTCAGTTCTGGAGAGCAAATGGAGTCTCTGCCTCTTTTTGGTTTTCAAGGATAAAAGAAATTGACAGATGTTCAGAAGTCACAGTGCAAGAAGCCATTAGATAAACAGCTCTTAACTAGAGGATGGCACAGCTGCTAAGAACTCTCACTGCTCTTGTAGGAAACCCAAGTTCAGTTCCCAGCATCCACATCTGGCAGCCCACAACTGCCTAGAACTGCAGCTCTAGAGGATACAAGGCTCTCTTCTGGACTCCACAAGCTCCCATACCCACACAGGCACATACTCGCACACAGATACGCACAACTTAGAAAAGAATAAGCCTTTAAAAATACAGTTAAAATTTGAAGTTGTCTTGAGCCTGGGTTTGGGGCAGCGGCTCACAAAGGGAGGGAGAAACTTCAAGGCCACAGCATGCCTTGTTTATCTGCTCCATGTATGCCCAGAGAGAGAGAGCTGCAGGGGTCTGTAGCCTGAGCAAAGGAGGAGAAGTGGCTAGAGAACGTGTGATCTAACACCTGTGTCAAAACAATCCCGACTTTCATTCATCTTCGTGAAATCAAGCCCCTCCTCCGAAGGCATGTTTTACAGAAGCCGGCAATGGATATAAATTCCAGGAGGGAAGAAACTGCATCTTGCTTTTATTTTATTTCTGCAGGCGATTGCTCCAGCATACCAGCGGCACCAGCGAGAAGACAAGTGGAGGAGATGGGAAGTAGAGCTGTCAGGGAAAGGTGGGAGGTCCCAGAGAACTGTTCACTCATTTCCCTGTAGCATTGTTTGCTGGGAGCATGATGAATAAAATAGGGGTAATGGTCACAAAAAAAAAAAAAAGGATAATCACAATCATAAAAATAACAGTTAACCCAGCACTCCCCATTTTACATGTAGTATCTTAGTATCTTATCTCATCCTTTCAATTATCCCTCTTGGGCTTCAAAGATTAAAACACACACACACACATACTCCCAACTCCTAACAAGTGTTCAATAAATGATCCTTTCCCTTTTTGGTTTAGCCAATCTAAGTCCCTCTTTTAAATCGGACCAGACGTCTGCTAAAACTTTCAAGCTTCAACAGTGTGATTTCTGTCAGCTGTAGCCTATTTAGGGGTATTACTTTACAGTACTCTCTGTGTCACCAATCACACGCCTGTGACCAAATCACAACCTGCCAAGAAAACAAATGTCCCCAAGGGACTGAAGGAGAAGTATCAGGTGTGGCCACGGTGGTGGCAGAGTTCTTTGCTGGAGTTAATGGTGGTTAGCTAGTCTCTGAGGGGTCCCCTGAGTCCCTCTGCCACTAATTAAGAAGGATACAAAAAGAAGCATCCTTGTCCCCAGGGCTCCTTCTTCATCATTTTTTGTGCCTCTTACTCTTGGTAGCTGATGTTCATCCCATTAGTGCAGACTGTCCTCTATTTCTGATTGATGAAAATAAACTAGGACAAAGGTGGCCAGAGGAACTAGCAAGCCTGGGCCCCGGGGTAGTGCCTCAAGGGCCTTCCCTGAAATGTGAGCCCTTATCACTGGTTGCCTTGAACTTAACTGTCCTTCCCTCCATCAGGATTTGCAAAGGACTTGTCTATACATCAGGCATGCATCATGAAATTCCAAAGTTACCAACAAACAAATATCCACCTAATGCCTGAGAGTCTATTTGCCAACCTTGGGAAATTCAGATGAGATTCCAACAGCATGAAAGAGCACTTGACTTAGGCTAGCCCATGCCTATCTCAGTTTCACCAGCTCACACTCCAACTTCTCTTCCACCACTTCCTCCTTCTGTTGCAGTCCCTATCAAATAAAATTCCAGTAAGTTTTGGTAACTGCACCTGCCAGCAGCTGCAGGGACAAGGCACAGCTCCACAGGGTCATCCACATCAGCCAGAGGAGTTCCAGTAATCTTTTAGGAACCTGATTCAGATGAAATCAGATTGGATTTGACACAGTAAAGAATTTCAAGGTAAGTCAATATGAAGCTGGATTTGGGTTTATTAAAAGACATTTTCATTAAAGATTCTAAGCAAAGGGGGTTAAGGAAAAATGTGTAATTAAGAAAGATAGGATCTACCAAGTGCTATCATGGGTTACTTAAGGGAAAGTCACAATTACATGTGTGAGCAGTAGATTTGTGTACCATTTGAGTGGCTCTGGAGCTACATCTCAAGGAACTGCTAAGAAACCTATTCCTTCCACTCTCTTTAGTAAGTGTGGTTACAGGGTGGCTCTTGGATGGATTTATATTCTGATAAAATAAAACCAGGAACCATTTAGAGACCAACAAGGGGCTAGTGCATGTCCTTTCACTGTAAATGAGAATTCTAGTGAGAGTTCTACATGTTTACAGCTGGGAAGGAGGCAAGGCAAATGTTGTTACTTGTGCTGGGATTCTTGCATTTAACTGGGGCTGGCTTATGGTTCATTGCAGGAAGCATAGTGGCATGGGCAAACATAGTGCTGGAGAGGTAACTGAGAGTTCTACCTCTGAATCAGCAGGCAGCAGCATGAGAGTGGGCCTGGCTTGAGCATCTGAAACATCAAAGACCACCCCCAGTGACATACTCCAACAAGGCCACACCTACTCCAACAAGGCCACACCTCCTTTAGTGCCACTCCCTGTGAGTTTATGGAGGTCATTTTCATTCAAACCATCACAGGCATCAACCAGACTCTAGAGTAAGGGTCTCCTTTCCCTTCCCATACCCCGTTAACTATCCATGCCCTTCTATCCTGCTGTGAATGGACATAAGTAATAACACTTTGTTGGGTATATCTACCCACTGCATCCCAAAGCATCTTCCATCCTTCCCACCCTCAGTAGACACAAGATAAAAGATTTGCACCAACAAGGTCTTTGGTAACCTTTGCATTTGGGCCAGTTGGAAGAAACACCAGGAGGTAAAAAGTCAGGAGAAAAAGTCTGACTCTATACTGAGTAATGATTGGATGTCTGCAGTGGAAGAGAAACATCCATCCTGGCATCCAGCAACCAGAGGAGGACCCACCCCTCAGAACCTCCACTAGGTAAAGATGATGGATCCTTGGCCATACTACAGAAAAGAAACTTAAGAATCAGAGTGAAACAAAGCTAGCAAGTCTATTGAATATAGGTAAGAGATGATTTATGGCTACAATTTAAACATGGGGGGGAAGAGAACAGGGGTGGGGCAGGGTAATGAAACAACTTGTGAAAAGAAAGGTATACACCTGGGTATAGGCTTCTCCAGGGAGTCACACTTAGCTGTCTCTGAAATGGCTGTGGACATGATTCTGTGGCTTCCAAAATTACTGTGTTCAAATGACATAATTAGTGTATAAGGTTTAACGATGAAGTAAAGTTTAAAAATTAAGTACAAAAAAAATTAAAGACTGGCTGACTTATTTCTCTTAGGAGCATTTCCTATTTGTAAATGAAATTCTAAGACAGTTTTGAGTTGATCAGATGTAGGCACAAAAGGCAAGCGAAGGTATGGGTAAATCAAGATCACCTTAAGTAAACACAGTTTGTTTGTTTAGAAAGGTCTCTCACCTAGGCTGACCCCCTAATGGCTAAAAATGACCTTGAATTTCCTCTTCTCCTGGATACACCTCCCAAGTGCTGGGATTAGAGGCCTGGGCCACCACACCCAGCTCACACCATGCTGAAAAAGGAAGCCAAGGTTTGTGCATGCTAGGTTGAGTATTCTACCACCTCCTCAGTCCCCATGAGTTTTTGTTTTGTTTCATTTTTTGTTTGGTTTTGTTTTTACACTCTAGTTTGAGTTATTTCTTGGGAAAGCACATACTGTAGTCTGTAGACAACCATGATTTTGTTGTTTGTCATTGAAGTGTCTGGTCCTCAGTCAGCAGGAACTGCAGACTAGATCCCTGGTGAGGGGTTTCATCCCTTTCCGACATCGCCTCAATTTTCTAAGTCTTTTTATTCTGCCTGAGACTGATGGGGCTTATCGGGTTTCCAGGGTTTCTTTTCCCTTCATCCAGAGATGGAATCGGGTCCTCCAGAATATGGAAACGCCCCCGCCCCACATTCTTAATTCTGACCCAGAGGTAGTAACAGCCCAGATACTTGACTGCCTCTCGCAGCTGGCTTAACCCGGCCCACATCTGTGTAAATAGTCCTATCGCTCCACTCCCTTCAGCGTCTCCTTTGGAGTGTGCCATCTGTTTCCTGCAGGGACTGACTGAGACAGATGTTTACATAAATACTATGAGACTAAAGGATTTAGATCAATCCTGGAATTATTTCCCTAGTGAGTATGGTGTTTTATAGAGGGTCTCATTTGTAAACTTAAGCAAAGGGTTTTATAAATGACTATCTTAAATGTTTTTGCCGTCTCTTTTCCCCCAGACACTTTTAGAAAACTTAAAATATTTGGGGTTCCATCTTCCTGGATTTTGGGGTTGAAGGAATCACTGATGATTGAAAGATTGCAAATTTGGGGCTCAAAGGGGACTCCCAGACAGACGTTCCTTTTAATAAATAATTTATTAAAAGAGATATTAATAGCATAGAAAGCCAGGCAGACAGCACCATGTCAGGGGCACTGAGGGGAGCTCAGGCTCCCACCACAGAATGAGAGTCCCTGCTTACCAGCAGAGAAAATAGGTGACTCTAGACCATTTGACTGATGGGCAGTCTGTGGGCATGCCTACAATCAGGCTGCCTTTGGCTGCTGGCTGGCCAGGGAGAGAGGGCCAGGGAAAGATGGTCTGTCAACCTGAGATCTGTATGCAGAATCATCTATGACATTAAAGAGGGCAAGAATCTCAAAAACCAAGTTAATGGAAGACCCTTACAAAATGGAGTGACCCAGGTTTGAGAGACAGCTCTGTTCCTAAGGCAATCACTGCTCTTGCAGAGCATCTGAGTTTGTTTCTTAGTGTCCATGTTGGGCAGCTCACAACTGCCTATAACTCTAGGCTCCAGAGGATCCACCCTCTCTGGACTCCATGTGCAACTGTGCTCATATACATAGACATGCACATATATAAATAGTAAAGAAATTCTAAAGAAATGGACTGGTCCTGGTTAAAAAATACTACTTAGTATCTTCAAGGACTCCCAGTCCTAAAGAACTAGACAGAAATGTTTCCCTAAAAACTGAGATGTCTTTACAATTTGACATTGACCTGACACTCAATTCCTTCTCTACAGTCATAACTCCCAGAGCCTCTGCCCCAGGTTCATTCCAGATTCTTCCAAGGACATCTCCCTATGTTGCTAAACACATCCATGCCCACTTCTCTCATTATTTATATCATAGTCCTTTGGGAAGGTCAAGTTCTTACATCTCTACACTCACTTTTGCCTGGTACTCCAAACCATCTCATATTTTATCCATCTTTGTTATTTTCCTTCTTTGCATTATTAATTTCTTAATATTTGCTTTTGTATTTTATGTGCATGTGAATACAGTTGCCCAAAGATCTCAATGTGTAGTTGCAAGCACTTGTGAAATTCCCAACATGGGTGCTGGGAATCCCACACTCTGGTTCTGTGCAGGAGCAGGGCTTACTTTTTGCCACCATCTCCACAGCCCTGCTTTTTAAAGATTAACATCCAATAAAACTGTCTTTCCAGGAGATGGGCAAGCATAGGATTTTTCTTTTTAAGACAAGATCAGAGTAGTGTCAAAGTGGCCCAAACACAAAGGTAACCAAAGACCCTGATGGTGCAAACCATTCATCTTGTGTCAACTGAGGATGGGAAGGATGGAAGATGCAGTGGGTAGATATACCTAACAAAGTGTTATTATTTATGTCCATTTGTAGCAGGATAGAAGGGTGTGGATAGTTAAGGGGGCATGGGAAGGGAAAGGAGACCCTTACTCTAGAGTCTGGTTTACATCTGTGTGTGTCTGTGTTTACATGTATGTGTATGAGCATGTGAAGGCCAGAGGTTAACCTTGGGTGTCTTATTCTGCCACTTATATTCCATGTTTGTTTTTATATGAGATCTTTAACTAAAACTGAAACTCATTGACTCATCTAGACTGGCTGGAAGGATCTACCTGTCTCTCCTTCTCCAGAGCCAGGATGATAAGTGCACACCAATATGTCTGTCTTTTTTAATCTGGGTCCTAAGGATTGAACTGCAAAAGCCACAATTATTTGCATTTGTGGAACCATATCTCCAGTCTCCAGATGCAATTTTTTAAAAGTGGTTTCAATCTACAGCCATCTAGAAACATAAATCTAGAAGATACAGATATAGAAAGTTTCATTCATATAGAAGTATTTCATTCATAAGCCTTGCTGGATGGTGGGTCAGGGGAGGATGTGGTAGGAAAACCTTTTAAGAACTCAGGTGCTTGGCCATTGTTGAGAACTAGATAGAGCTGAGAGTGAAGAAGACATCATGGAGACTCCATGGCCTCTCACAAAAGACTGTTTTAGAAGCTGAAAGGATGGAAAGATGGGTATATTACTGGCACCCAACTGTCTGTTATAAGGAAACTCTAACATGGAGCTGGAGGGATAGCCATGGTAGATTAGCATCCTTGCCTTGCAACCATGAGAACCCAAGTTTGGTCCTCAGAACCTACATTTTTTGTGTATATTAAAATAGCTCATGCCTGTAATCCTAAGACTGGGCAAGGAACAAGACAGTGAGATATTCGGTTCCCCCAAAATTTGTTGGATAGCATAAGGAACAACATCTGAAATTGCCATCTAGTCTCCACATTCATGCAGTCACATATGCATGCATGATGCCATACACAGGCACACACATGAGCACACACATACACACATACACACATACACAATACACACATGCACACACACACACACACACACACACACACACACACATACAAAAAAAATAAAACCATAAATCAAATCTTCTCAAACTAGAGAAGAACACATCTGAGAATATTTTAAGGTCCATGCTTTTGGGTCACTGCAATTAAAAATACTGATTTCTAGATAATTTCAAAGTTTTCAGACAGCACTAGCAGAATCTAGATTAAATTTCTGGTTCTCAGACTTTGAACCCCTGACCCCTAAGGTATTTCATACAAGTAAATCAACAGTTCAGCCATCTGCAAACTCTTATTGATCAATAGACCTGTCATCAAATTATCAATAAGGTCAAAAAGCATAATCTCATGTTTGCAATTTTTGAAAATTCAATGTATTTTCAATTATGTGTATGTATGTGTATCTATCTGTATGGGGGTATGTGCCCCATAAGTGCAGAAGCCATGGAGGCCAGAAGAGAGCATCAGATCCACTAGAACTGAAGCTATAGGGAGTTGGGAGCTACCGCATGTGGACTCTGGGAACTAAACTCAGGGTCCTCTGAAAGAATAGTAATCCTTAACTGCTGGGCCATCTCTCCAGCACCCAAAAGCATATTGTAAACCCCTTCTCAACTTCAACCCTATTCAGCATTTCTGAAGGAGAGAGATTAAGTTAAAAGTGATGAGTCTTAGAAAGCATCCCTACAGTGCTGTTTTTTTTTTTCAAAGACTTAATCAAGATTAATTAAGTTTTAATTACATGTGAAGCGCAGAGCCGAATGCTGTGATGAATTCAAAGCAATACAGACATGGCCAACCTTGACAGCATTTGCTCTACTATAAAGATGATTCAGCATGAGAGCAGAGCTGAAATCCAGATCAGTTGCTTCTTGTTGTGGTTGTTTGATTCAGATTCTAGATTCGTGGACAAATCAAGCAAACCTGGGCTCAAATAAAAATCCACTAAACTAGTGCTAGCCCTTTCACAGTGTTTTCTGAGAGATAAAAATAGCATTACTAGTGGGCTAGGGAGATGGCTTAGCAGGAAAATCACTTGCTCTGTAAATGTAAGAACTTGAATTTGATCCCCAGAACCCTCGTGGAAATGCCATATGTGGTGGTGCATGCCTGTAATCTCAGCACTGGGAAAGATGGAGGTCGGAGTATCCCTAAGACTCCATGGCCAGCTAATTTAGCCCAATTGGTTAGCTCTAGGCTTAAAGAAGATAAATGGCTTTCCTGAGAATGACATCTGAAGTTGTCTTCTGGCTTCAACATATATGCACACACACACTTGTACAAGCACCTACATATAGATGAACATACACATACATAGAAAACATTACTTGTATAAAAGCTATTAGTACAATGTTTGGACATGGTACATCCTATGTCAGTGTCCAATAGTCACATGGTTAAACAGATGAACTTATATCAGTAGTTTACTATCTAGCTGGAAAACTCAGAAAAAATAAATAAAATGAAACCATAAGAACTGTAAATTATGCTCTGGATGCCATATCAACTGCCTACTTGTGACAGAAATAAAGTGTCATGAAGTAGCATTACCTACGGAGCACATTTGGCCAAAATACACTTTAGAAAGAGGGAGCCTTGAACTGGGTATAAAAAATGGCATAGAGCCAGCTATGGCTCAGCATGACATCAAGCCTGACAACCTAATCTGGATTTCCAGAACCCATCAGGTGAAAAGAAAGAACTTCCTCTGGGTACCACCCCAAAAGGACCCACTAAAGTACCACTTAGCACCTAGAACTGTTGCCTTGAGCTATGTTCTGTGCTTCATATCTTGAAATACCACAAACTCAACTCCCAGCACTAGTCTTTCTGTTCAGACCTCCCCAGGATTTTTAGAAAGAGCAGCCTATATGAAGATAGACTCACTGGGTATCTACGCTCAAAGTGCTTTCCATAACCTTACACCTATTCTTATACCAAAGTCCCTTATATTCAACAAAAGAAATTATCTTTTCTTCTCCTTGGTACTTAAGTGAGATGATGGAGATCTTTAAGGTCTTTAAGCAACAGCCTAGGCTCTAGATGCCTCCGGAAAGCTCCTCCCATAAGAGCACTTGGTCTAAGTGCCTATCTCTATGTATAAGTGCAAGAAGTTCATGGAGGGAATGGAACAAGCTATCGCATTCTTGCTTTTTCCCTTTAGCAGTGAAGATTGTATCCAGGGACTTACGCATGTAAGGCAAGCTTTCTAACACCTTTTACAAGCTAGAGAATCTATTCCTCTGGAGAAGAAGAATACTTTCTTTGATGGTTAATCTCTCCTTATTTTTTTCAGATGGGCTTTCACTACACAGCCCTGGCTGCCCTGGAATTCCCTATGTAGACCAGGCCAGTATCAAACTCACAGAGATCCAGCTGCCATTGACTCCTGTCTTGGTCAATCATTATTGTCACCTTGATGGGATTTTGACACATCCCAGCAAGACACCTATGGACATGTCTATGACACATTTCCAGAGAGGTTTCACTGAAGAGGGAAAACTTATCCTGAATGTGGATGGCACCATACCATGATATATTATAAAAAGGAGAAAGCTGCTTCCTGACTGTGGATACAACATGACCAGCTTCCTCTTGCTACTTCCACCCTGATGGAGTATACACTCAAACTATGAACCAAAATAAACACCTTGCCTGGTGTTTTGTTAGCACTTTGAATTAAAAAATGGAGCAGATTTTATACTCTCAAGAGTCTATTTTCAGTTCTTTGAAACATATAGAATGATAAGTGCTTCCTGTTACGATTCTGATGGGTCCCAGATAAAAATACATATGTTGAATCTTTGGTTCCAAATGTGGCAGTGTTCAGAGGCAAGACACTGAGGAAATGATTGGATCATGAGGGCTCTGACTTCATCAATGGGTTCACTCACTTAATGGATTCCTGATTTAATAGGCATATTGGGAAGTGGCTGTGGAATATTTTGGAAATGGTATCTAGTTGAGAGGAGTATATCAGGAGGGTTGTGCCCCTGAAGATGAATCTTTTTCCCAGTCCCCTCCCCTACTCTCCTTTCTGCTTCTTAGATACCATGCACTGAGCAACTTTGCTTCTCCATGACCCTCTGCTGGGATATACTGTCTTACCACAGCCAGAAACAATGAAGCAAGCTAATCATGGAATGAATCCTCTGAAACCATGAGCCAAAATAAAGTCTCCCTCCTCTGAATTTTTTGGATCAGATATGTTTTTCATTGCAATGGAAAGCTAGCTAACATACATCCTTCGGTTATTACAATGACGTTGGGAGGTTAGTAACAAGTCCCTGATTTATGGGTAGTTGTGGTGGTTTAAATGTATAACATCCCCATAGACTCATTTGTTAGGACATTTGGCTCCCAGTTGATGACAATGTTGTGGGGGGTGGAGCCTTCTTCCTTTAACGGGGGAAGTAGGTTGATAGGAGCAAGCTGTGAGGCTTTACATCCCGAGCTCAATTCCTGTGGACTCTGCTTTCTCAGAAGCATGTAGCCAGCCAGCTACCCACTTCTGTTACCATGACTGCCCCATCATGAAAGACTTCATCCTCATGAGAATATAATATATAAACCTTTTCTTCCTTAAATTCTTTTGATTAGGGTGTTTTATCACAGCAATGGAAAAGTTTCTAAGCGAACAGTGAAAGATATTTCATTTCAAAAGATGAACTAACTTGCTGGAGGCACCACAACACGGGAAGATTAAGTGTAAATGTGAACTTATCCTCCACTGGCTCAAAAGCCTGTTATAAAAGTGTTCTAAATGTTGAGATATATTAAGAACCCTGAAAGATCATAAGTTGCATTGTCAAATCCCTTTTCCATCTCTGTCTATAAAAGTTAGAGTAGTGATTAGGTATGCAGGGAAAAATAAATGAACACTGCTTACAAAAGGAAATGCAGAGAGGTGTGGAGGAAAAGAATTTGATATACTTGAGGATTCTGGTAAAAGGCTGGTGAGAACTCATTACTTAACAGTATTATGTGTCATTATGGATGTTTCACAGTCCTAAATTTTACATTTATTTGTGGCTTTAAAAAAAAAAAACCCACACAGGGTCTTTTTGATATGAAAGTCATGCTGACAAAACAAGATTGATTAGTTTGCAATTATCTATCATCACAGTGTGATCACAAGCAAATGGAATGTATTTTCTGGGAGCTGGAAAGATTGCTCAGTGGTTAGAGCATTTGCTGCTCTTCCAGAGGATCTGAGTTCAGTTACTAGGAACTTCATGAGATCGCTCACAAACAACTCTAACTCTGGTTCCAGGGCATTGACACTCTCTTTAGGACTCTGCAAGTACTGCATACATGTGCATATAGCAATACATAGAAACACACAAAACACACATGTAGATAAAAATGAAAATATCTTTTATTTTTAAAAAAGCATTTTCTTGTTCTTTCAGCAAAAATGTTATTGTTATCATCATCATCATCATCATCATCATCATCATCATCATCATTATTAGAGAACTCACTCCTGAGAGATGCAAACACCTGGCTTATTCCAAGTTCCAGTGAAAACCTATGTAGCAATGCTGTGAAATGGAGAAATGGGTGAGTGTCATAGTTATTTTTGCTGTTGCTATGATAAATATCCTGACAAAAGCAACTCGAGGTTGAATGACTCACAGTTGCATCATGCCAAGGAAGTCAAGGCAGCTGGTCATATCACATCCACAATTGACAATCAGAGGAGCATTGGCTGCCTGTGCTCATTTCCATTCTTCATTTTATACAGTCTAGGATTGAAACCCAGGAATGGTACCACCCACAGTGGGTAGATCTTCCCATCTCAATTAAGGAAATCACTATGATTCTCTACAAACATACACAAAAGCTAACCTAGATGATCCCTCACAGTTGTGCCCACAGGATTTTCTTCTAGCTGATTCTAGAGCCTGTCAATCGAACAGTTAATACAATCAACAATACATCACATAGCCCCCTTCACTGCACTGACTGCCTACTGAAAAGATAATTAGAAAGGATGAAAGTAAGGATTCCGGGATGAGTTTTCTATTTGTTTCTGAACATGTTGCTATGACCAAATACCTGACAAAAAGCCACTTGAGGAAGGGTTTACTTGGCTCACAGTTAAAGGTTACAGTCCAGCATGATGGGGAAGGCCTGGTGGCAGGAGTAGGAGGTGGCTGGTCACATTTATCAACAGTCGGGAGTCAGAGAGAAATGAATGCTGGTACTCAGCTCACTTTCTCCTTTTTATTCAACCCAGGGCCCCTACTTAGTGGGATGATGCCACCCACAGTTAAGGTGGGTCTTCCCACCTCAACCTAACCTAAAGAATACTTCCTACCCAAATATAATTGCCTTATGCTGTGTAGCACAATAATACCAAATGCCCACCACCAATGGAATGCCCCACACTCCTGATACCATGTTTTCTGCAACATGAGGAACTGTACCCTGGGAGTGTGAGCCCAAATAAACTCTTTCTCCCTTAAGTTGCTTTTCTCAAGTCTTTCTGAACTAATAAAGTAATGGGTGGTCCCATAAGAAGACTAGAGAGTACATGGAACCTGAGTAAGACAGGAGAGCTCCCCTCTCCCATCTGGATGGTTGAACATCCCTCAGAACCAAGTGATGATAAATGCAAATAGCGAGGTAAATATTCAGGATAGACTCAGGATAGGCACCAAATTCCTGTCCTCAAGGTGAGAGCTGAACCCACACAATGGAGCTATATAAGACAGACAATATCTCTCTGAGTCTCTGGCAATCAAAAAAAAACAGGAAGGAAGGAATGGGCTTTGTGATTAAAAGAAAAATTCAGGGCTCAGTGAAAGGAAGAGAATAAAGAGTCCTTATAAGTCCTTTGCCCTCCAGACAGACTTGGGATCTCAAATAATGCGGGCAGATATTGGGCTTAGAAAATTAGATACTTCAGAGAAGTTGGACAAGACTGAAATGCCAGGACTCCTTTCATTGAGTCCTAAATCAACAAAGGCTCTGCCTCAGAAAGCAGGTTCTCATTCATTTGCAAATCTAATATATGCAAAACCACCAGTGGCCAGAGGAAGATTCTATTACCTGACCCTCAACTACTCTCAACCGTGATGACACCAGAGTCTTTGGGCTGCACTGTGTTGAACTGACCTGAACCCACACTGGGACTCAAATGTCTGCTGAGAAGCCTCTTCGTTCCAAGTCATGTGCTAAACTCCCAAGGCAAATACAAGGCAGCTAGACCTAGTTTAGTTCTTTTTCAAAGCCCTGCATTGAGTAGGAGAGGTGTGTACCAGTAGATGATTGGGAATTTATGAAGACACTGCACAAACAGCAGGGTCTCCTCCTTACTCCCTTTTAAAAGGGATATACATGGCTGGAGAGATAGATAGTTCAACAGTTAGAGCACTTGCTGCTCCTCTACAGTGTCTACATTGGGTTCCCAGCACCTGAGTCACTCAGCCTACAATTGCCTGTCATACCTGCTCCAGGGAATCTGACACCTTCTTCTGGTCTCCTTGGGAACCCAAGTGTAGCATTCACCCTCCCAGACACATACACATAAAATGAATTTTTAATTAAAAGTAGGGTCTAGAGAGGTCAACATCACTTGTTGCTCTTGCACAGGATGCTGGTTCGGTTCCCAACACCCACATGGCAGCTAATAACTGTCTGTAACTTCCACTGCAGAGGAGCTATGCCTTGCTCTGGCCTTCATGGGCACTGAAAACACGTGGTGCATACACACATAGATATGTATGCAGGCAAAACATTCATACACATAAAATAAAAATAAACACACATTTAAAAAAATAAAAGGGTATACAACAAGTTTGCCACAATGTCATATGAGCATCTGAAAATGGGGATATTGATAAAGCAGTATTTATTACAACATGCGAGCCTTAGTACAATTCTGTTTTCTCAAGAGCAAAAGCAGTTCTTAAGCTGAGTACATTGTAGTTGATAAAATACTAAACAAACACTTAAACAGTTACATTTTATGTTGAGCCCTAAGCTGGGTACTTTATTTTCTTCTAAGCTTGCCCATTACTCAAGATTTAGATTGTCTCTGTGAGCCCAGTCATGGGAACACACTGTGCTTCCAAATTGAAAAAAAAAAGGGGGGGGTAGAGGGATTTGGCTTGGTCAACTCAAGCATTCTCTTCTGTAGTTCTCTGAAAGTATCCTTCAATTAAACAACTATTTTATCCTGACCCATCTATTCTCTTATATAGTATGTGAGCCACTTGTAACTTAGACAGGGAACTGTGGTAAGAACCTGACCCACTACGTGGTGTTATTCGTGTTGCCAACTTAGCACGATCTAGGATCACCTTGTAGATAAATCACTGGGCATGTCTATGAGGAAGTTTTTATACTAGGTTAATTGAGGTAGCAGCACAGACCATACATGTAAGTGCCAGCATTCTCTGGGCTGGGGTTCCCAGCTGAATAAAAAGGAGAAAGTGAGCTGAGCACCAGCATCCATGTCTCTCTGATTCCTGACTGTGGGTGCAATGGGACCAGCTGCCTAACACTCCTGAAATCATGCCTTCTCCACCATGATCGATTGATTGTATGCTGTCCAAGGAAGGTATTGTCATGTCTGTGTCATAAAAGAAGAGCAGGCAAGTCTATCCTTTCCCATAATTGCTGGGAGTTTCAACCAATAGGGTCCTTCCCTTCTGTGATGGTTAATTTTACATGACAACTGAGTTGGGATTATGTTGTATTGGTCATGCATCTTGATTAGACCGTAAAAGTGTGAAGATGCTTTTGAAAGATAGGATTATCATATAAATAACTAGGCTTTGAATAGCAAAGCCTGTGACTCTCCATTATGTGGGTAGATAGATGGACAAAAAGGTGGATGAGTGATATATGGCTGGGTGAGAGAGTGGATGGATCAAAGGAAGAAAGATAATCTGGCTTCATTTTTGCTGCTGTAATAAAATACACTAACAGAAAACAATTTAGTTGCAAAGGGGGTTTATTTCCATTTACAGTACCAGGTTATAGTCCATCATTGTACAGGAACTTAAAATAGCTAATTACACTGCATCCACAGTCAAGAGCAGAGTGAAATGAATGTATGCATGCTTGTTTGATTGCTTGTTTTGTGCTCACTGCAATTTCTCTACTCTTATACACTTCAGGATCCCTTGCCTAGGAAATAACACTGTCCACAATGGCCTGGTAATCCCACATCAATAAACTTAATTAAGACACTCCCCTACAGACACACTCACAGGCCATCCCAATGTAGATAATCCCTCATTAAGACCAGCTTCCCAGATGATTCTAGTTGTGTCAGCTTATCAGATAAAGCTAAACAATAACAGATGGATAGGTGAGTTAATGGATGGATGGATGGATGGATGGATGGATGGATGGATGGATGGATGGATAAAGCAATATCATAGAAGAGGGGTCAAGAAGTTGCCAGAGATAAATATAGAGACAAAGAATGTTATGCCTTAGCTCATTCCTTACCTATGAGCCTGGATCCACTCATGAAATTCTGTAAAAGTGTAAAATTCCTTCCAGGTACCAGAGAGAACATTCTTCATGGCAGTTTCCTCATACCTAATTCTGGTCACTCACTCTTCAGAATGAACCTTGCCAACTGTCACCCGGGGTCCTAGTTTCATTGTGACATTTGGCTGCAGTGTCAACTATTCTTAATAAACATTCTAGTTCATTGACCTCAATCTGCTATGACTTGACATGGGCAGGCTCCTCTCCAGGTACCGAAGTGTGAGAATCAAGCTTCTGAGATATGACTAGCCCCAGCTGTTGTCTGATTGCCGCTCAATGTTTTCCCCAAGCCCCTGCCACCAACAGTTGTCATAACAGCTCACAAGTTCAATGTTCATTATTTTCAGTTTTTAATAGAGATGCAAATACAGATTATAAAAAGCACTCATAAAAATAGAATATGTTTGCTTATAGAATAAAGCAGCACTCAGAGAGAAGGGTGAGACAGCCTGCAAAATGCCTGCTTGTAAAACTATGGGTTGGGGAAGACGGCTCAGTGGATAAAATGTTGGTTGTACAAGTGTGAGAGAGGACCAGAGTCCAGATCCTTAGATGCACTCAGACTGGAGAATACCACTTCTACGGTGAGGTAGGAGACAAAAACAGGAGAATCCCCAGATGCTCCTGAGCTAGCTAGCCTTAAGATGTGCCTGTAAACAACAGACCCTGTGTCAAACAAGGTAGAGGGCAGAGACCACCACCCAAGGTTGTTCTCTGACCTCCACACTGCTGCACTCATTTCATGGGTGTGTGCACATGCACGTGTGTGTACATGTGTACTCTCGAGCATACATACACTATTAAGTCATACTCTCTAATCTGTGAATCACATTTTTCTTCAGTGAGAGAAGGACAGGCTCAGTGAATCAGGTTGCTAGGAACCCTAGGAGCTGCAGCCTTGTAGTATGAATTAAATGGTCATTTCCATCTGTCACTGATTTCCTTTTCTTGGTGAGCAACAGCTATATCCATAAGGAGAGTCCTTGACGGACACAGTGTTTCCCCATCCACAATGATGTATGCTCAGGGAAGCTTGCAAGCATATGACAGGGGCACTGGGCCCACTGGACGATGCCTGAGTGGGTCACTGAATCTGACTATACTGCTATTCCATCCAAAATGTCTAGCTCTGTTATTTTTTTTCTTTGCCCTCTCCCTAAAGAGTGGTGTGATTACTTTACGCCAAACCACTCAAGGATAATTTGTACTGTCAGGCAACCCTTGTGTTTGCCCATTATCCGACAGTTCGGGGCTCACTTCATATTCCAGAGTGGCGTGATATAATGTAACACGATTTGAAATACTGTAAAGCAATAACCAGAGTAACACAGTTTGACATCTTGAATCTCGGAGGAGGCTTGCCTACACTGGCTACACCGAATTTCCACTTCCCTAGTACCTGTGCCTTTGATATTATATTTGACTTTTGGAAGTATTATCTGTTTTTAAACGAAATTACAAGAGTGAGGAGTTAGCAAAGAAAATTTCTCATGCTTGATAAGAACAGGGGTGACATATCAGCCTTCAAACTGTGACCTCCAAAAGGACACCCTGGGCCCAGGCTACGACAAGGTGGAGACTTTGAAAAGTCAGGGCACATCCTGAATCCATGGCCAAACACTGCTGGCTCAACCTTCTCACACCTAGTGAGTGATGAAGCCATAACTGCTTACTGCACAACTACTACATGTAAGGCTCTAAGCAGAAACATGATCTGTTCAATGGCCCATGCCTGCTTGCTTAAGCAACATCACTGAAGAGGATGTTAGAGCCAGAGGATGGATGGGGAGAGGTGTTGTGGAAAGCTGTCTTCTGGGTGTGACCTAGCTACTGCACTCACGAAATCATCACAGCTGTGGTGCTATGGTTAT
The DNA here is from genome assembly GCF_003668045.3 of Cricetulus griseus. Taxonomy (NCBI): domain Eukaryota; kingdom Metazoa; phylum Chordata; class Mammalia; order Rodentia; family Cricetidae; genus Cricetulus; species Cricetulus griseus. Next base: position 112,123,413 of record NC_048597.1, on the reverse strand, counting down.
CCACAAAACGGCAGAACAAACAAGATCAGCCGATACTCTGGCAGGGGCACTAATTAGACTCAGTCAGTTTAAATAATAAGAATAAAGGAGAAATCATGAGTGGGAAGGGGGATATGTTGGAAGTGCCTGACAGAGAGGAAAGGGGAAGTTGGGATGGTGCTCACAATCAAGATAGATAGTTTTTAAAAATCTTTACTTATAAAAAAGATATACAGTTTACATGTATGAAGCTGACAAAAGATAAATAAAAGAATATGGGATGCACAGATGGCTCAGTGGTTGAGAGTACTTATTGCTCTTGTAGAGCAGACAAGGCAGCTCACAACTACCTGTACTTCTTCTACACACACACACACACACACACACACACACACACACACACACACACACACACAGAGGAGTAGGGCATTTAAAATATAAAATAAAATAAATCTAGGAAATAAAGAAAAATTGCTGAAATTTTAATTAGAATCAGAAAGGCTAGCAGAATCTTCTAGATCAAGTACCAAATTTGATACCCCTACCTGACTTGTTTTTTCTTTTGTTTGTTTGCTTTTTCTTTACAGACATCAAAAGAATAGGGATGGAATCAAATGGAGAGTAGCTGTATCAGACTTAGCTTCACAAATTTTGAAAAAGCCAAGAAAATCCGCAGCCTCAGCCCAAAGATCCAGATTTGGCATACAGCCTCCTCCAAAAGAAAAGATAAATCCTCCAAAGCAAAGAAATCCCTGCCCTCCTTCCTCCCACTCCATCCATCTTCTCTTTCATGGCAGACATTTGAAAGCAATACTCCTGGTTGCCAGATAGATCCCATATTTCCTGAGTTATCTCCAAGAAATGCCAAAGATGCTGAAGACACTCTTCCCCTCTTCATATCGCAAGAATTGTGTACTCTCAATCACAGACACACACTGATGCCAATCTTTGTCTTACTGTAGACCAGAAGCCTGTTCTCTTTTTATTTCCAAAGGATCTTAATTCATTTCTAGACCTGGCATAAATGTCACCTCGTGGATTCAGTAAAAGTTGAGTATATAATCTCTCTCTCTCTCTCTCTCTCTCTCTCTCTCTCTCTCTCTCTCTCTCTCTCTCTCTCTCTCTCTCTCTCTCCCTGTGTATGTGTGTGAGAGCACATGTGCACACACATGCATACATGCCATATATATGTTTGTAGAGGCCATAGGTCAATCTCAGTGTTAGTCCTTGACTTCCACACTGTTTGATACTGGGTCTCTTATTGTTCTGACACATGAGCACTAGGGATCCAGCTTCCATCTTGACATATGGATTACAGGTGGATTGATACAGCAACCAGCTTTATGTGGGTTCTGGGAATCTAAGCTCTGGTCCCCGTGTTTGTGCAGCAAGCACTCTATCGGCTGAGCCATCTCCCCAGCCCAAGCTAAGTATTCTCTACAAACTGAGAACTAGTGATGGAACCTTTCACGTGTCTAACACATTAGGAGCTTCACTGTCCACACTGAACACTCAATGCAGCTCTTTATAGGTTGGGTATTTGTACACACCAAACAGAACAGTGGGGTTGTCTCTCAGTCCCTCTTAGGCTATCAGAAACAATGGATGTTTAAGTTCTACGTGTAAAATGGTGTCGCACATGCAGATACCCTGTATTTATTATTCCCTGTACACATTTGGTAACCTCTACATCACATGTAACATGTAATACAATATAAACATCTGTGGTTATCATAATAACAAGAAGACGACTCCACATACTCTGTAGAGAAGCAATTACAATTTTTCTGAATATTTTTGACCTTCTGTGTGTTGAATCTGAGATGCAGAATTCACAGATATGCATGACAAACTGTTTCTACTGTCACTGAGAAAGAAACAGAACTTAATTACATGGAATTTCACTTTATCCAGTGTCACATAGTTGGCAAATAGGAGAGTTGCTGCTATAACACAGGTAAGACTGACAACAAAGTCTGTTTTTACTTAAATACTATTTGATTTGGACATGGTGACACAGTACTGTCATCCCAGCTATTCAGAGGGCTGAGGGCAGAGAATAGACCTTTCAAAGTCATCCCAGACAATTTAATGAAACTCAGTCTCAAAATGAAAGATTGTAATATAGAGCTAGAGTTATAGCTCAGTGGAAGAGCACTTCCACAGAGTCCCCTCCAGTGAAGAACTGGTGTACAACTCAGTGGAAGAGAATTTACCTAGAACTCCCCAGCATGGTACTGGTGGCATGGCTCAGTGGTAGAGCACCTGCCTAGAATCCCCCAGTGAGGGGCTGGAGTGTGGCTCAGTGGTAGAGCACCTGCCTAGAATCCCCCAGTGAGGGGCTGGGGTGTGTCTCAGTGGTAGAGTACCTGCCTAGAATCCCCAGTGAGGGGCTGGGGGCATGGTGTGGCTCAGTGACTGATCATTTATCTAGCCAGCACAAGGACTTAGATTCAATCTCCAACACAAGGAGGAAAAAGAAAAAGGCTACTATCTAGCATGCCCTCAAAAGACAGAATTCCCATCTGATTCATCTTTAATGCCTAATACCTAGGCTACAGCAGACAGTCAATACATGCTTTGTGATTGAAGGAGAGAGAATAGAAAATCATCAGCCTTCCTAAGGCTCAAGGGGGAAACCAGGAGGCTCCCTGGTAATTTGGCTGAAGTAACTATTCAGTCAACATTGAATCAAATGTGAATTGAATTGAGTTACCTCAAGTAATAGAGCTAGATTCATCTCCCGAACTGAAGACACAAAACTCCCTTCTATATGACTTTGCAACTTATCACTGTCAGAAAGGCTGAGCAGGGAGAGCTGGGGCTGAGCCGACTTACGCAGAAGAGTCTGGAAAATAATCAATTGAATTCAAAGTGCCATACATCATGGATGTTTAGAGATGGAAGAGACCTAGGAGAGAGCATCTGCTTCCCCTTCTTCATTTCAAAGAAGAAAATATGTCCAGCAAAGAATGTAACTTCCCACAACATCACCTAGGTTAGTGGGATGTTCTGGTTGGAGCAATATGGGTACCCCGCCCTTTCTCTGACATGACAAAAATTGAGGTACCTTAGCTTACACATTCAAAAAGCTTAAGAGAAGCCAGACATGATGATAAACACCTCTAATCCCCAGACCCAAGAAGTGAATGCAGGAGGATTTTTTAATCCAAGGCCATTCTCAGCTATATAGTAAATTCAAGGCCAGCCTGGTCTACACGAGGCCAATTGAAAAGAAAACTAAATAAGGAATTAGGAACTCATGCTAGCTGAAAGCTCAGTGGGATTCTTACATTGGACTTCACAGAATTAATAGGTCCCTGACTAAATCATCAGTTGTATTCAACAAATTAAATCATCTCCCATTCTAGAAAAACAACATAACAGTCCACTCTGGGAAGAAAATATCTATGTGAATGTTTATGGTTTACTTCCCTGGATTCTAACTTTGTGGGCGGGGGGGGGGGGGAGGTACTGCTGATTAAAACAAGAGCTTTGTGCTTGGTAGGCAAATGTTCTACTGCTGAGCTATACCTCCAGCCCCTCACTAGGGGATTCTAGGCAGGGTCTCTACCACTGAGCCACACCCAGCCCCTCACTGGGGGATTCTAGCACTGCCACTGTGCTATACCACAGCCCTATTTTCACTTTTTAGTTTTAGGCAGTGTCTCACTAAGTTATACTGCTGGTTTTAAACAATTGAGCCTCTTCCCTCACCTTCTCAAATACCAGAAATTACAGGCATGCATGGGTCACCCACCAGGCAAAAAATGGATTTCTTTCCTCATTTCCTTTCTTCAAAATAATTGAAAGGTTCCATTTTGTCTATCTCAACTAAAAGAAAACATCTATATAAACATAAATCAATTGAAAATAATGGTATCACACTGTCCTATATACATTTATGTTTGTACAATATTTATTTGGTTAGATTAACCATTTTAACCTAGAGGTATGTGTTATTTTTCCAAACTGTTTTTTTTTCTTTCATGAAAAAAGTTGGAATCTAGAAAACTAAGTTAACAGTTAAAAAATTAGACTTTCCAAGTGTGGTCATGTAGTCCTAACATCTTGGATACTCAGAGGCTGAGGCAGGAGGATCACAAATTCAAAGCCAACTTGGCAACTTTTGAGACCCTTGTGGAGACAACACCAAGCACAAAAAGAGACAAAAATAAAAGCAAAACTCCATACAATTTAACCATCAGATCCTGCCTGCTGGAGCCTGACCTGAGGTCTTAGGCAGACATTTGGAGCCTAGCTCCTAGTGACCCATGAAGCCTGACCACAAATGGGCTGTATCAAGAGAGAACAGGTGTTGTAAGATTTACTACTGAACAAGACAGTGAGAAGCCAGCCTGTTGGCTCAGATATGGAAGTCTCCACAAAAGGGTCATGTGATAAGACTAAATAGCCTTTCCCTTAACTGCTATTAAAAACTCTCCCTCCTTCCCCATGCCCCCTCTCACTCTGAAAGTGTCTCTGCTGCAGCTGCACCAGAAAATATTAAATTAACTCTCCCTTCCTTTTTCTGCCTTTACATGAATTGTCAGTTCATGCATCTGTGGACTGTTGTTCATACCCAGCAACCTTGTCTAAGAATAAAAAATAAAGGACTGGGGTGTGTCTCAGTGGTAAAGCACTGCCTAGAATCCCCCAGTAAGTGGCTTGGGATGTGACTCAGTGGTAGAGCACCTGCATAAAATCCCTCAGTGAGTGGCTGTGGTATAGCTCAGTGGTAGAGCACCTGCCTATAATTCCCCAGTGAGGGGATGGGAGTGTAGCTCAGTGATAGATCTCTTGTCCAATATGCTAGAGGGTCCTAGGTTCAATTCCCAATATAAGGGAGAAAGAGACGTGGGAACTGGTCACAAAGAAACCATAGCTCACCCAACTGTACTGGGGATTAGCAGAAGTGATACGGACACCAGAGTTTCTTGATCCTGATGGAACACTCTCTCCTTCCATTCTTTTTCTGTCATCAGCATGCTTTCTGATTACTTTCCATTAATGGCTTCATGCCCACTCACTCTCTTGAGAACACATCTGATGCATCTTCTTCTTGGTAGCCATCACTTAGCACAAGTAGCGCTGTTAAGAGGCATGGTTTGGAAGGCTTCATAATGCTCTTAGTTATTCTCTTTCTTGGATGGCTAGGATGTGTGCACCTGATCATTAAGAGCTATTCACTGGCCAACTCCATTATGGTGGGTGTGAAAAATACAGATTTCATTCCTGAAATGCTTCTTTGGTCTCCCTTCTGAATGGAGATGTTGATTTACATACATTCCCATGGGCCTACACAATAGGCAGAGAATTAAAATGACAGACAAAAACTAATAGAAAACAGGTGTGACTCTGAAACTTAGAAGCTCTGTGGGAGAAGGAATATTTACCATACAATAGCAGAGACAGTGGAGAAGAAAACAAATAACATGCAATAAACAATAAAGTCTCATTGAGTGAGCGCTGCTCCCCAGTTGGAGCCCGGTTCAACATCTAGCTGTGAAACCAGAAAACCGCCCCCCCCAAATACAACAAAGTCTGCTCTGTTAAGTTGGTGTGTGTGTGTGTGTGTGTGTGTGTGTGTGTGTGTGTTTCCCTGTAGGGACTGGGAAGCAAAGATGCCAAGAGTGTAATTTAATTTTTGTAAAATGTTTTCTAAGCAACTTCATGGGCTGTATCGTCGGGGTTGATGAATTGAATGCCAGGTCTGATGTTCTCCTAAGCAGGAATATCCTGTGAGTTCATGAGAGAAAGCCATCACTCAATTGCACAGCTGAGAAAGTAAGAAAATGTAAGGGAGATAGACAAACCTCCAAGGCCAGCTCCTAGACCGTGACAAGGAAGAGGCTAATCTACTGACCTTCAGTGCCCAGGAAATCTGGGAAGTGGAAATCGTTTTGTAAGTGGTTATTTCCACCACCCCAGTTAGTTCAGCCAGCCAGCTCGGCTGAGTGACCATCCTGTTTTAAGTACCTCTTGCCTTTATGAGCTGAGCTCTGGGTCACACTGCCAAATTGGTCTAGTTCCGCCCTGGTGCCTTTCTACAGATGACACTAGACAGATGGGTGGAAATAGCTCAGGGGAGCTGATGTGAGGTAAAGTGAAGGCAGGCAGTTTTCCCTGGAGGGTTGCTGCATTTTGAATCTGGTGTGCCCTTCAATGGCCTGTGTGGAGAGGCCTTTGTGTCCAGCTTGGTGCTTTGAGCAAGTGGTAATACATTGAGGAGGAGGGGCCTAGTGGCAGGGCCATTAGGAGGTGTGTCCTGTCAAGAAATTATAAGGACCGCTTCTCTCTTCCTCCCTCCCTTCCCTTTCCTCAGTCTTCTCTTCCTTTCCCTTTCTTCTGCTTTCCCATCCTTCCTTCCTCTCCTTGTCCTCCCCAATCCTTTCTTTCCTGTCCTCCCTCTTCTCCCCTCCCCCTCCCTTTCCCTCCTCTTTCTCACTTCCTTTCCTCCTCACCTCTCTTCTCTCCTTCTTTCTGCTCCTCCTTCCTCCTTCCCCCTCTCCTCTCTCACCACTCTGACCATTAGGTGAGTAAGTTCCTTTGTCATTACGGTCCTTTTATCATGTGACTCCATGGTCCAAAAGCAAAGAGGCACGGGATACACTGTGAGGTATAGCTGAGTGGTAAAGTGCTGCCTAGGGTGTATAAGGCCCATGAGATCCATCCCCAAGCCCAAGGAAATACAAAGTGGTGAAGCCAACGAACCACTGAGTAAAGCTTCCAAAGTTATAACCCTTGTCTCTTCAGTGGTCATATGCATTTTGTCACACAGCAGAGTTTACTAATGAAGAAACTGACAGCCTAGAAAAGTAAAGTCCATGCAGAAAGAAAGGACAGCCCAGTAAGTGGGACAGAAACAAAGACTTTGTAAATGATGGTGGCCAAGAAGGCCTTGCTCACTCATGACAGCATCCCCCTCCTCCAAAGAGTCTAGACATAGCTCCTTAAACATGAAGATTATGGTCCATAAGAGCCCAAAGTTTGGAAGTCATCTAATCTAACATGCCATAGAAGGCAGCACCCAATACAATTGTGTGTCTCAAAAATCACAAGGAAATTGCTTAAAATGTACATTGCCAGGGTTGATGCATTGACTCAACAGCTAAGCATGTGTGCTGCTTTTGCAAATGACCTGGATTCGCTTCCTAGCATTCATATTGGACACTCACAACCACCTATAACCTCAGCTCCAGGAGATCCTATGCCCTCTTTTGGCCTCCAATGGTACCTGTACTCACATGCATATATTTCACACAAAGACAAATACACATAGATTTTTCAATTAAAATTAAATTTAATACACATGTACATCCTTGAGCCTCACTCTGATTCAGTGAAGCTAAGTATGAGACAAAGAATCTTTTTTTATTAACACACTCCCAGACATCTCAAATGTTGTCACTCAGCTGGACACACATTGCCAATGCTTCAAAAGCCTCTAACAGTTTGGTTTGCACTTCTAAGCAGACAGCTATCCTTGAGACAACTTTGGATGCTAAAATGGAGTTTCTGGGCCCACAAGATGGCTCAGCAGGTGAAAGCATTTGACATCAACTCCAAATTCCATCCCTAGGATCCATGTGGTGCAAGGAGAAAATGACTCCCATATATTGTTCTCCACCTGGATTGTTTTTCTATCAACTGGCATCTATCTGCATTCCAGTGACACCTATGGCCATCTTTCTTCCTGCAATATTGATAGAAGGTCACAAGACACTCTGGGCTCCTTGTCTTCAGATCTCTCTCCATTGAGTGTCTTTCAATGGTTCCCTACCTCATTCGTGATGAAGTTTAAACTCATGAGTCTATAAAACCCACCATGACCAACCTTACTCCTTCCTCTCTCATCTGTTTTACTTGGGCAGATGTTGCACTGATGACAGATCTCCAAGGCTTGGCACACACTAATTGCAGAGCACACTCCTAGACCCTCACTGTGGGATTCTAGGCAAGTACTCTACAACTGAATCTTGCCTCTGCTGTTGAACTATGCCCCACACTCCTCACTGCCTCCACAAGCCAGAGAAGAAAGAGTTCAAGTCAACAAAGGCAGCAGAGAGCATGCAGTCAGAGGAGCTGAGGACCAGGCTACAGAGGTAGCTGCCCTACAGTGAAGAGGGGTATGTTTCTTACACCCCCAAAGGAAGCCCTGAGGCCAAATAACCTTTGGATCTGAAGAACTATCTAGCTTGGTTTCAACTTCCAAGCTAACTATACAGAACCTCTAATTGTCATGAATGTGGGAAATTTGGGGGTATCTGAAAGCAGAGGATCCTTTCTCATCTCTTAGCTTAGTTTAGGAGTTAGGGTACCAGAACGTTAGATAAAACTGCTAACGAAACATTAATTGGCTTCGAGGGTCACCTTTTCACAAATTCAAAGACTGAAATTCACTGGCCAGAGAGGCCGAGTTTTAGAATGTATGTTATTATAGGGATCTTAGAGAAAGAAATAAAATCTGCATCCTTCCTGTACAGAATAAGGGGGTCCAAGGAAACAGGGTACGAATGAGGGCTGTTGCCGTGGAGTTAATAAAGCTTTACCACATGGGCAATATGGAGGAAGTGCTGAGCTGGTCAGCCTATTTCTATTCGTGGGGTGCCCAAATGCCTCTTGGTTTCAGTCATGTCCCCACAGATGGTTTCTAGAAAAGGAGTCTCATTAAGGAGAAAAGAGAAAAGGAAAAAACAGACCAAACCCCACCCCTACCTGTGTTGGTTAGTTTCATGTGAGCATGACATAATATAAATCCTTTGGAAAGAAGAACTCATAACTGAGAAAATATCTCCATGAGATTGGCCTATAGGTAAGTCTGTAGTGGAATTGTTTTGATTGGTGATTGACATGGGAGGGCCCAGACCACTTGTGAGCAGTGACACCAATGGGCAAGTTATCCTGGGTTGTATGAGAAAGCAGGCTGAGCAAGCATGAGGAGCAAGCCAGTAAACACCGACTTTACTGAAGTTCCTGATTCCAGGTTCCTACTTGGTGTTCCTTTGCCGACTTCCCTCAGTGATGGAGGATTAGACTAAGAATTGTAAGGTAAAAATAAACCCTTTCCTTCTAAGTTGCTTTTGGTCATGGTGTTTGCCACAATAGTTAACACACCACCCCACACTTTTCTGGTATCCCTAACCTTTGGCCAGAACAAAACAAAGGACATTTTCTGCTTTTGGCTAAGGACAAGAGTTAGAACGGTTCACTCTGGGGGCCACTGCCCCTAAATCTGCCTAATCAGTTTCTGTCTCCTGTTCTATTACCATTAGCCAGGAATTGCAGAGCTTCCAACTGTCCCTAATTCAGGTCAAGCACACAAAGGTCACAGGCTCATGGTTATACCACAGCCAACAACCTGATTATGAAATAGGTAAAGCCTGGACATTCCAAACTATGCAGATACCCTATGGGTCGTGCTGACCTTGGATCCCTGCCTCCTACCAGTCATATTTCACACTCCTTATTTCCCCTTCTTCTTTAGTCCAGTTCTGTTTCCTTCCTCTTCTTCCCATAAGGGATCCATAATAAACGCTTTGTACCCCAACCTTTGTCCCAGCGTGTGCCTCTCTAGATCTCCGCCAGCTGCACCATAGGCTCCTGACTATAAACCCGTTGTTTCACTCTCTGAGAATCACAGGAAAGCCTTTTTTTTTAAGCCTGAAGAACAGGCCCTCAACATATCTTTGCCTGAGGCAAAGCAGGGCAGAAGATCACAAGGTTTCTATTAGACCAAAATCTCTCCAAGGTAAGCGTTGTGTGCAGGCCTCTAAGCCCCTGAGTTGCTGCAATTTATATTTAATGTGCAAACACTCCGAGCAGGCCTGCCTGTAGAAGCCAGATCAAAACATTTATCTTGGAAAAGAAAAGAAAAGAAAAGAAAAGAAAAGAAAAGAAAAGAAAAGAAAAAAGAAAACATTAGCTCACAATATACTGATTTTCAAGAGAACAAGAAGAAAGGAGGGAAGGAAACACACACACACACACACACACACACACACACACACACACACACCACTGGGAAGACAGCTCAGTAAGGTCCTTGCAATACATCCAAGAGGACATGAATGCTATCTGAATCCATGTGGATGGACAAACTTATAATCCTACAACTAAGATTGTCCTCTGATCACTTGCACAAATCTATGTACAGCTAAGTACACATGCAGATACACACACACACACACACACACACACACACACACACACACACACACACAATCTGTAGCTACCAACTATATAAAGAGATTCTCTTGGAGAGCCAGGAAGGCTGTTGGCCACTGTAATATATTGTTATGCGTAGCTGCCAGAGCACTTGTAGAGCAGCCACAGATCATGTCTGACATTGCCTTCACTGACCTTTTCAATACTGCCCAAGCACTGTGGAACTGGTGTTTCTAGAGGAATTCAAATCAAATGTAGTCAGGCAGAAAGGGTTTGGCTGTGGGCAAAGCCTATCGGTTGCTCCGTCTTTCTCCCTGTCATTCTCATGTAAATTGTAATTCTTTATAGACATGGCCAGTTTTCTACCCAGGTGCAAGATGCTCTCTTCTAAATGGTGGGGAGGCCAGCAGGTCACAGCATCTGCCTGCAAAGAGTTTGGCTCCGCTCCTGACAAGACCAGCTCAGATCCTGTCTGCAGAGGAAGCTGTAGGGTCTTGCTTGAAAACATACAAAGGGCTGAGTCTGGACACACCTCACCCCTGTCTACACTCTGCCCTCTTTCCTGCAGCGGGCACCCAAGCCTCAGGTGAGTCTGGGTGCTGCTCTGCTCCCCAACCTCCCCCATCAACCCCGGCTCGCTTCTGCCTGAGCCCATCCAGGCAAGAGTGGACCTGCCCAGATGGGGAAGGCCCACCCTGAGTCCGGACACACCCGACCTTTGTCCACCCACCGCCCTCTGCCATCCGGCAGCCTCCAGAGACTGAACCCTCCACCTGACACTGGAGAGAGGGCGAGACCCCACCTGCACTCACTGGAAGAAGGGATGGGAAGAAGACAGAGCAAGAACACACTCAATAACAGAAAAACCAATATGACACCACCAGAATCTAGGGACTCCACAACAGCAAGATCTGAAAAGCCCAACACAGAGCATGAAGAAGAGATGGGCCTCTATAATAATTATCTTAGGAAGATGATAGAGACCTTTAAAGAAGAAACAAGAAAATCTCTTAAAGAAATAGAAGAAAAAAAGCAAAAAATTACATGAAATGGAGGAAAAGACAAACCAAAAAATTCAAGAAGTAAACAAATCTCTTAAAGAATCTAAAGAAAGCCAAGAAAAAATAAACAAACAAGTGAAGGAAGCACTCAAAACAGTTCAAGGCATGAAAGCTGAAATAGACACAATAAAGAAAACACAGAATGAGGGGATGCTGGAAATAGAAAGGCTGCATAAACAACCAGGAACTAAAGATGTGAGTATAATCAACAGAATTCAAGAGATGGAAGAGAGAATCTCAGTTGTTGAAGACTCGCTAGAGGATATATAGTCATCGACCAAAGAAAATCTCAAGTCCAACAAATCCCAAACACAAAATATCCAGGAAATATGGGACACGGTGAAAAGGCTGAACCTAAGAATAATAGGTATAGAAGAAGGTAAAGAAATACAGCTCAAAGGTACAGTAAACATATTCAACAAAATCATAGAAGAAAACTTCCCCAACCTACAGAAGGATATGCCTATGAAAGTACAAGAAGCTTACAGAACACCAAACAGACTGGACCACAAAAAGAAGTACCCTCGACACATAATAATCAAAACACCAAACCTACAGAATAAGGAGAAAATATTAAGAGCAGCAAAGGAAAAAGGCCAAGTAACATAAAGGCAGACCTATCAGAATCACACCCGACTTCTCAATGGAAACTTTGAAATCCAGAAGGTCCTGGATAGATATCCTAAAAACACTAAGGGAGCATGGATGCTAACCCAGACTACTGTACCCAGCAAAAAACTTTCAATCACTATAGATGGAGAAAACAATATATTCCATGACAAAACCAGACTTAAACAATACATATCCACAAATCCAGCACTACAGAAAGTTTTGGAAGGAAAACTCCAACCCGATGAAGATAACTACACTCACAAAAACATTTTTACCAAACACAAAAAGAAACATGAGGGCAAAAAACACACACAATGACACCACCAACAATAAATCCAAAACAAACAAGAACCAACAATCAATGGACATTAATATCCCACAATGTCAATGGTCTTAACCTGCCCATAAAAAGATACAGGCTAACAGAATGGATGCGAAAACAGAATCCATCCTTCTGCTGTATACAAGAAACACACCTCAACTTCAAAGATAGGTGTTACCTCAGAGTAAAGGGATGGGAAAAGATTTTCCAATCAAATGGGCCCAAGAAACAAGCTGGTGTAACAATCCTAATATCTAAAAAATTAGACTTCAAACTAAAATCAATCAAAAGAGATGAAGAAGGTCGTTTCATACTCATCACAGGAAAAATCCATCAAGATGAAGTCTCAATCCTGAACATCTATGTCCCCAATACAAAGGCACCCACATTTGTTAAAGAAACATTACTAAAGCTCAAACCACACATAAAACCACACACAATTATAGCAGGAGACTTCAACACCCCCTTACACCACTAGACAGAACCACCAGGCAGAAACTTAACAAAAAAACAAAGGATATAACAGAAGTTACAACCCAACTGGGTTTAACAGATATCTATAGAACATGCCATCCAAACACAAAAGAATATACCTTCTTTGCAGCACCACATGGCACCTTCTCTAAAATTGACCACATAGTTGGCAACAAAGCAAACCTACATAGATATAAAAGAATTGAAATAACCCCCTGTATCTTATCAGATCGCCATGCTTTAAAGTTAGAATTCAACAGCAATACAAATTGCAGAAAACCTACAAACTCATAGAAATGGAATAACATCCAGTTTCACCATTCCTGGGTTGAGGAAGAAATAAAAAAAGAAATTAAAGACTTCCTAGAATTTAATGAGAATGTAGACACAACATACTCAAACTTATGGGACACTCTGAAAGCAGTGCTAAGAGGAAAGTTCATAGCACTAAGTGCCCACATGAAGAAACTGGAGAAAGTCACACTAGAGACTTGACAGAACAACTGAAAGCTTTAGAGCAAAAAGAAGCAAAGTCAGCACAGAGGAGTAGATGCCACGAAATAGTCAAACTGAGGGCTGAAATCAATAAAATAGAAACTAGGAAAACATTACAAAGAATCAATGAAACAAAGAGTTGGTTCTTTGAGAAGATCAACAAGATAGACAAACCTCTTTCCAAACTAACCAAAAGGCAGAGAGAGAGCATGCTAATTAACAAAATCAGAAACAATACTCAACTTTATATGGAAAAACAAAAAACCCAGGATAGACAAAACAACTCTGTACAATAAAGGATCTTCTGGAGGCATCACCATCCCTGACTTCAAGCTCTATTATAGAGCCATAATTCTGAAAACAGCTTGGTATTAGCGCAAAAATAGACAGATAGACCAATGGAATCGAATTGAAAACCCATATATTAACCCACACAACTACAAACACCTTATTTTTGACAAAGATGCTAAATCTATACAATGGAAGAAAGATAGCATCTTCAACAAATGGTGCTGGCACAACTGGATTCGGACATGCAGAAGATTCCAGGTAGATCCATATCTGTCACCATGCACAAAACTTAAGTGCAAATGGATCAAAGATCTCAACATAAATCCAGCCACACTGAATATTCTAGAAAAGAAAGTTGGAGATACCCTTGAACAAATTGGCACAGGAGACCAGAACATTACACCAGTAGCACAGACATTGAGATCTGCAATTAATAAGTGGGACCTTCTGAAACTGAGAAGCTTCTGTAAGGCAAAGGACACAGTCAGTAAGACAAAATGACAGCCCACAGAATGGGAAAAGATCTTCACCAACCCCACAGCTGATAGAGGGCTGATTTCCAAAATAAACAATGAACTTAAGAAGCTAGCCACCAAAACACCAAACAATGAAATTAAAAAGTGGGGTGCAGAACTAAATAGAGAATTCTCAACAGAGGAATCTGAAATGGCTGAAAGACACTTAAGAAAGTGCTCAAAATCCTTGGCCATCAGAGAAATGCAACTCAAAACAACTCTGAGATACCATCTTACACCGGCCAGAATGGCTAAAATCAAAAACACCAATGACAATCTATGCTGGAGAGGATGTGGAGAAAAAGGAACACTCCTCCATTGCTGGTGGAAGTACAAACTTGTAAAAACCACTTTTCTGGTGGTTGCTTGGAAAAAATGGGAATCAGTCTACCTCAAGATCCAGCAATTCCTCTCTTGGGCATATACCCAAATACCCAAATAATGCACGTCCATACAACAAGGACATATGTTCAACCATGTTCATGGCAGCATTGTTTGTAACAGCCAGAACCTGGAAGCAACCTAGATGCTCCTCAACTGAAGAATGGATAGAGAAAATCTGGTACATTTATACAATGGAGTACTACTCAGCAGAAAAAGCAATGGAATCTTGAAATTTGCAGGCAAATGGATGGAACTAGAAGAAACCACCCTGAGTGAGGTAACCCAGTCACAAAAAGACAAACATGGTATGTACTCTCATATATGAATTTTAGACATAGAACAAAGGACTACCAGCCTACAATTCTTTTCACCAAAGAAACTAGGAAACATGAAGGACTAAGGGGAAAATGCATGGACCCCAGGAATGGGAAGGGGCAGGAACTCCTGAGCTAATTTGGAGCATGAGGGTAGAGGAGAGGGAGCTGCCAGAATGAGAGGAGGAGAAAAGGAGAGGAGGAAATGGAGAAGCAGAAATATTGAGTTGGGGGCAGAACAGGGGAGAGCAGGATGAGAGATAGCATATTCGAGGGATCCATTATAGGTCTGAAGAGTGATCTGGCACTAGGAAGATTTCTAGAGACCTACAAGGATGACACGAACTGACAATCTAGGCAATGGTGGAGAGGATAACCTAAATGCTAGAGCCTTCATCCAGTGGCTGATGGAAGCAGAGGCAGACATCCACAGATATACACTGAACTGAACTCTGGAACTTAGTTGCAGAGAGGGTGGAATGAAGATCAAAGGGGTCAGTACCAGGCTGGTGAAACCCACAGAAACAGCTGGCCTGTACAACGGGGAGCACATGGACCCCAGACTGCTGTCTGGGAGGCCAGTACAGGACTGATCCAGACCCCTGAACATGGATGTCAATGAGGAGGCCTCTGCACTCTAGGGGGCCCCTGGTAGTGGATTAGTATTTTTCCCTGGTATAAGAAGGGACTTTGAGAGCCCATCCCATGTGAAGGGATGCACGCTCATGCACGCTCAGCCTGGACACATGGGGGAAGGCCTAGACCCAGCCCAGGATGATGTGGTGGACTTTGGGGAGCTCCCATTGAGGGCCCTACCATGCCTGGGGTATGGATGATGGATGGGGTGGGGGGCAGATCGGCGGGTATGAGGGAGGGGAGAAGGGAGAGGGAGAAGGGATTGACATGTGAAACAAGCTTGTTCTTAATTTGAACTAATAAAAAATTACAAAAAAGAAAAGAAAACATACAAAGGAACTTTGACATTCAAAGAGAAAGAGGACCCCAAGCCCAGGCACGGTAGCACACTCCTTTAATCTCAGCAACCCACAGGCTGACAGGAGGATTTCAAGCTCCAGTCCAGCTTGACTACATAGCAAGACTCTCTCAGAAACAAAAGCTAGGGATGTAGCCCCAAAGTATAGTGCTTGCCTAGCATCCTGGCGACCCTAGGTTTGATGGCTAGTGTGGAAGAAAGCAGACAAGCAAGACAAGCTGGAAGTGATGGTATATGCTGGTAATTCCAATGCTTGGGAAACTGAAGCAGGGGCATTGCCATAAGTTTGAAGCTAACAGGTACTAAATATAGTATGTTCTAGGCCAGCCTGGGTTATATAGTGTAAAACCCTGTCTCAGAAAAACAAGAAGAAAAAGAAGAGGAGGAAAGGAGGGAGGGAAGGAAAGAAAGGAAGAAAAACCATTTTTAGTTGACTTGAAATTCAAGTTTTAGGTGGTCACACAGCCTGGTCTCTCACTGGTTTCAATGTAGATGTTGCTTAGGTTCCTCTGCAGGGATCTTTAGGCCCTTAACCTTAAAGTCAGTCTTCCAAGTCCACATCTACACATGCCTATCATTTGAGAATTGTTTTGCCCAAAACTAACACACAGTTAGCTTGACCTAGTCTTGTCCCAGCTCTCTTTCCCCACCTTCAATGTTAAAGGTACTTTACCTACCAGACACTGAATGAACATTGGTCCCTGAAAGGAAGGGGCAAAGGTGGTTCCCAAGCTCCCAAATGATCTGTCCCTATTCTTAGAAAAGACATGAACTCTCATTCTTACTATTGGCCTATCTGTCTTTGACCTTCATTGTTTCTCTTATTGTTTTTGTTTGGTGGGGAGGGATGAGACAGGGTCTCATGAAACCTAGTCTAACCTTGAATTCGTTGTGTATCCCAGGCTGACCTAGAACTCCTGATCATCATACCTCAGCCTCCCGAGTGCTGGCATTACAGGCCCACACTGCCATGATGATAATTTCCTTGTTATTTCTATCCTATGTTGGAAAGGAGCTGATTATTTTTAGTCAATCTTCCTCCCCCTCCTTTTTTTATTCACCTTTACTTCTCCCCCAAATCCATGCCTCTAACATGGGTTGTTCTTGGGGATGAGCTGCTTCCAGACCTGGGTCCAAAAATAAGTTCTTTTGGGTTTCTTTTTTATATAATTTTCCCCAAGTAGAGCATCCACACTCCTCATGCTCACAAATTCCTTGGCAGAAGCACTCAGAGGGAATCTGCCTTAGAAGGCAGAGCATGGAACAAACTAGAGCTGGAGGTGGTGACACTGTGGATTATATAATTCTTCCTTCCTGCTGCAAAGAGCACAGGCAGGAGAACCGGGATGCCAACTTGGCAGTAACACTGTGGGCCCAGTGCCTGCCGGGGAAGGGCTCCAGAGGACCATCTGGGCAGACTCGGCAATCATGGCCTCCTCCCAGAGCCTTCTCTATTCCCAGTCACTGCTTCCCTTGTTGAAATTTCAAGGGTTCTCAAAGCAGGCTTCCCTGGGCTCACTGTGATGGTTTGTGATAGGGCTGGGGCTGGCAGGAAGGGCACGGGGGGGGGGGGAGGCGGGGAACTGGAGACATGGCTCAGTCAGTAAAGCGCTTGGGGCACAAGCATGAGGAACTGAGTTGGACCCCCGAGAACTCAAGGAAAAGAGTCAGGTGTGGTGCATGGGCATGCTTTACAAATGCCAGCAGGAGTCAGAGGCGGTGATCCCTGGAGCTCACTGACCAGTCAGCATAGGCAGATCAGCAAGTAGACCTGTAAATTCCATGTGTAAACACACACACACACACATATATGCTGGGGGGTTGCTGCCTTAGACCTTTAGACTCAGAGTAAGACAAGGCCTAGCAGTTTTAATCTGAGCATGCCAAAGAGTAAGAACCATTGCACAAATGAAAACCCTTGTCTGTCTCTAGCCATCCATGTACCTGGACTGGGTCTTGTTCCACATGGAACATTCTTAACTGGGCATGTAAGGGGAAATCAGCCACCAGCTAGAGATGGTCAGAAACATCCACAGGAATAGACTAGAGAGGAAAGCAGCAACTCCCTATGGGACAGAACATGAGGAAGCCAGAACTGCATCCACTCATATCTGTAATAACTTAGGCATCTACAGCTGGCTTATGTACTCTGATCCAATGAGGACTGGCTCAGGAGCTGGTAGTGATACTGAAGTTCAACTATCTTGGTATGATGGTTAATACTGAATGTGAACTTCACAAGACCTAAAATCATCCAGGAGACGCACCTCTGGGAGAGCCTACAAGGGGCTTTCTAGAATGCATTAACTGAGATGGGAAGGCCATCACCATCCCATGGACTGGGGTTCTGGGCTCAATGAAAGGAGAAGAGAGCTGAGCATCTGCATTGAAGCCATGTGACCAGTTGCTGCCATGCCTTCCCCACCATGATAAAGGTTGGCCCATGAACTGTAGCCAAAATTGACCATTTTTCTCTTGTTGTTTCTATCGGGTGTTTCATTATCACAACAATGGGGAAGTGACTGCACATTCCATTGGATGGAAAGCACTATGTTCTTCCATGGAGAAGGGCTAGGAGGAAGGAGAGGATGGATCTACTCCAACCCTGCAGGTTTACAAACCCAAGGATGTTAATCTCCCCAAGTGGAAGATCATACAATTCACTGAGGCAAATGCAACTGAGCTAAGGAAGAGACAATCTTGAAAAGAAAGTGAAAAAGATCCCCCAAGACAGCACAAAAACTCTGAAAAAAACAATGTTAATTAATGAAAAATCTGTGGGATTCATTTCTCTAAAAATACACACAGCTCTGAAAATCAAGTGAAGCAAAGGGCTGTGAAATGCAACGTGTTGAACAGTGACATGCTGCTTTGGGGAAGGGAGTCATTCCTATTAGAGTCCTGGTTTTTTTCTCCACCTAGATCTCTTGGGTTTACAATTGTTAGAATGAACAGAAGCAACTTCCTGAGGACTGGGGAAGTGGCTCAGTAGGGAAAGCACTTGCTGGGCAAGTGAGGACCTGAGTTTCAGTCCTAGCAACTTAATAATAATAAAAAATACAGGTGTGATGATGTGTATCTGTAATTCCAGAGCTGGGGAGGCAGAGGCAGAAGGATCCCTGAGCTTGATGCCAGCCAGCCTAGCCTACTTGGAAAGTTCCAAGCTAGTAAAAGACCCTATGCTAGGAAAGGCAGATGACTCCTAACAAAGAACACTTAAGCTTGTCTTCTGGCCTACACACACACACACACACACACACACACACACACACACACACACACACACACACACACATGAAAATATAAAGACTTCTGTCTTTCCCCATTGGCGCTAATATCACCATACATTTTTCTTGATTAGCTCCCAAATATCTTACTATTTTGGTTTAAACAGTCGATTCTGTTTAAAGAAGATTCAAGCAATAATATAAATTCTCACCAGACATAAAAGGACAGACATGGGGGCCTGTTCTAAAGAAATCAAGAGAGACAGAGTAAGACAGTGCAAAACATAACTTGATTGAATCTTGTTTCAAAGGAGGGAGGAGCTATGAAAGCCACCGGAGAGCATCCGGATAGCTCTTGGATGATATATGATACCAGAAAATTAGTACAGCTGTTACAAGTGTAACTGTAATAATGTATAGGTAGTTGTTCTTAGTACTAAAATACATGAAGTGAAATCAATTGGGATAGAATGGCATGATTTTTACATTCTATAAAAGGTCATGAAAACAAAACTACATTTATATTCGAACATGTAAGTAAATACAACAAAAGGATGGCAACATGGGTGTCAGTGAGGAGTGTCCAGGTTTCTGATGTGTGAGTCATTCATTATTTCTCCATTTATAACTTTTAACAATGAGAGGGAGGGAAATATATAACCATCTGTATTGTAAGGCTGGAGAGATGGCTCAGTGGCTAAGAGCACTGACATAGTTGGGATCTCAGCACCAGCTCACAACCGTCTGTCACTCCAGCTCCAAAGAATCTGACACCCTTTCTGACTTCTGTGGGTACCCACATATATCTATACACATGCATACACACACACACACACACACACACACACACACACACACACACACACACACACATACAGGGTGGGGTGCTGGAGAGATGTCTCTGTGTTACTTTTGTTACGTTTGCAGAAAAAGACTGGAGCTTGGTTCCAAGCATCTATGATGGTCTACTCACAACCACCTTCATCTTAATAATGATTCCTCTCCAGTAATGTAGCTGTTTTAGGAAGCTGCGAAAAGAGAGAAGTTAAGGTTGACCTGGAGGAAACATTTCACTGGGAGTTGTTCCCTGGGAAATAATTTAATCCCTAACAGCTTTCCCTCTAGGACTCTGGCTCCTGTCATCCCTGAAGTAAACAGCTCTCCACTTCCACATGCTCCTACCATTATCACATGAACTGCTGCTCCATGATGGACTGAACCCTCTCAAACAGCAAACCAAAATAAACCTTCGTTCTTCATGTTCCTTCTGCCTGCTGGGTATCTTATTGCACAGAGAGAACTAACAACCACAGATGCTGAGAAGTGAAATTGGGAGATGCATTTGTTTTTTAAGAAGGAAAACAATCTTATTTGGAATAAAGTGCTATGAAGATGAGAGGCAGCACCCACACACATGCACTGAAATATTTAAGGTCATGTGTTATATTAGTAAAAACCTAGATGCATTTTATTGTAGGGAGCCACTTCACATAGCCACTAAGCAAGAAAAAGAAGTTAATAGCAACCTTAATGTATAATTGTGTCTTAATATATAGACCGAATTCCCATGATTCCCAGAAGTTTCATTCAGTGCAGTGTTGGAGAACCCTATTTAGCTCACACTGAATCGTTGCTCCTAGGGAAATAACACACAGACACACATCTCATATAGATTACTATCTGAAGCTCAGAACACAACTCATGCTGGTAGATTCTACTTTATTTTACAAGTGAGAAAATGAGTTGAGAAGTGTTACGAGATTTGCCTGAGGTACCTCTCTCAGATCAGACATTCAAGCTCTGTCCAGCTGATCCCAGAGCTGAACTTTCCACCTATTCAGATCCCAGCCTCTAGTCATGACTATATAGGAGCCGAAGCAAGCAGAACTCAGCTTTGTTTGCCCTTGTGCAAGTCTGAGAATGATTCTAGAAATACCAAAAGTATTGATTTGGGGAGATTAAAATAAATTTTAGTGAGCTGTCAAATTTACAAATATAGAATTTTCCTATAATGAGGGTTGACTGCAATGTTTGATCTTGAGCCTTTCTATTAAATTATCATGGGTAGTATCTATATGGCATTCATTTACATGTGTGGGGTACAAGTGTGTGTGTGAAGAAGATAGAGGTTGACATTGGATGTCGTCCTGAGTCACTTTCCACTTATTTTTGAGGCAGGATCTTTCATTGAATTTGGAGTTTGGTGTCTCAGCTAGACTTGATGCCCTGTGAACTCTAGTGATCCACCTGCCTCTACCTCATCAGTGATAGGATTAAAGGTACACATTACTGCACCCAGTGCTGAGGATCCAAACCCAGGTCCTTATTATAGCAAGACAAGGAAGCTCATAAAAAATGTGCAGTGTGGTGATAGAGATATGGCTTAGTGTTTGGGAGTACTTGCTGCTCTTGCAGAGGACCCGAGTTTAGATCCCATCATCCACGCCAGGTGGCTCACAACTGCCTGTATCTACAGATCCAAGGGATCCTGTACTCTTCTGGACTCTGCCAGCATCTACACTCTCATGCACAAACCCATAAACACATTCACAGAATTAGAAATAGAAATAAAAGTATTTAGCAAGGTGTGTTGTGTGTGTGTGTGTGTGTGTGTGTGTGTGTGTGTGTGTGTGTGTGTGCGCGCATGTCGCTAGGAATACAACAGAGGGTCTTCTGCATGGTAGACAAGAGATCTACCACTGAGCAACATGCCCTCAGCCTCACACTGGGGGATTCTAGACAAGTGCTCTATTCAATGAGCCACACCTCAGCCTTAGGAGCATATTAAACAGTTTGACAAGAAGTTTCTAAATTACACAGTAGGCTACACTGCTCTCAAAAGAATAAGCAGCCACCAAGGTTCTTTCCAACCACAAAAGCCCACATTATGCAAAGTATAACTTGTTTCTGCTTTCAGAAACTCTGAACAATTGCATTTAAAATACAAATTTTAATTTATAGGCCACTTTTATACAAGTGTATACTATACTGTGACCTCCCCCATCTCTGTCCTGTAGATGTCAATTTTTTAATCTCTTGATCTTCACATTCTTTCACCCCTTTTCCATTCTAGAAGACCAGCTTTTCATATCCCATATATGAATAAGACTGTGTATGTTTGTCTTTCAGTCTATCTAGCTCACCATACATAAGGTCCTCTGGGTCTGTCAAGGTTGGCTGAAATTAGAAGATTTTATACATTTATACTTTTATGAATGAGTATTTTTTACCATCTTGTATTGTTTTGTCTTATTCTGTTATTTGTCTATTTGCTCCATCTTACTTTTTAAGTGCTATTTTGTGTGCATGCATGTGTGCAATGGTAAATGTGTGGGTATCAGAGAACAACTTTCAGGAGTTGGTTCTCTCATTCAAACATGGATTCTTGGGTTAAAACTAGGGTCATCAGGCTTGAAGGGCAAAACTTTACCCAGATGAGTCACAATCTCTGATCTTTGCTCATTTTCTCTGAGTCAGGGTCTCATGTAGCCCAGGCCAGCCTTGAATGTTTTATGTAACTAAGGATGCCTTTGAAGTCATGATTCTCCTGTCTCTTCCTCCCAGGTGCTAGGATGACAAACCTGTACCACTATGACTGGATTTACCCCACATTTTTTGTATTCATTCATTGATATGTGGATGTATTGATGGTTATCAGTAATGCCGTAATAAGCATTTGAAAGTGGACATCCCTTCAAAATTTGGTACCATTTTCTTCTTTGGATAGATGTATGATATATATATATATACATATATATATATATATATATATATATATATATATATATGACATATGCCTGCATATCATCCAGTGAACAGCAGTCACAGACAACCAGCCACCAGGGACATGCCATCATAAATTCACATGCCCTACAAAAGGATAGACTGAATACAAAACTTATCACAGGGCTGGAGAGATGGGTCAATAGGTAAAGTGCTTGCTGAACAAGCATGAGGACCTGAGTTTAGATGCCCAGAATCCAGGGCAAGTCAGGTACATTCGCATCCCTATTGTGAGAAGAAAGGCAGAGCCAGGGAAATCTCTGAGCCAGCTAGCCAGTCTTACTCAACAACCAGCAAGAGACTGTATCAAACAAGGTGAAAGGCTGAGACCAAAACCTGAGATTTTTCTCTGCCCTCAACATGTGTATCATACATGTGCTCATCCACATGCATGCATGCCTGCACATGCACACACACACATACACACACACACACACACACACACACACACACACACAAGATTTACCACAAAATGGCAATACAGAAACTCAGATTGTGACATTTTGTTAATATAGTAAGTGTGACCTCCAAGGCTGAAGAGCTGGGGACATTCATTCATCTGTGTACACCACAGAACACCCCCTAGTTGATACAGGGCTGCTGCTGGCCTCATCTATTTCTCAGTGCTCTGAGCCTCCAGACACGTGCTGTGAAACCACATGTACTTCTGACTAGACTCACACCAGCTTTTCTATTTAAACAACACCTGCCACTTACCAAAGCCAACTGCCTCTTTCCTGTCCAGGTCCCCTACACAGCCACCAAATGGAATGACTGTGCTCAGTTCTTGGCTCAGGCGAGAACTCAGTGTTCTGTCTCTTCCTACCCAGCCCACAGAAATCCCTTGGAGTCAATCCTCACACTGGTACAAGGAGCAGGCACATCTGAAAACTCTACCCAAGTCTTCCTTGTTTCTCATTGCCCAAGAAAATACCCTGATCGCCTGCACACAATCCACTCTTCCCCATCAGACTAAGATACCCTGATCACTGATCACCTGCAACACAGTCCACTCTCCTCCATCAGACTAAGATACCCTGATAACCTGCCACAGTCAGCTCTCCTCCATAAGACTTGTTCCCAGAAGAAGAAGAAAACTATCTTTAAGAAAAATTCCTAATAAACTATGGCCATCTGAAAAGGGATGCCCATTCATTCAGTCAACAAAATTTCTGAGTAGTCACTGTGCATTGAGTGTAGAGGACACAACATTCATTTTAAAGCAATGCACTGGGGCTGAGGAGATGCCTTGGTGAGTAAGAGCCCTTGATGTGCAAGCATGAGGACCTGAATTCACACCCCCAGGACCCATATAAAAAGTGGAGCATGCCTACACTCTTGTAACTCCAATCCTGTGAGGGATGGAGATAAGAAGATCTTTAGCCTTGCTTCAGGTTCAGTGGGAGACCCTGTTTCAGGAGAATAAGGTATAGAATGACTAAGTAAAATAGAGTGTCCTCCTCTGTCCTTGTATGTGCACATACACACACACACACACACACACACACACACACACACACACACACACACACACACACACACACACACACGATGTCCAAATCCAGTAGGGTGGCTCATGGATGCAATGCCAGCACTTGGGAGGCTGAGACAGAAGGAACACCATGAGTTCAAAGGTATCCTGTCATACATAGAAATTGGTGCTGGGAAAGAAAGCAGAACGGGAAGAGGGGAGAAGGAGGAGGGGCTGACAAAGATAAGAAGGGGAAGACAGGAGGAGAAGGAGCTGGAAGGGAGAAGAGGAGGGGAAGGAAGACAAGGTGGTGAAAAAAGAAGAGAGGAGAAGATGGGGAGACAAAGAAAAGAAGAGAGTGAGGAAGAAAGATGATGATGAGGAAAGAGTAAAAGAAGCAGTCAGAACAGAGAAAAGGAAGAGAAATCTGCGAGGATGAGGGGGGTGGAAGAGGAAAAGGGGGAAGAGAAAAATGGGAGAAGATGAGGAGAAGGAGGAGGGAAAAAGAAAAGTAAGGATTGAGGGATGGAAGGAACTAAGGTAAAGATGTAGAAATAGCCCAGTGACTGTTCCTGTCTCAAGTGGTAAATACAACCCAGATAGGCTTCCAGGCATCATGCCGGCCAGACACAAGCCTGGCTCTTGTCCACCTGTGGAACTGCCACAATCTTGAATTCCTTAAAGTCATGCATTTTCCAGACTGATGCTTCCAGCTCAGTGTGAGTGTGTCCCTCTGGGCACGGTGCTGTAAAATCATAACCAAGCTGATTAATAAGGTGTCTCTCTTCCCCTCTTTCCTTCACTGCCATTTACAAGAAAAATAGCCAAAATGGGTGGCCAAATATAGACCTGTCAGGGTCCTGCTTCCACAGAAATAAAGAGCTGTCAAATCTCAAGTGTCCTATATCCAGGGAAACATGATTGCAACCTCTCTGACATCCCTCAACACCCCATAATGTTTCCATCAGTGCAAACACACTCATGCATACAAGCTGCTTCCGGGTTTATTTTCATTTATTTTGGTGACTGTTTTTGAATCTCAATAACAAAATTCCACACAGTGTTCCTACCTTCCCAACTAGACTGAAAAATAATTCATTCACCAAACCAGACAGGCTAAAGTTTGCCATCACACTACAGAATAGGTCCCATACTGTTGGGAGAGATTTGATTTGATTTATTTAATTTATTATTACTGTTATTGGATTTTTATGCATGTGTGTATGTGCACATACAGGTTTGTGCATAAATAGGTGTGTGTGTGGGGAGCCAGAGGACAATGTAAGGTGTTATTTGTCAATGATGGTGTTCAAAATGGGGTGTGGCAGTGTGCTGGGAAGGCAGAAAGGGTAGATCCCTGGGACTCAATGGCCTGACTGTTTAAACTGCTCTGGATGCCAGGACAAAGGGACCCTGTTACAGAGGAGGTGGACAGCATTCCTGAGGACAATACCTAAGGCTGTCTGCTTCCTTCCACATACAGGCAGGCACACACATGTACATGTGCCTGTGTGCGTGCACACAAACACAAATGTTCATCTCTCAAAGCTGTATATGCACATCTCCCTGTCTCTGAAATATAAGATCCTTGCCATGAAGACAACTGTTTCTGCATCGTTAAAATAGTTACCATAATAGTTTGTGTTTCAAGGGCAGAGGGCATGGATTTTGAGACTCCTCGGAACACAGCTGGGATATTGACTATGTAGACAAATGAATAGTCACCCACTGGATGGATGTGAATCTTGTAAACAGAAGATGGCACATTATGAAGTTAAAGAGGCTTGAAGTACTAAACCCTAGGTAGCACCACCATTCAACATGAGGAAGGAAATGGGAAGAAAAGCCAGTGACAATGTCAGGGAGAGCTGTAAGATGGGGAAGATGGGTGGGGAAGATGGTACTGCTCACCCAAGAGCTTGCTGCGCAAGACCCCAGATCACCAACATAAAAATAAATAAAGAGATGAATAAGTGAAGTGTAATAACATGAACCTGTCGTCCTAGTGCTGGGGAGGCAGAGACAGGAGGATCTCTGGGGATGACTGAGTAGCTGGACTGGTAAGCTTTAGGATCTGTGAGAAACTTTATGGGAGGGTCGGGGGAGGTGAACAGGATAGAGGAAGGCAATTGGCATTGACCTTGGCTTCTTCATGAACATGCATGAGAGTACGTATACACACACACACACACACACACACACACACACACACACACACACACACACAGTTAAAAATGAGAACAATAAATAACAATCTAGAAACTTGGGAAACTATGTCTTTTCTTTGTGAAGAAACAAATTTTTATACAACTTACTAATTGAATAATTTTCAAGTGAAATGTCCTCACTAATACTTCCTTCCATGAATACCAGATTTCACTTTAAAACAATAAGAAATAATTGACATTTGTGTATGACTTTGTAGTGTACACTGCTTGAGTTCACGCCCTTCTCTCTGATATTCAACCCAAACCAATTTACGCAAAACCCTAACCACGGATCAGCTTATATTGAATCTCAGACAAAGATTCTAAGGCCCCCTCCTTTGATTTGGAGCTGAGAGCACTTGAGGTGAAAACCCTGGTAATCCACCCTCTCTACACCTAAAAAGGAAGGAACAAACACTGATGCAAATGCCAAGAGCTTTGTGCTTTGAACTAAGCAGCCCACAATACTAGGCTGGCAAGAAAAGCAAGCACCCACACGAATGTTTTCCCCAAAGAGGCAAAAGAAAAAACTATAAAACACAACAAAACAAACAACAAAAATCCCACTTCCTAATATGCTCAATGGGGCTTAGAGAATAAACCCCTTGTTCAATGTCATGCTTACATTACGTGAATGCCAAAACTTCTACCCTGATGACGTTGCATTTTGCAATGTCTTAATGTTTATCTTTTCTGTTTTTCAGTGTTAAAAATGAATAGTAACTCTTGGCTTGGGAAGTGGCTCAGTGGGTAGAGTGCTTGCCTACCATGCATGAAGCTCTAGGTTCTATCCCCAGCATTTCATAAACTGGATGTGGGGGTGTATGCCCGTGGTCCCAGCATTTGGGAGGTGGAGGCAGGAGGATTAGATGTTCAAGATTGTTCTAAGGCCAGCTGAGGACACAAGACATCCTATATTTTAAAACAGGAGAGAGGGAGCTAGGTAGATGTCTCAGTGGCTAAAGCGCTTGCTGCAAAATCATGAGGCCCAGAGATTGTATCCCTAGGACCAATCTAAATTCTGCCTGACAAGGAAACCCACTTGCAGCCCCAGCACTTGGGAAGCAGAGACCAAAGAGTCCCCAGAGCCAGCTATCCAGCAGGCCTAGTAGAATTGATGAGCTCTGGGTTCAGTGAGAGACCCTGCCTGAAAAGGGGAGGAGTGATTGAGGAAGACCTCCGGCCTCTGAATACACAAGCATAGACATTTGCACACAGTGTGACCATATACATGCAAATATGCATATGTACGTGCAGGTACAGTCTCACACACACACACACACACACACACACAAGTGCGTGCACACCACGAGGGAGATAAAACCCAAAGTCTCATATATACTAGACACACTATCTACAACTGATCTGTACCTTAACCAACCCTTCCTATGATTTCACACGCCACCGGATGTGGAATGGGAAGAGCACCATGAAACCCATCCCACCTTCCATCCTCATAGCCCAGTAGCCAGGAAATTCTGGAGCAAAATGGCCGCCCATTTAGTTCATCTTTCTATGTTGTAGCAGAATGTCTGATCTTTAATCTGTTCTGTTAAATAGCCAGGGCCTCTGCTAAGGCCTTTCAAGTATCTGAATACTTGTGTTCCCTAATGGATATCTTAGCTTATATTTTTCTGTCCTACTGTGTTATCTGTTTCTGAGTTAGAAACTATCATCTCCAAATGCCGTGATTTAAAACAATAGTAATCCCTGATTTCGCCCTAGATTGTACTCAGCTGCTCTCGTTCCCGTGTGGCAATAGCTGGGATGACTATGTGAGGAGATGGAAGGCCTACTTCCTATGGCAAACAAAAGAATGGACTTTCTGGAGGCCCTTAAAGGATCCACTCCCTTGGGTGGGTGGGGGGAGCTGGAAGAACCACTTACTATGAAGTACCAACCTACTGTAAGATAGTAGATGACATACTTCCTATGAAGGGCTAGAGAACCAACTTCTTGGGAAGGGATGAAGGAACCTTCTTCCTATGATAGGCTGGTGGAATCTACTTCCTGTGAAAGGTTGGAGGAATCTACTTTCCATGAAGCACTTGAAGATCAACTTCCATGATGGTGCAGACCACAGCTGGGAAATTAGTCTGAATTCTCTGTGGTCTTGTAACGTATTGCCCTCAAGGAGGCTCCTGATCACCGTTCATGTAGCAAGCTCCAGAAACACTTGAGCATCCAGAAAACTCAACATGCAAGTTCCAAGAGTAAGCATTCTAAGAGTTCTAGGTAGATATGTCACTTTCAACCTGGCTTGGGAGTCATATGTTATCCTAAGCCCACAAAGTGGAAGGATCACCATATTCCATTGTTAGAAAAGACTACACGGAGGCATGTTAGCCAGGTTTTCATCACCGTGACAAGATATCTGAGGAAAACAACTGCACAAGTGAAAAAGTTATTTGGATTCATAGTTTTAAAGCTCTCAGTCCATGGTTGGCTGGATCCTTTGCTTTTATGACTGTGGTAAGTCCAGAACATCAGAGCAGAAGGGCAAGATGGAGGAAGGCTGCTCACCTCAAGGTGGCTAAGAAGCAAAGAGAAAAACAGAAGGGGTTAGAATAAGATACCACCTACAATAACACACATACCCGGAAAGCCATTTCTTATAGCTAGGTCACATCTTCAAATGTTCCAGTACCTCCCAATTATACTGTTAAACTAGTGGGCCACTGATGAGATCCAAGCTTTCGTGATCCAAGCATCCAAAATGACTTGGATCCACCATCTGGAGACCAAGTCATCAGTGCATAAGCATTCTGTTCATAGCCAAGCCATAACCAGTGGCTGATGGGACTGTTGTCACTTATACAACCTGACAAATTCTCCTTAACCATCTTTCTCAGTGCTTCCAGGTAATTTTCTAAAACCAGCACCAGGCTGTGACACTTCTTGCCTGGTATTCTCTTTTTACTGAAATGGTAAACTATGTTCTCTATGGAGGACAATGAGAGCAAGAAGGGCAAGAAAGTCTTCTATAGTGCTACCTCTCACTGATTTCCAGAGTCTGCGGTTCTCTCACTTGTTTTTCTGCTAACCCCAGCCCATCATTTTAGCTCTCTAAACACTTGTGTCCTCACCTGGCAGGAATGAGAAATCACCAACAATGTTTTTTCTCTACCACCACCAGAGCTAGGTTTTCCGTGCTGGACCATTCAGAGGCCTTGTGAAGGGATCACTTCTTTTTCAATCCATCCTTGAAAATGGCCTTCTAGAGTTAACAAGCTTTTTATACTCATGTCTGTATTCCAGTACTTGAGCTGAGGATATAGCTCAATGGTAGAGCCTTTTCCTGGAATCTCCAAGTAAGGGCCTGGGAACATGGGCTCAGCGGTAGAGTGCATAAATATGGAACCCCCTACTAAAGAGCCTGAATGTGGCTCATTGGTAGAGCAATTGCCCAGAATCCCCCAGTAAAGGGCTGGGGTGTGGCTCAGTGGTAGAGCACCTGCCTAGAATCCCCAGTGAGGGGCTGGGGATGTGGCTCAGTGGTAGAGCACCTGTCTAGAATCCCCCGGTGAGGGGCTGGGGTGTGGTTCAGTGGTAGAGTGCTTACTATTCACAAAACCCTGGGTTCATCCAAAGCACCATTGTATTCATTACTTGTGCATTGCTAAAATAAAGCACCATTATCAAGACAACCCTTAGGAGGCAGTGTTTATTTTGGACTTACAGCTCCAGAGGGACCAGAGTCTAACACCATCATGGTGAGAAATCGTAGCAGCAAGCAGGCATGGTGGCTGGAGCAGCAAGCTGAGAGCTCAGATCTTAAAATGAAAGTACAAAGCAGAGGGGGGCACTGAGAATGGTTGGAGGCTTAGAAACCTCAAAGGCAGCCCTTGGTGATATACTTCCTGCAGAAAGACTACACCTCCCAAATCTTCCCAAACAGAGTCCCCAGCTGGGGACCAAGTATCCAAACAGTCCAAGCCTATAGGCCTGTTCTCACTCAAACCATTGCAACAACCAAAGGAATATTCCTGTCAGGGCATACCTGATGCTTTATAACAATAACAGCTATTATAATATGAAAGGACAACACAGAGACCCACAAACAGCAAATGGCAGGTCCAATATCACCATGCATGATGGAACAAGAATTTTAATTTAAGTCTCTCTGGTTCACAGACCTCACTCCTCATAAAATGTGACCTACATATTTTCAAATGTTATGCTGAGATAACATGAACAGATAAATCAGGATCACACTTTCTACAGCTCTCACAGCTGACAAAATAAATTTTAAAGTGAATTAAGACCAGTATAAAAATAGTCAATCATGAAAGAAAAAAAAAAAACATCTAAGAAGGGATGCAAAAGTACACATGATGTCATTCTGTTTGGTAATCTAGATAAAGATCTAGATTATACCCTTCTTATAACCATCTTTCCCTTTAAAAAGAAACAGAATAAAGATGGTCAATGAACAGCATCCTAAACTATCCCTTGGTTACATTAATTTCTAGAGAAGCAGGCTGAGAAGCTAAGAGGCTACTCAGGGGGACAGAAGCAGAAAGTGATTCAGACAGGAAAACCCTTCCCTTACCAACTCCATACCTCACCTCTGCTTTTTCCTGGCTGGGAGGAAAGCTAGAGAGGGAATAGACATGATACTAATTGCTCGGAGCTAATTACCTCCAGCAATAACAGGGATTTAGCCCTGCAGTAAAGAAAATAAATAAGACAAGTCATCCCAAGGGAGGGAGAGGCTCAGAAGAGAAAGAAACCCACAGATTCTGTATTGTCCTCACCTTCCTGCAGATCAAGACACTGAAGCCCAAGCCTGGAAAGTAACATGAGAACAGCCACTGGGGAAACAGAGGGAAGGCAAGAAAGAAACCAGAGAGGGTGGACGTCGTCAAAGTACAGGTAGCAAGGCTGCCTGGAATTGCAGAAATGACTCAAATTCCAGGGGTGACCTCATCAAGAGCCCCAGGACAGGACATTTTAGAAAACCTGGAGAAAGTATAGTAAATATATCCACTCATCAAAATATTCCACCTCTTAGCCAAAGAGAAGGCTCCCTAGTTGAAGGAAATTACCACTCTAGCAGAGAGGCTGAATTCAGTTCCCAACACCCACATCAGGCAGCTCATGACCATCTGTAACTCCAGCTCCAGGGGATCTGATGCTCTCCTTTTGCCTTTGTGGGCATCTGTGCTTCTCTCTCTCTCTCTCTCTCTCTCTCTCTCTCTCTCTCTCTCTCTCTCTCTCTCTCTCTCCCCTCTCTCTCTCTTGCTTGCTTACTCTATGTACAAACATAAATTGATTTTTTTTAAATTCCACATCCCTAGTTGCCTTGCTTGCACTCTCCCTCATATGCACACTCTGTATCCTTTCCTCCTCTCTCTCTAGCAACCTCCCCCTCAATCTCACATTCTAGAGTTGCAAAGAAAAAGATAGAATAAACACTGGCATCAAGGACACCTCACGAATATTCCATTGGCATCAATATCACTGCCCACATTATGAACAAGCAAAAAAAAATGCCTGATTAACTTACTTATAGTAACCCCAAAATAGATAAAGAGGGCCTGGGAGACATTGATGAAGTGTTTGCAGCACAAGCATGAGACACTGAGGCTGGCCCCCTAGAACCCATGTAAAAAATTCTAGGATTTGCAGTATGTGACTGTAGTCCTAGGGCTGGGGACATGAGGCAAGAGAATCCCTGAAATCACCAGCTACCCAGTCTAGTTAATAGGAGAGCTCCAAGTTCAGAGAAAGACTCTGTGTCAAAAATTAAAGTGGAGGGCTAGTGAGGTGGTTCAGTGGTTAAAGGCATTTGTCGCCAAGACTAGTGAACTTAATGCAATCTCCAGGACCCACATGACAAAGGAGAGTGTCCTCTGACCTTCACATGTGTGCCATGGCACATGGCTTCTCATCCCTGACAATCACAAATAGTATATATAAATGCAAAAAAAAGTACAGAGCTATTAAGGAGAACCTCCCCATGTCAACTTTGGGACTACTTACACACACACACACACACACACACACACACACACACACACACCGAATACACAAATTGGAGAAATTTTTAAATTAAGATGACAATCTGAAATCTAATGGTACATAATATAAGAATATACTACTAAAGTAGAGTCTTGGGAAAGACATAAAAATACACTATAGCCTCATAACAGGAATACAAACACTAACATGTCTAAAAGCTGAAGTAGAAGGGGCCAGTGAGATGGCTGAGCTGGTCAAGGCACTTGCCTCCATGGCTGTGATAGAGACTCCACCTAAATGCCCCAGTACAGGGCTGGGGGTGTGGCTCAGTGGGACAGCACCTTTCTAGAATTCCCCAGTGAAGGGATTGGGGTTTGACCCAATAGAAGAGTACATCCCTAAAATCTGCAAGTGGGGAGCTGGGAGCATGGGTCAGTGGTGGAATGTTTTTTTGAGCATCAGAAAAAGAAATCAGTGGAATAGAGGCTCCACTTTCTATAAAAGAGAGTTCAGCCTAACTACTTTACAAATAAGGTTTTTATCTACAGCCAGAGTGTGACCCCACAGAATCATTTTTGAGCAAAGTTTGGGTTCAATGAGGCAGGAAACAAGCAGGTAGAAAGAGTACCATTCTGTCACCACCAATTAAATTATTTTAACATTCAAATATAATAGCTTGTTTTCAGACATCCGGGTAGTTCCCTTTGATTTTTATCAACAAGAAAAAAATTAATTGCATAAAACCAGAATGCTTGAAAGTAATTTATCTAATCACACACAAGAGTGGTATAAAAAAGATATAATAGAAAGTTAATTTTTTGATTGTCTTGTACGTATTATGTTACATTTCATGTTCTTGAATCGCTAAGTTTCACAAAGAAACACAAGGATATTAAGATTATGATGGGTTTTGCTATTGCTGTGCTAAAATTGAAACCTTTATCCATGGATTTTTAAAAAATGTGTGTGTGTGTGTGTGTGTGTGTGTGTGTGTGTGTGTGTGTGTGTGTGTGTGCTCGTGTGCGCGCGCGCGCACGCGCGCGCGTGTATGTACCCACAAAGGCCAGAAGAGGGTGTCAGATCTCCAGACCTGGAGTCATAGTGATTGTGAGCAGACATGGGTGCGTGGGTGCCGAGAACCGAATTCAGGTGGTCTGAATGAACATTATATGCTCTTAACCACTAACCATCTCTCCAGCCTTACAAATCAGTTTTGAATTACTGACAACATACCCTTGAAAGATATGAATATTTATTTCCTTTCAGGTTTATTTTAGAAAATGCAAATGTTTTATAATATAATTATTAACACTGCAAAATCATTTCACAAGAGAAGAAGACTTGGTGTCACTGGAATGGAATATTTATTTTCATATTTTTCAAGCAAGGTCAATCTGGTTTGTAGGTCACTGAAAATAAAGTGATACCTTGGAACTGGTTCTGACTGGATTCAGCCAATTAATGTGGTTAGTTCTGGTTATAGTTAGGTTGAATTCTGGCTCCTAGTAAAAACAGAGTTTTACTAAACAAAAAAAGAGCAGTGTTCATGCATGTGTGCATGCATGCATGTGTTTAACTCTTTCAGGAGTTAGAGATCTAACTCAGTCAATAAAGTACTTGCCTTGTAAGCACAAGGATCTATGTTCAACCCCACAGAGCACCCCCCCACACGCACACACATACACACACAGAAAGGCCTGGTGTAACAGCATGCCTTGTAACCTAGAAGTTTGACTACCACACACAAGCAGATCTCTGGGCCCAGTTACCAACCAGTCTAGTCTACTTGGTAAGTTCCAGACTAATGAGAGACTCTGGAATGCAATCAGATTTGGTGGGTTAGCCTTCTTACCCATAACAGCAATGTCCTTAATGAATCTCCTCTACTCCATGTCCAGGATTAAATCCTCAAAAGCTCTGATCAGGTCACTATTTTCCCTTCCAGAGCCACCCTTCTAACACAAGCTGATTGACATCAACAGAACAGAATACACTCCTTCAAATGTGTTTTGTGGGAGGGGGAGGTAACTCTTTTGGTAGAGTGCTTGTCTAACATTCCTGGATTCCACCCACAAAATAAAAAATAAAAACAGATCCAGGGTAGTAGAAGACTGTAATCCAAGCAACATAAGATCCTGTCTCAAAACACTTTTTTTTTTTTTTTGGCTTTTCTGAGACAGGGTTTCTCTGTATTGCTTTGGAGGTTGTCCTGGAACTTACTCTGTAGTCAGGCTGGCCTCAAACGCACAGAGATCCACCTGCCTCTGCCTCCTGGGTGCTGGGATTAAAGGTGCAAGCCACCAACACCTGGCTCAAAACACTTTTTTAAAGAAAATATAAATATCTGATGTTGTTCTTTGGTCTCCTCCACAACAAAGCCAACAGGACATATTGGTGAGGTATTCATTTACTTTCTAGTGTGTGGTAAATTGAAGAATGTATTTGCCAAAAGTGGAACTTTCATAAAATGTACAACCTTGGTTTCCATCATTCCACTGGACCCTTGGAGGTTGTTCTCCAGTGGAAAGGTGAAAGTGAGACCTAGTGAGTGCTCTGGGGTTCACTACCAATCTCTGATGGTAAAATCCATACACACACACACACACACACACACACACACACACACACACACACACACACTGCTGGGAACTTTAATCCCAGCAGAGTTCCAGGTCAGCCTAGTCTATAGTCCAGGACAGCCAGGGCTACAAAAGAAACCCTGTCTTGAAAAACAAAACAATAACAACAAACATACGTGTGTGTGTGTGTGTGTGTGTGTGTGTGTGTGTGTGTGTGTGTGTGTGTGCGAGCGTGTGGGTATACATACATACAGACATACATACATACATACATACATACATACATACATACATACATATTACACACATACACATAATTGAAGGGACATGCATACTTCAGGGTACTTCCCTTTGGACCCCAGATAGGCACAGACCACACCCAAACACCAGTTTCCAAGCCCAAACCAAAGAGATCCTTTATTAAGCAAGGCAAAGAGACAAGATGGTTGAATTGGAATTGGGCAGAAACAGCAGCAGATAGCTTTGCAAGTGTTCTAAGAGACAGATAGGAGAGGTCTGTATTAGAATAAGCTGGGCGTGTTGGTAAGTTCTGATCGGTATTTTAATTATGTCAGTCAAAATAATGATTTTTGATTGCTGGCCCTTGGTGTTTTGATAATTGGACCTTGGTGGTTAGTCTCAGGAATGAGTCTGTGGCCAAATAAGGTAATAGACCTAGGTGGCTAGCTTTAGGGATGTAATCTAACAGTTTAGCAAGAGGGAGAAAGGCAAAAGGCAAAGCCTGTTGCACCATGTTTGCCACATCCAGGCCTGTGTTTGCCATGGTTGGGCCTAATAGAGCCCTTCAATTTAGATGTGAAGTGCCCACCATAGGCTCATGGTCCCTAGCAAGTGGTATTGTTTGTGAAGACTGTGAAACCAGGAGATGGAGTCTCCTTGGAAGAAGTGGGTCACGGGAGGTGGGCCTTAGGGCTTTATAACCTGGCCCCACTTCCTGTTCATACTCTACTTCCTGAGTATACAGTATGGACAGCTCCCACCCTACTCCTGCCGCCATACCTTCCCAGCTGGGATGGAATGTGTCCCCTTAAACTGTGAGACACAACAAACCCACCCTCCCTTATGTTGTTTCTTGTCATGTGTTTGGTCACAGCAGTGCGAAAAGTAATGAATTCAATACTCAACACTACCTGTTGGAATGAGTTTTCTCCTTGCATACGCAGAAACTCAGACTTTGTAGAAGCTAAGCAGCATTCTCAACTGTCTTAAGTGAGGATTAATAGCTCAACCTGTAATTCCCAGTTGTACTTTCCTTTGAACCTCACTGGCTGTGAGGATTAAGACAGTCTAATTTGGAGTCTTGTATATACTAGTTGGCATTTCCTGTTTGATACTAACTCACTCATCATTAATTTGTCAGGAGCCCTTACCATGGGTCTTCAGTAGCTCCCACATCGCCTTCTCCCTCTTCCTTTCCCATCCCTTCCTTGGAAGCTATGGATTTATTTTCTCATTGACACTTTGATTGGGATCTGGACTCAACAGTATGTAACAGACCCTCCTGAACCCCAAAGAAATGTGCCATCCCCCTACAGAGCTGGTCATTTTAGAAGATGGTTTCCACCATGTGGCAAGTCTACCTGGGGTCACCTGAACCATGAAGCTCCATGTGATCTGCCTACCTTATAGTACATGCTGAGAAAGACTCAGGTTCTCCATGGTGTATAGCCTAATTCATTACACTGCTGGAAGCCATAAATCACAGAACTCTCTCTGTTTCCTCTACTCCTTTCCAACAAAAGAAGTGCTCACACAAAATGTATTTACACACCATGGTTACTCAATTAATCTTTTCATTACACTTGCCAGAGGCATCACCGGGATTTCCAAGGCAGCTCTGTGTTTGCATTAGAGATGGCAGCTCACTATGCTTCATTTAGTGATTGTGGCCCATTTGGAGGGCCTGTGCAGCAATATGTAAACTGGGGGCTCTCTGCTCAAGGACATGTAAGTTCCTGTCATGTGTTTAGGAAAATCACAGAGGCATTAACAGCTGTTTATTAATCACACTCAACATATACAATCACACACACATGCACAATCATAAACCACACACACTCACATGTATATACATGCACAATCACACACAAAAAACATATATGTATATAAATATACATACATGCACAATCACACTCACATGCATATACACACAATCACACACAAAAACATATAAATGCATACACACATGCATAATAATATACACATTCACACAAACATATATACATGTATAATCACACAAACATACATGCACAGTCACACACACAATCATTCAAACATGAATACATTCAAAAATCACACATACAGAAACACAAATACACATAGATATATGCAAAATTTCCTCAAAAGAGTCTAATTTCATTGGAAATATTACATTTTGCATCCAAGACCCAAATATTTGATCTCTGGCTCTCCTCAGCTTCATGAAAAAACAGAAAACCAAGAGTCCAACCACCATTTTTAAACACCAGAAAGATAATTTTCATGCATTCAAACTCTATATTTGTGCTAGATTGTAGAAAAAGGAATCTGAGAGGAAAAAGTAAGGCAATTCGCTTGATTGCAATTGAGATCCACTTTCCGTGTTTTCGCCATGAGCCTATAACTTAACCTCTGCAAAGCTTCAGATCCCAGACCACAAAGTCATCGAAAGAACACCCACTCCCTCCTAACACAGCACCCACTCTCTCCCAACCCTCAAGTCTATTTCAGCTCATAAAACAGAGCAGGTATGTGACGATGGCCTAGTATTAGAGAATTTATGAGTTGTGGAGCTTATGAATTTTTGATAGCTCTAGAAAAAAGAGAAAATGATTTTTTATGGTCACCATCCTGGGTCAGTTTATCACATTATACAGCTTTTAAAAAGAATTGTTCTTTAACCAAGGAAATAACATGTTTATATCGCCAGCTGTTATACTTGCAATGAGATTTTGAAGCTCCAGTGCCAATGAAAAGGGAGCCAGAGTGAGAGGTATAGAAAATCAATTCATCTACTTCGCAACCTAATGTTCAGAGGCTAACACAGAGCTCTGAGAGTTCCAGAGTCAAGTAACAGATGCTTATGCAAAACCTCAAAAATCCAAGGGCTGCCAAGATTGGCTTCTGCAGATTCGACCACTAATTTCAGCTCCAAGTCAGGCCTATTTCTACCTCGGCTCATGAAGTTATCCTTAATGCTTTTCTCCTGTGTTTGGCAGAAAGAGAAATTAACACAAGAGTGATGTGTTTGAATGGTTTTGTGGCATAAACACAAACAGAAAACAACAACAAAAATTATTATTATTAGCTTAAAGACATGACATCTAATTTGTTTCTTACATTGATAATTCTCTGGTCAATGAATCTATTTCTCCTAGTGTATCTTCAACGCCTGAGATTCTCTCTTCCATCTCTTGTATTCTGTTGGTTATGCTTGCATCTGTAGTTCCTGATCGATTACCCAGCTTTTCTATTTCTAGCATTCCTTCAGTTAGTGTTTTCTTTTTTTTCTTTTCTTTTTTTCCAACTTTTTTTATTTGAATTAGAAACAGGATTGTTTTACATGACAATCCCAGTTCCCTTCTCCCACCTGTCCACCCCTACCCACCCCCAACTAAAACCTTATCTGTCACATATCTTTTCTGCTCCCCCTGGATGGTGAGGCTTTCCATAGGGTATCATCAGAGTCTTTCGTATCCTTTGGGATAGGGCCTAGGCTCACCCCTGTGTGTCTTGGTTCAGGGAGTATTCCTCTATATGGAATGGGCTCCCAAAGTCCACACCTATGCTCGGGATAAATACTGGGCTTCTACAGGAGGTCCCATAGATTTCTGAGGTTTCCTCACAAAAACCCATGTTCCTGGGGTCTGGATCAGTCCCATGCTGGTATTCCAGCTATCATACTGAGGAGCAAGAGTTCCTGAATGTTCAGGTCAGCTGTTTCTGTGGGTTTCACCAGCCTGGACTGGACCTCTATACTCTTCACTGGTCCTTCTCTGCATCTGGGTTCCAGTTCAGTTCAGTGATTAGATATGGGTGTCTGCTTCTACTTCCACCAGCTGCTGGATGAAGGCTATAGGATGGCATATAAGTCAGTCATCAATCTCATAATCAGGTGTTTTCTTTATTGTCTCTATTTCAGTTTTCAGGTCTTGAACTGTTTGAATTGTTTCCTTCATCTGTTTGATTGTTTTTTCTTGGCTTTCCTTGCTTTCTTTAACAGATTTGTTGATTTCTCACATTTTTTGGTTTTTTCTTCCATTTCTTTAGGGGATTTTCTCATATTCTCTTTGAAGGCCTCTATCATTTTCATGAAGTTGTTTTTAAGGTCATTCTCTTCTGCTTCATCTGTTTTGGGATGTTGAGATCTTGCTGGTGTGGAGTCCCTAGACTCTGGCGGTGTCATATTGGTTTTGCTGTTGTTGAATATGTTTTTATATTTATACTTGCTTCAGTATAAATATAAACTTGATAACCTGAGTTTAGTCCCCAGAACCCATATGATGAAAGAGAGGACCATATCACTCAGGCTGTCCTCTGACGTCCACGCAAATGCCATGGCATGCTCATGCACACATGCAAACATACACAATAAGTAAATAAGTTTTAAAAATTTAAAGATAAGATTAAGTAGATGCATAATAAATTATTTCTTCTATAAGTAAAGTAGTGAAGATAACCTCAGGATCATTAGATAACAGTAAAGTAGTAACCAACAACTAGGAACATAAGAATTTGGAGTATTTTCTTTGATTTGATATAACTGCAAGTATAAATTTTATATATGTATACATATATATGTGTGTGTGTGTGTGTGTGTTTCAAGACATAGTTGTGGATTTCTGCATACATTTTCATCTATTTCTGGAAGAGGGTTCTCAACTCTTTTTACAAGGCTACAGTTACCTGATAGCCACAACTAAGAAAGAGAATTACAGACCAATTTCCCACATGAACATTGATGCAAAAATACTCAGCAAAATACTAGAAAACTGAATCAGAAAACACATTGGAAAAATCATATACCATGACCAAGTAGCATTCATCCAAGAGATGCAGGGATGCTTCAACATACAAAAATCCATCAACGTAATCCACCATATAAACAAACTGAAAGAAAAAAACCCACATGATTATCTCATTAGATGCTGAAAAATCCTTCTACAAATTCAACACCCCTTCATGATAAAAGTCTTGGAGAGAATAGGGATACAAGGAACATACCTAAATATAAATCCATCAAATAATTTTTAATAGTGGCTGTGCTTAACAGTAAACATGCAAAACTTCTAAAAACTTAACAACTGAAATTTTCATAGATTTATTTTAATTATGTGTATGTGCACATGTACATGACTGTGAGAGCTCATGAAGACCAGATAATGGCATTGGATCTGTTGCAGTTGGAGTCACAGGTGTTTGTGAGCTACCCAACATTGATGCCAGGGATAGAACTTGGGTCCTCTGGAAGAGCAGTGTGCGTTCTGGATCACATCTCCAATGGTTAACTGCTGATGCTTACGAGACAGCACAAGAAGCAGTTTCCAAAGCATCACAGAACACAGGCTCTTGCCCTTCTGTTCTACCACCCTTAATGGGTACACATGAGCCTCATGGTCACAAGATGGCCATTGCCTTCAAAACATCAGTGTTATTTAGTTTTTTCTTCTCTGTGACCGGACAAGAAGTAATTTAATGGAAGAAGGTTCCATTTGGGCTCAAGTCATGGCTGAGAGGGAATGGCAGAAGGTAGGAACACGAAGCTAGGATGACTTACATCCTCATATCTAAGAGGAATAGGAGTCAGATAAAGGATAGGAAGTGGGATAGGACTATGATCTTCAAACACCCTCTCCTTCATCACCAACCTACTTCCCAGAAAGATCCCATTCCCAAGGGTTCCACAGCCTCCAAAAAACCACTAGCTGAGCCACAATTCTCAAATACATGATCCTACTGTACACTGAAACCACAGAAGCTCATGTATGCATGCCAGGTTGGAAGATGAGAACAACAACAAAAAGCTAAGTGGGTATCATGTTGCATTTTCTGTTGCTTTAACAGAATTTCACAGGTGAGTAGTGTATATAGACTAGATGTCTATTTGGCTCTTGGTTCTAGGGAATGAGAACTCCATTGACACAGTGATGGCATCTTTTTTAATTCTTTGGGCAGCTTTATTGATGCTTTCTAATGTGACAGAAGGCAACAGACCATCTTAGTTTCTTTTCCTATCACTGTGATAAAGCAGCCATGACAAAAGTGACATAAGAGGGAAAGGGTTTATGATAGTTCACAGTTACAGGTTACAGTTCATCATGGTAGAAGAAGGCAAAGTATCAAGAGATTGAAACAGCCAGTTACATTACCAACATAATCAAAAAAGAGCAACGAATAATGTATGTGTCCAGATTGCTTCTCCTGGCCACAATTAAGATGAGTCTTCCCATGTCAATTACCACAACCAAGATTATACCCCCATAAGCACACCAAGAGACCCTTCTTTCCAGTAATTCTGGATTGTAACAAATTGGAGATAAAATTAACCACCACAGTATGTGACCTTCTTAGAAGGAGTTCCTTTATAACAAAGACACTCTCGTGATAACTCACTCTGAGGGCAACATCCATCAGGGTAGAGTTTTCATGACCTAAGTATCTCCCAACAGACCACAACATCCTACATTAGGGAGTTAAACAATAGCTTCCGTGAGTCTGCTCTCTCCATCCAGTATGTGGGTACCTAGAATCGAACTCAGGATGTCAGGCTTTGCGCTAAGCACCTTCACTGACTAAGCTATCTCCCCAGCACTTATTTCCTTTTTGTTTTGTTTTTAAGGCAAGGTCTCTTTATGTAGCTTAGTTGGTCATGAATTCCTGATTCTCCTGTTTCTGGTCTCCTGAATGCCAAGATTACAGACACGCACCACCCTACAAAAGGATTCATCATAGAAACAGAAGTCCACTCCAACCAGTCCCTGCCAATGAGTTTATAAATTCTGCTTCATTTGAACCAGAGGCCAGAGGTCAACCTCAGGTATCATTCCTCTCCTCGGGAATGATCCTATTGACCTTATGTTTTAGAGATGGGGGTCTCTCACTGACCTTCAGCTTGCCAACTAGGTAAGGCTGGCTAGTAGTGCCCAGATCTGCCTGCCTCTGCCTCCCTAGCACTAGGAGTATACGTGCACCATCACACCCAGCTTTTCCACATGTGTTCCAGGGATTAAATGTGGATTCTCTTTATTGCATGGCAAGCATGTTACCAACTGGGTTACTGCTCCAGCATTTAGTGTTCCATTTTTAAAATCCTCTACCAAAGAAAGCTCACCAACACAACAGTTCAAATTGGCACATTGTTACTAGAAATGTCTGTCATTTGCAAGGTTGAGATCATATTTCTTTACCTTTTCTGAACTCTCCCCTGCCCCTGGACAGAATGGGAAATCCTCGATCTTAACATGAATGGAAATGAAGGTTGCTTTAAGTTGCTGAGACACACAATCCATGGGGGCTGTTGAATCAGGCCATCAATTTTGCCTGCTATAAAAGGTTATTCTCTCGCTGCCTTTCAGTTTTGCCCTTTTAGCTCTGCACTGGTCACCGCTGAATTCCTGCCTTTAAAAAATTTAGCATAATGGCTTGTCTGGCACAATGATAGGTCTGGAAAGTTCAGAGAAATTCTTGCTATAAGGTCCTTTAGGACCTATGGTAGACAAAGAACAACTTCCTCCTTTCCCTGGTAACTAGAAACCTTTCTTTCTTCCACCGTCCTGCCTCTATCTCCACATGACCCAATTTGTCCAGTATACAAATAATGTATTAATCAGCTGTCACTGCATAACAAATATTACCAAAGCATATTGCCTGACTGCAGCAAGCTTTTCTCTTTTATTTTAGCTGCCATTGTTAGTGGCATTTTAACACAAAAGCTTCAACTCAAGAAGCCCTAATAGGGTAGGTTCAGCCACCTGTACCAATATGCCAATCAAAGAGATAAAAATGACTGGAGAAATAATGAGTCAGTTTGACCACCCACAAGACCCTTGTTGCAACAAAAACAAAGTAACTTTGTAAGTAGTATGTACCTGTAATCTCAGAGCAGGGGAGAAAGAAACCAGGAGGATTCTAGCCAGCCAGTCTAGCTGAGTCAG
This sequence comes from Cricetulus griseus, assembly GCF_003668045.3. Classification (NCBI taxonomy): domain Eukaryota; kingdom Metazoa; phylum Chordata; class Mammalia; order Rodentia; family Cricetidae; genus Cricetulus; species Cricetulus griseus. The sequence goes on along the minus strand of NC_048597.1, from coordinate 112,080,421 downwards.
CAAGTTCCCAGTTCGTGGAGAGACCTTGTGTCTCAAGAAACAAGACAGAGGGACTGAAGAAATGGCTCAGTGGTTAAGAGCACTCACTGCTCTTTCAGAGGACCCAGGTTCAATTTCCAGCACTTACAAGGCAGCTCACAACTGTCTGTAAAATCCAGTTCCAGGGAACCTGACACCCTCACACAGACACACATGCTGGCAAAATACCAATGCACATAAAATAAAAAAAATAGAAATAAAAAGAAGACAAAAAGCAAATGAGAAAGACATGTGACATTGACCTCTGCCCTCCCTACATAGGTACATACACCAACATGGGAATACATTGAGCACACACACACACACACACACACACACACACACACACACACACACACACAGCATAAAAAAGAGATGACTACTTAAAAATAAAGGAGATTTATTTTTTTTAATTTATTACTATTGTGTAGATGTGTACACAATGCACAAGTGGGTACTCACATGTTATAACACATGTGAAAGACAAAGGGCAACTTTCAGGAATTAGTTCTCTCCTTCACTGTGGTTTGGGGATGAAATTCGGGTCTTCAAGTTTTGGCAATGAGTGCCTTTACCATATTGAGCCATCCTGCTGGCCTGAGAAAGGAGACTGAATCACTGTGGCTGTATTGGGAAGCAGAAGCACCTTACTTTGTGCTGAGGGGGAAATACCACTATCCTGCTGCATTCCCTTGAAGGTTTCCCACTAATTTAATGAATGTCTTAAATAAATGTACTGTTGCATTAAGGCAGGCGAGTGTAGTCATAGATCTTTGGAGTCAGAGATTTCCCTGAAGGTAATGAATTACTTTTCCCAACAGATAAATAGAGGCACTTCATGGAGCTGAGACAATGAGGTGCTCAAAGGACAGGGACCCAAGGTAGGAGAGCAACAATAACCCAACACTATGTCCCAAGGCTCCCAGCACATGGAGGCTATTTCTTCCTGGGAGTCCTCTTGTCATCATACTTGATGGTTTCACTTTATTCTTTCAATGCTGTGAATTCTGCAAGTTCCTATCCATAAAGACATCCTAACCCAACTTTGAGTGATAATGTGATAGGAAAACAGCATTTGTGACATATGGGGGGGGGAAAATGAAACTATATTGAATTGTTCCAGAGGTAAAAGAGTAGACAAGCATACAACTTCTAAAGGTAAATAGGAATTAGCCACAAAAGTGCTTAACTCAAGGACAACATAAAAAAAATTTTCCTATTTCTTTGTCTTGTAGCAGAGAAATTGTAGATCATTGTAGCAGAAGAAATCATTGGTGTAGGCTGTCAGCCAGAACCTAAGTGGGTATATCCTTCATCCCCTCTCTTGTGAGACTTTTTTCAGGGAAGATGTGACTAAAGGATGTGCAAATAAAAGAAAAAGAAAAGAAAAGAAAATCTAGTTTATTTAACTGGTAAGTTTGTGGGGGCTAAGTATAGGTATATGGGTGAGTGGCTAAAAAATTGGGTGACTCAAGGGCACTATGTCCCCCAAAAGCCCATCCTCACATGAATAAGGACTACTGAAAGGTAGAACCCTGGTAGTCCAGAGACTTACAGTCAGAGCCACCAAAGTGTTCTCTCACTGCTTTGAGGGTGGACCTTATCAGTCTGATAAGTGCCAGGAGCTTCAGCATGCAGTTAGAAAGGTTAAAGAGTGTCCTTCTCTCCAGCTATTCATTTATTTCTATAGCCTTTTGAATTTTGTAAGTTTCAGGAACTCCCTGAGACTTGCACATTTTATTGACTTCCTCAGACTTAAGGTGACCTCCTTTTAGGAAGAAATGTTTCAAGTCAGAAGAATTGTTACATAACACCCTCTTTTGGGATGAGGTTGATATGGAAAGAGCTCAGACTCTCAGCCTGGCTTAGCCTTCTGCCTCTCAGTAACTACACACACACACACACACACACACACACACACACACACACACACACACACGACATAAGCCTAAGGTTACTGTCTATTAAGCTATCATAACTACTAAAGACAAGCAACCCCAATCCCCATCCAGGTAATGGGAAAGTAGCTGATACTTCTTAAGGTTGTCATACACCTTAGCAGGCATCTCATTTTGTTTTATCAGTTTTGGTGTGTGTATGCTTGTGTACTTGTGTTCATGCATCTGTGTGTGCGTGTGTTTCATTTGGTTGTTGTGAGTTTTCTTGGTTGGTTAGTTTGTAATAGGAACTGGCTATACAGCTCAGGCTGGCCTTGAACTCTAAATCCTCCTGCCTCTGACTCCCAAGTGCTGAACTTACAAAGTTGTGCAGCCATGTCTGGCTTACAGCTTCAGGTTTGTATCCATCCTTGGCCAAGCCTCAACCAATGTTAACTTTCCCCTTCAACATACATTTTGGTAGATCTTATTAATGTCAACCCTCAAAATTTACACTTGCCCCCAACAACACTTCAGCAGAAGTCTGGAGATGAGGACCCCACAGAAAGTGGTGCAGGAGGACATACATCAGGCCTCTCCTCTCCATCAAGAGTTCTCAGCCAGGAAATGGTCCCTAGGAATAGGCTGAAGCATCATGAAGACAAAGTGACTAGTTACTAAACCAAGGCAATTAATATTGTTCAGAGTCCCCTAAATTAGATTCAGAGATACAGGGTGCAGGCAGTGGACTATAATAGACCGAAGGAATCTTTAATGGAAATGAAATCCCCTCAAAGAGTGGCTGTGAAAAGTTAGCAAAAGCACAATCCATCCCTGGGACGTGGTGACAAAGAGGATAGGAAGCAGGAGGACACCATGAAAAGGTCTTCATATGCTTGGTGTGGGGAGGCACATGCACCAACTTCATGTTTGTTTTGGTTTTTTTTCAAAAACCATTAATAAATAGGGATTACTTGTGCAAAACTATAGTCCCAGCACTGAATCAAGAAGATCCCAAGTCCTAGGCTAGTCTGGGCTACATAGCAAGATCCTGTCTCAAGAAACAAATGAATATTGTTTATGAGTAGAACACACACTCTCTCTCTCATTGCAAGCATTCTTCCCACCAGCCTGGGTCCACTGCTGCATCAGCCACAAATGAACACACAAGACTTATATTAATTATGAAACTGTTGGCTGTTGGCTATGGTTTCCTATTGGCTAGCTCTGTCTTATTAACCCATAACTACTAATCTATGCATTTCCACATAGTCTTGGCTTACCAGAGAATGCCAGACTTGCAACTTCTTTGCCTGCTGTATCACCACTGTTAAGCATCCCTGCAGAGAAGAGAACAATTTCCTGTTTGTCCCTGCTTATATCCTGATTCTTTCCAGCTACATCACTTCCTGTCTGGGCCAATCAGCCAATCAGTGTTTTATTCATTAACTAATAAGAGAAACATATGCACAGAAGAACATTTCCCATCACTCTCTTCTGTCTCTCTCTCTCTCTCTCTCTCTCTCTCTCTCTCTCTCACACACACACACACACACACACACACACACACACACACACACACACACTGACAGAGAGACCTTGTCCTCTTGAACTCTAACAATTCCTTCAGATGCCATCAGGCTATGAGCTCCAGACAGTGACCTCACTTCAGCTGCCAGAGCTGGCAAGGCAGACAAGACAATTCAGATTCCTAGGGACTCTACCATCCCCAGCCTTCTTCCTGGAAAGATGCCTGATGGGTTCCCCTGTAGGACTCAGCATGCCACCTTCTCCCTAGCTGTAAGTCTTTGCAAATTGTCCAAACACCAGCTGGTTTTCCTCAGCTGCTTAGGACAAAGAAAGGAAAAAGCTGAGGAGTTATGGACATAGGCTTAGAGTTTTTTTGTTTTTTTTTTTCTTCATCAACGGAGGGTTCAATATTTAGAGCAATACTTATTCTATTTATCTAGTGTTGCAATGTTCCATTGGTTGCTAAGCAACAGAGTTCTTTCTTCCCTGCTTTCTGAATGGCTCATGGGAATTTGACTACTGAAGAGATTACTTTGTGTATATGAAACTAAATGGGCCATAGGTGCCATACATAAGTGGAGAAATGGTGGGCAGTCCTAAGACCAGGCTCCTATAGCATCTCAGTAATTGGGATTCAAACTCCAGAACACAGGCCATTCATATTCACACTTCCCTACAAGTTACCCAGTGAGAACAATTTAACACAAAGCTGTGCCAGTGCATAAAACCCTGTGTTGTGTGCCTACAGTTCAAGCCTCATAAAGTTCAAACCTGCACTGTGGCAAAGAGATTCATTCCTCCCTGCTAATGATTTAAATGTGACGTATTCTCCCACAGGCTCATGTGTCTGAATTTATTTTCTGTTCACTGTTGTGAGAATCTGTAGACCCTTTAAGAGGTGGACACTACCTAGAGGAAGTGGGTCACTGGAAGGAGACCTTAACTTCCAGTCTCACACTCAGGTTCCTGAGTCCCCCTCTGGCAAGATGTGATAAGCCATGCTGCATGCTCCTGCCCCCAAGGACCAAGCTACCCCAGTCACCAGGTCTTCCCATCACAATTGTTCTGTTTCCTTCCTGTTGCTATAACAAAACACTCTGACAAAAAACAACTTAGGGGAGTATTATGGTTTAATTTTGACCAATTTGACATAAGCTGGAGTCATTTGGAAATAGGGAACTTCTATTGAGAAAAAAAAATGTCTCCATAAGATTGGCCCCTAGACAATCCTGTGGGACATTTTCATGATTAATGATGGATGTGGGAGGGGCTGAGGGCCCAGCCCACTGTCAGTGATGCCATCCCTGGTTGGGTAGTCTTAAGTTTTGAAAAAAAAAAAAAAAAAGGAAACTCATGAGTCATGGGGAAGAAGCCAGTAAGCAGTGTTCCTCCATGACTTCTACTTCAGTTCCTGCCTCCAGGTTCCTACCTTGACTTCCCTCAATGATGGACTATGATCAGGTTGTTTAAGTCAAATAAATGCTTTCCTCCCCAAGTTGCCTTTGCAGATGGTGTTTTATTGCAGCAACAGAAAGTAAACTAAGACAGGGAGGAGTGGGTATATTTCACCATGTAAGTTAGAGTCCATCATGGAGAGAAGTATTGTATGACACTTTTTCTGGAGAGATACGAAAAGCCTTTACTTATCCCAGATACTGAACTCACAACAGACCAAGGTAATGATACCAAAAGAATCCACAGTGGTGAGCCAATGAGTTTATTGGGTTACTCACGGGAATATGGATGAAGGGTAAGTTACAGGAGCGTAAATGGCTCAAAGACAGCTGTATCACCAAAGCTCACCCCAGCTTGGGTGACAGCTCACAAAAGATGAAAACCTAGAGCTCACTGCACAGACTCCAGGAAGCTCAACAGGTTAGACAGTGTCTCTTTCAGGCATTCATACTCTTCTAAGCAGCGTGGCTAGCTGGTCTAAGCCTTTTCTAGGCAGTGGCTTGTCTGAGAGTATCTCTCAACAGTCCTTGCTGCTTATATATATTTGGAGAAGAAGGAGCCTAGTGCATCTGGTCAGTTTCAGGGACTTCTTGAAATTTTTGAGTTGTTTTTTTTTTTTTCCTGAGTTTAATGAGCTTCCCTACAAGACAGACTGTTTCACTTCACTTTATATCTTGTGTCTTAATAAGTTTTCCTTCAATATGAAACATTTTACCTTACAAGAAATTGTTGCACAACAGGGAGTCAGGGTAGGAACTCAAGCAGAAACTATCAAAGAATGCTGCTTGCTGCTTGTTTCACGACTCATGCTTAGCTAGCGTTATTATACAACCCAGGACCACCTGACCAGGGAATGGTGCCACCCATGGTGGACTGGGCCCTCCTAAATCAATAATTAAGACAATCCCACATACACATGTCCATAGGCAGATCTGATCTGTGCAGTCCTCAATTGAGACTCACTGGTCAGGTGACCCCATACTATGTTAAGTTGACAGTTAAAGCCAACTATACTAAAGACAACATACTAAAACTGAGGAAAATAAAGCCTTCCCTTGTAAGTATTTTCTGTCAGGTGTTGTACCACAACAAAGAAAAAAGCAACCAATACACTCTCGGGGCAAGTTAGCTCCGAACCTCACAGTAATAACTGAAAACAGAAACATGAATGATTGCAGAGGCTGAATTTGGGTTGACAATTCTAGTAGTAGGGGTTTTCTTCATTTTTTTTCTTATCAAATATTCTTATTAGACATAGTATTTGTTCTGTGAGAATTGTGTTCTTTATATTGTGAGTATCTTACACCAATGCTCACTGTCTCTTTAAAATTCTCAAGACAGGAATATTAGGCAAATGAGGTACCATCAGTTTGGGCTGCACAGTTCAGTGACTTGGCATTGATGGAGTTTATTTTGGAACGTGTGTGATAGCCTGACCTATTCTAGGATCTTTGCTTTCACTACAATTCAATCCCCCACTTTTCCAATTAGCAGTGAAGGCAAGAGAGAATGTGGGGAGAGTTTAGAAAGGGAAAGAGGCAAAGAGCAAAGAGCCTGGAACTCAGTCCTCTAGGAGTTACACACAGAGCTCCCTGAGTGGAACATTGCATTTTAGCCACAGTCATAAACCTTGCTAGAAAGTCATGGACTCCAGGCTAGGTCTACAGCACAGCAGGAGACTTCACACTAGTTCTCAGCCTAGTTTTCTTGGATGTGGTCATGGGATACTCACAAACCAAGGGTCAAATGCAGCTTTTGGAACGTGCTGTCTACAAAAAGACCTATTTCAGGAAAGCAATGAGTCCATTCTTCCAGAAAGAGAAAAGCTGTCTTGAAGACAGAAAAGACATGAAGGGAGGAGGGAGAAGTGAGTTCAGGCAAGTAGCCAACAACGTGCATTTATAGAGAGCAGGAATGTAAAACAGATGTTGTTCAGGAATGTAAAACATTGCCCTGGGAGCCCTATCATTGGCCTCTGGAGAGAAGGGCTTCTCAGATCCAGGCAAATAACACAGTAAGTCATAGAAAGTTGCAAACTCATCAAAACCAGCCCTAAGCAATGACTCTCTTGGGTTGCCTGGTGCCCTGTTTCCTCATATTTTCTGTGGCTGTGCATTATCTTGCATTGCTCTAAATACATGCTATTCTCTAACTAGAAGTGAAGTAGTCTCAGAAGTTCTTTAAGATTTATTACTTTTGATTTTAATTGTGTGCATTTAGAGAGTGTGCATTCATGTGAGCGCAGTTACTCATGGAGGCCAGAAGAGGGTGCTAGATCCCCTGGAGCTGAAGTTACAGATGGTTGTGAGGCGTTCAATGTGGGAGCTGGGGACCAAAGTTGGACCCTCTGCAAAAGCAGCAAATGCTCTTAGCCACTTAGCCATCTCTTCAATTTGCAGATGCAGAACTATCTGGAGCTTTGAGAGCAGTAAGGTGTCTAGCCCTTTCCTAATGAACCCCATGGATTTGTCTTATGAAAACGGTGATCTGAAATAGTGAAATGACCAAGGCCATTGTATAAGAACACTTCAGTTGTTATAACAACACCAGAGACTGAGGAGTTTGTAAAAACAAACAAACAAAAAAAAGTCTTATATAGGTCATAGTTTAGGTAAGTGAAAGTCTAAGATTAGACAGTCTCCATCTGTCTGGACTCTGGTGATAGCCCACCAGCTAAGCCACTGTATAGCAGAGAGAAGAGAGATTGACAGAGGGTGGAAGAAACCAAGCATGTAGCGTGAGCTCACTTCCAAACAGCTCATTCTAGTGAGAATAGATCTGTCATGTGACTATGATCAACACTCTCATCATTCCTTAATTAGACATTAGTTGTCAAAGGCTTGGTTACCTTCTCAATGTGGTCCGCTGGTGTCTCGTCTAGAACATGGATCTGTGGGGTCTGTGATGGCTCATTTTGTCATCTTGACTGGACTTGGAATCGCCTAAGAGATATTTCTGAGTGTGTGTATAAGGGGCTTTCCAGAAAGGTTTAAATAAGAGAGGAAGACACACCCTCAGTGAGGACAGAGCTACCCCATGGGCTGGGGACCTGAACTTAATAAAACGGAGAGGGCAAACAAGCACCCATCTCTCTCTCTCTCTCTCTCTCTATATATATATATATATATATATATATATATATGTGTGTGTGTGTGTGTGTGTGTGTGTGTGTGTGTCTGTCTGTCTGTCTGTCTGTCTGTCTGTCTGTCTGTCTGTCTGTCTGTCTGTCTGCTGTCTGTCTGTCTGACTCTGTCTGTCTGTCTGTCTGTCTGTCTCTCTCTCTCTCTCTCTCTCTCTCTCTCTCTCTGTGTGTGTGTGTGTGTGTGTGTGTGTCTGTCTGTCTGTCTGTCTCTGTCTCTTTTTGTCTCTCTCTCCTTCCTGACTGCTGATGCAATGTGACCAGTGACTTCATGCTCCTGTCATCATGCCTTCCTCACCACAATGGACTGTGCTTTGAACAATGGGCCATTCCTTCCTTCCTTATGTTGCCTTTATCAGGTGTTTCGTCCCAGCAACGAACAAAGGCACTAATATAAGGGAGCACAGTCAAGCATTACCAACCATTGCAGTCACGCCTAAGAAAGCAGTGTAAGCACACATGGAGCAAATGATAAGATAAAGGTAAATGGGTCATGACTACTACCGTGGACAACTCAAAAAATGTCAACAGAGGGCAGTTGAGATGTCTCAGCAGGTAAAGGTGCTTGCTGCTGAGGCTAACAACCTGAGTCTAAGCCCTAGAACTCACGGTAGAAGGAGAGAACTGACTCCCACAAGATATCCTCTGACCTCCACACTTGAGCCATGGTATATGGATCCTGACTTCCCAACCCACACACAAAGTAAATAGTACTTTTTTAAAAGTCTCAATAGTTATCAAGAAGGGTCTATGCTAATACCCACTGGGGTACACCAAGACAAGAAAGATATTTAGAAAGTTTCTGATCCAACACTTTGGGGGTGGGGCTAGAATTACTTCTGTCTCCTCCAGCAGGCTGTAGGAGGAGGCATAACAGTTACTAAAGCACCTGAAGAACACAAAGCTCCATAGTAGACTGAGAAACAGAGGTACGAATCAGATGTTCAGAGTCAGACATGGTGGCTTATTACATGATTCAAGCACTTAAGAGGCTGAGAAAAGAAGATGATACCTTCTAGGACAGCCTGAGCTCCTGTCTCCAAAAGAAAAAAAAAGAAAAAGAAAGAAAGAAAGAAAGAAAGAAAGAAAGAAAGAAAGAAAGAAAGATGGAGGCTGATCAGAGAGATGCAAATCAAAACAACTCTGAGATACCATCTTGCTCGTGTCAGAATGGCTAAAACCAAAAATGCTAATGACAGTTTATGCTGGAGAGGATGTGGAGAAAGGGGAACACTCCTCCACTGCGGGTGGGAGTGCCAACCTGTACAGCCACTTTGGAAATCAGTATGGCGGTTCCTTGGGAAAATGGGAATCAGACTACCACAAGATCCAGCAATTCCACTCTTAGGCATATACCCAAAAAAATGCACATCCGTACAACAAGGACATCTGTTCAATTATGTTCATAGCAGCATTATTTGCAATAGCCAGAACCTGGAAGCAGCCTAGATGCCCCTCAACTGAAGAATCGATGGAGAAAATGTGATACATTTACACAATGGAGTACTACTCAGAGGAAAAAAAAAAAACAAAGGAATCTTGAAATTCCCAGGCAAATGGATGGAACTAGAAGAAACCAACCTGAGTGAGGTAACCCAGTCACAAAAAGACAAACATGGTATGTACTCACTCATATATCGATTTTAGACATAGTATAGCAAAGGATTACTGGCCTGCAATCCACACCACCAGAGAAGCTAGGAAACAAGGAGGACACTAAGAGAGACATACATGGTCCCCCAGAGAAGGGGAAAGAGACAAGATCTCTTGAGCTAATTGGGAGCATGGGGAGAAGGCAAAAGGAGTTAGGAGAAAGAGAAAGGGAGAGGAGGAGGGGAGGAGAGGACATGAGGAAGCAGGAAGATTGAGTGAGGGGGGAAGGATAGAGAAGAGCAAGAATAGAGGGATACCATAATAGAGGGAGCCATTATGGGTTTAAAGAGAAATCTGGCACTAGGGAAATGGTCAGGGATCTACAAGCATGACCCTAACTAACAATCTAAGCAATAGTAGAGAGGCTACCTTAAGTAACCTTCCCCGATAATGAGATTGATGACTACCTTATATGTCATCCTAGAGCCTTCATCTAGTAGCTGATGGAAGCAGAAGCAGATACCCACAGCTAAACACTGAGCCGAACTCCTGTAATCCAGTTGCAGAGAGGGAGGAGTGATCAGCAAAGGAGTCAAGACCAGGCTGGAAAAACCCACAGAAACAGCTAACCTGAACAAGGGGGAGCACATGGACCCCAGAATGATAGCTGGGAAACCAGCATAGGACTGATCCAGACCCCCTGAACGTGGATGTCAATTAGGAGGCCTGGGCAATCTATGGGGCCTCTGGTAATGGATCAGTATTTATCCCTAGCATACGAATGGACTTTGGGAGCCCATTCCACATAGAAGGATACTCTCTCAGCATAGGCACACTCTCGGGAGGGCCTAGGCCCTGCTCCAAATAATATGATAGACTTTGTAGTCTATCCCCATGGAAGGCCTCACCCTCCTTAGGGAGCTGAAAGGGGGTCAGTGGGAGTCAGGGGAGGAGGGGAGGGAGAGGGAACTGGGATTGACATGTAAAACAAGCTTGTTTCTAATTTAAATTTTAAAACCAGGGGGAAAAAAGAAAAGAAAAGTGGAGGCCAAGGAGATGGCCCAATGATTAAAAGTTCTTGCTATGCAAATGTGAAGACCACAGTTCTGAGCCCCAGAACTCACATAAAAGCAGAGCAGACATGGTGGCTGTTTGTAATCCTGGCATGAAGGAGGTAGACAAAGTGGTCCCTGGGGCAAGCTAGCTAGCTATACTAGCTGGAACTATAGTTCTCAGTGTTGAGTGAGATGTCCCACCTCAATAAATAAGGAGAGTTACCAAGTCAAGAAAGACACCCAGTGTCGACTTTGGTGCACCAACAAATGTGTGAACACACACAAATGCTTGCACAACACACACACATTCAAAGAAAAAAAAAATAAAAGTGCCCATTATGGCACATCTTAAACAGAGTGACAGATTCAATCAGCAAATGCCCCCCAAAGAAAGTCTTGAAATGGATTAGTTAAATCAATGTTTTCTACAAACTACAAAACCCAGAATGAGAAAAATCAGAATATCCCCGTCTCTAAGCACTTTTCCTCACCCATCCTGAGTCTTTCTTTAGAATTTTACAAGGCAGGTAGAGCCTGTCTTGATTACTTTTCTATTGTTGTGAAGAGGCACCATGACCAAAGAAACTTATAGAAGAATTTGTTGGAATCCACAGTTCCAAAGGGTTAGAGTCGCCAATCACCTTGGAGGGGAGCTGGATAACAGGCAGGCAGGCATGGTACTGGAACAACAGCTGAGAGCTTACGTCCTGATCCACAAGCACAATACGGAAAGAGAGAATGAGAACTAACTGGAAATGCCATGGGCTTTTGAAACTTCGAAGCCCATCCCCAGTGATACTCCTCCCCCAATGAAGCCACACCTCTTAATCCTTCCCAAACAGTTCTACCAAATGAGAAACAAATATTTGAATATTCAAAGCCTATAGGAATCACCCTTTTTTGAACTACCATAGAGCCTCAAAATGTTCTTTCAGAAAAATGAGCTCATGCAGACAGACATTGTGTTAGGTTATTGGCGTGGCCCAAGAATGCCTTGCAAAGGCTGGCTGGAAACTTGGCCAAACATTTTTTCTTTATTTCCTTACTGTGATACTTCCTTTCTTCACCCAGTATATTTTCCCATGGTTAAGATTCACATGTTTATGATCAAGTGATGGGGAGGGGTAGTGACTCATGCTGTCTCCTCCCTTGCAATGTGTAGCTTCTGAAATCCACATTCCCAGCATTAGATACTGAGAGTCTCCAAGGACTCTGGAAGAAGAACAGAACCGAGGAGGAAGCAAATGTGGAAGATCGGAAAGGACTAACATCCACCACAAATCAAATCTCCACTTCGCAAACCCAGAAAGAGGTGAACATTAAAATCACAGGGCTGAGGAGATAGCCTAGCCAGCAACATGCTTGCTGTCAAAGCATGCAGACCTGAGTGTGGATTCTCACCACCCACATTTAAAGCCACACATGTCAGTATGCATCTGTAGTGCCAGCTCTGGAAGGTAGAGATGGTTGGGTTGCTGGAGCTCACTAGCCTGCCAATCTAACTGAATCAGTGAAGCTCAAGATTCAGTAGGGAGTCTCAAAAAAAGAAGGTGGGGAGTGATTGAGGAAGACATCCAACATCAGTTTCTGGTCTCGAGATATATATATATATATATATATATATATATATATATATATATATATATATGCACATGAGTGTACACATTGTAACACATACCTTGAAATTTCTAGTGTCTTTATAGTTCCATCATACTAGAAGAGCATATCCTTCTATATTTGCTTTGTTGTGTAATGTGGGGGGCACATATGTATGTGGGGGTGTATACACATGTGTGCATGTATATGTGGAAGGCTAGGGTTGGCATCAGATGTGTCCTTCTGTCACTCTCCGCCATATATAGTGTCAGTATCTCTCACTGAACCCAGAGTTCTCCATTTCTGCTTCTCTAGCTGGCCAGCTTGTTCCAAGGATCCCATCTCAGCTTCCTAGGCTCTTGGATTTCAGGCAAGCTGCCTGCCACTCCCATTCAGCTTTTATATTGGTTCTGGGGATATGAACTCTGGTACTCAGAGTTATGCAGCAGGTGCCTAATGTATATTGCTTTTGCAAGTGGAATCAAATGTAAAGCAAAGGAACACTATGCTTTAAAATGAATTAGGGTAAATTAATTCCCTAATGAAAGATGCTATCAAGCATGAAAAAAAAAACTTACAGAAAAAGCATTAATGTGCTGATACGGAGGAGTATTCCTAAGGATGTTGGTTTATAGACACTAACGCTGTGTCTATATACACAGATGGTTTTGAACGGCATCAACCCTTCTAACGGTTGGATCACAACCAACCAGTTAGTAACTGCTTGCTTGACTGAATTCAGTGGGTTTGTTTTTAATGTAGCCTGTTCTCTGCCTAGCATCACCACTCTTTCAACCCATTTGCTGGGTGCTATCTTCAGATGCCAGCATGAGATGAATGACAACTGCATGTTTAAACTGAGCTTGTGAAATTGGCTGAGTAAGAGAGTAACAGAAAGGCCGGCACTTAGGAGGTGATTGGACAAGGGGTGGCCGGGCAACGATGAATGCCAATTTAAAACAATCACTGAATTCAGCTGAGACCAGCAGAGGAAAAACCAGGTAATTCTGGAAAGTTCCACTCTAAAACCTCACCAGGGAGTACAGTACTTCCTAGATACTGATGCCCAGCACATTGCAGCTGTGAAACAGGAAGGAGAAAGCAATTACCCAACCTGCTGTCTTGGTGCAGATATTTGTCAAGATGAGGGGGGGTGTTATTTAATGTCATAGCAGATCTCCCTTTCATAGGGAATATTGTTTCTGTTTTTTAAATATTTGTTTTCATTTTTAGATATATGTGGGGGGGGCGGTATATATTCAACATGAGTGTAGGCCAGAAAAGGTCATCAGATCACCTGGAGCTGGAGTTACAAATGGTTGTGCGGCACCCATTGGGAGTCCTGGAAACTGAACTCTGGTCCTCCAGAAGAGCAGCAAGGGCTCCTAACCACTCAGCAATCTTTCCCACCTGAACAACTGGGATGGAACTGTGATTCGATTAATGCAGATATCACTTCTGGCATGTCTCAAGAGTCACTCAGCTCCAGGTAAAGGCCTGGGAGTGGCTTGGTTCCTAGCTAATTCATCTGAGGAGCTTTTGATAACAACTCCAGGGGTTCTCACCCCAAAATATTACTTGTCACAAGAGTCCTGCAGTGGACTCTGGGTGAGATGGATGGGTAGTGCCAAGTCTGTAATCTCCTATGGGGTGTCCCTGACAGGCTGCTCAGATGATTTAGGGTGCCATTGGTGGCCCAGGCTTGATTCATCACCAGTGATTCATCTTTCTCAACAAGCTATGGTTCCTGTTTTGTAACACCCTTCCATTCTTCTCCTTTGGAAAGAGAAACTGTGATAAATGGCAGGCTTGGGGAAGGAATTCTAGTTTCCCCTTCTAGAATTAGCCTCAGTAAGACAGAAGCAAATGAGCCATCCAAGCCATTTCAGGAAAGACTGCCATGAGGACAAAATAATGCCCACCACATCAGCTATGTCATTTTGTAATCTCACCTAGTGATACAAGAATCATGAGAAAGTTTGGGGAGATGATTCGGTGATTTGTTTTACAATCATGAGGACCTGACTTCAGATCCCTGGTACAAAACATCAATCTGGTTATAGTCAAATGTACACTTGTAGCCCCAGAATTGTGGGAGGAGAGACGACTCGGGGAAGGGGGCTTTTTTTTAAAAAAGTGAGTTTAAGGTTCAGAAAGACAATGCCTCAAAGGAATAAAATGTGCACAGTTCACAGACACTCACAACACACACATGTGCACTTATCAACACACACACACACACACACAGACAGAGAGAGAGACAGAGACAGAGACAGAGAATCATAAACAAACCATATGAACAAAGGATTGGATTTTTTTCACCTAAGCATTATTAATACTAAAAGTTAACCAAATTTGCCTTTAAAAGGCAAATAATACAAAAATTACACATTAACTCTTTTTTGTTTTGGTTTGGTTTTTGGTTTTTTGTTTGTTTATTTGTTTTTGAGACAGGATTTCTCTGTGTAGCTTTGGAGCCTGTCCTGGAACTAGCTCTTGTAGACCAGATTATTCTATAAACTCATAGAGATCCGCCTGCCTCTGCCTCCCGAGTGCTGAGATTAAAGATGTATGCCATCACCACCTAGTTTATATATTAACTCTTACATACACAGATTTATTAATATATTGACTCTTACATTTCTGCCTCATAAGTTGTTACTAATATTGTGAATTTTGTTATTCAATATCTGTTTGGGCTATTAAAAGTCCCTGTGTTGTTTTGTTTTTGTCCCTACAATACTTTACACAATATTTATTGTGTTTTATAACAGAAGTAATGCCCATCACCCATTTTACAGGTAGGAAAAGTGAGGTGGGGGTGAAGTCATCAGTATTCTGAGATTTCCACCTCTGGTTGAGGGAAATTCAACACCCAAGACTCTTGATTACAGAGTCGGCATTCTTTCCACTAACGTCACTCATGTGATCCTGTTTTTTCAAACCTGGGAAATACACAAAGTAATTGCAGGGTACCAACACTGAACTGGGTTCTGATCATTTGAATTCCAAATCTTAAAGAGCTGAAGTGCAATGCATGTTATGCAAATTTGTTCTCTAAGTTCTGTCCAAATGCAAATAAAAACATGATTGAGCAGCATGGCCTCCAAATTACTGAATGCTTTGTAACACTGATGTTGATACTAGGAACTGGAAGCAGAAAGCGTCAGGCCGGGGCTTTTTGTATTTCCTTTAAAATGTTCATGCTGTCACAGAAAAAGGAGGGAAATTTCAACTTACTATAAGACCCATAGACCTGCAGAGAGTAGGGTTATCTACAGCTTTCGCATACTACATTTCACAAAGAACAAAGCACATAAAAGGAGAAGGAAGTACGTGGACCCTTTCTCATTTTCTGTCCCAAGAAACTACAGCAAGACAACAGAAACAGATGGTTCTAATTCTCTTGATGTGAGAAACTTGAATGGCACATCATTCAATATCCCTCCAGAAACCACAGCTTCCAAAATCCCAGAAACTGAGCCAGCCAAAGAATGCCAGTGTGTGTGTGTGTGTGTGTGTGTGTGTGTGTGTGTGTGTGTGTAGGTTCACATGTATATATGTGCATATGAGGTCAAAACACAGCCTCTTACCTTGTTCCTTGGGAATCCTCCATCCTTTACTGTAAGACAGGATCTCTCGCTGGCCTGAAATTTACCAAGTAGCCTAGACTCTGGGCAGAAAGCTCCAGGGATCTGCCTGTCTCTGCCTCCCTCACACTAGGATGACAAACAAGCATCACCATGCCTGGCTTTTTTATGTGGGTTCTGGGATCAGAAATCAGGTCTTTGTGTTTACAAGACAAGTCATTAACAAACTGAGCAGTCCTCCCCAGTCCCTAAGACTCATTTCTGAATGCAATATGCTTGAGTTAATTCACCTCAGCTGACCTACATTTTGCAGATGGACAGCAAGTGGGACAAAGACGAACTGTTTCAGGTCACTGATGAGTGAGTTGGGTGAGCTTGACTTGGTTTTATTCTGGTGTGCTTATTAAATGGCTCGGTCATAACTGAAACATCATGGTGGCCCCATAAACATGCATTTGGCTTTCCTTATGAGAAGCATGCCTTCTAGTTCATTCTTTAGGGTGAGAACTAAAAATGGACTTTTCTCTGCCTTTGACTGTGTAACTGGCTTAGGTGGGTCTTTAATTTGAGAATCATTCTTTTAATGGGCAGTCATAGATAGAGAGATGGATAGGTAGGAAGATAGACTAAAAGTAGATAATAGATAAATAGACAGACAGATAAATGATACATAGACAATAGATCATTAGATGGATGATCAATAGACAGTAGGTAGGTAGATAGATGTTAGATCCATAATAGATAGATTTCATATACCATACAATTTGTCCATTTAAACTGTACAGACCATACTTTTTTTAGTAAATTCCCAAATGTATACCACTATTATTGCACTTCTAGAATTGTATAGCACCTCAAAAGAAACTCTCGGGTCTGGGCAGTGGGGGAGGGTTATAGCTCAGTTGGCAGAGTGCCTTCCTAGTATGCAGGAGATTCTGGTTTTGATTTCTAGCATAAATCATGAATGGTGCTATCCACTTGTCACCCCACAACTCGGGAGATGCAATCAGGAGACCCAGGAGTTGGTGGTTGTTCTACACTACATACTGAGTTTGAGGCCCCTGGGATGCATGAGACCCTGTGAAAGAACTAAAGAAAGGGAGAGGAGGAGGAGGAGGAGGAGAGAGAGAGAGAGAGAGAGAGAGAGAGAGAGAGAGAGAGAGAGAGAGAGCATAGAACAGCATGGACCCTTTAGTTCTAGCCTTCTACCCTCATTCCCACAGGATCCTATTCCCCAGTGTACTTCACTCCTCAGCTACAGAAAACTCACATGAATGGAATTATACATTATGCAGACTTTTTTAATTAGCTTTGTCCACTTAGTACCACCGTTATGACATTAGTCTCCAGATGACAAATGATCTTCCAAGCTAGTGACTCTTCTCAGCCAAGGCCCAGACCATACGGGTCAAAGACAAGCTGTCTCTATCCAATTCCTGGCCCATAGAACTCATGACAGTAATAAAATGTTTGGCTCCCACCACTAAGTTTTGGAGTGGTCCATTACACAGTCATGGTAACCAGAACAGATACATAGACCTGTCATCCCAGCTCAAGCTCATTCTTTCAAGGTCTATCCATTTCTCTGAATTCTCACCATTTGTATTGGAGCCTTGGGGTTATTTGGATAGGAGTTATTGGATCTCATTTCTTTTTTCCATAAAGCTAGGACTAGCTGCAAGCTCCCTGAAGGCAGCAAGGAATGTGTCATTTTGACAATTATAGCTCAACACTGGCCACAGTGCCTGGAGCATATGAGTGGACTGTCCCAATTATCTATTGTGTCATCCAGGCTAACCCCAGAACTTGGTGCCTTAACACAGGGGTTAGAAAATTATGGTCTATGGGCAGATCTGGAATGCCAGCTCTTTGTGTAAATAAAAAGTTAGGAGTACCCAACAGAACCAATCTTTTACTCATGGCCTCTGGTTGCCTTTTGGTGGGCATGAATATTTGCAACCAATACCTTACATCCTTCATGAGAAGCCTGAAATATTTACTACCTGGTCTTCACACAAAAAGGTGCCAATATCTGGATAAACACAACACACGTGGGAGACTATATTCTTGGCTGGTACAAGAATAACTGAGATGGTCTCTGTGATGGCTAGCTTAAATTGTAACGTTGACACAACCTGTATTATCTACATTGAATGGGCTTGCTTGCACGTCTGTGAGGGATTATCTTAATTGATGTGGGAAGATCAGTAAACTTTGGGCAGCGCCATTCCCTAGGTAGGAAGTCCTAAACTATATGTGTAGGGGAAATGCTAGCCAAGCCCACTTGGGGCCTAGCACAGGTGACACAGACCACGAACACTTGGGCGTGGTCAGAGTGACGTAGCAAGACTTTAAATATGAGGGTCGCATGCATGCAGCTCTCACTGTTCCCTGACCCACCTGGTTGTACAAGACTGACTCTGTTTCATGAGTACTTTCTTAATAAACATCTGCTCATCAGACTAGCTCTGACTCCATTGCAGTACACATTAATTTCATTGCACTTTATATATGAGCTGCTAAATCAAATTGAGCCAAGCAAACAAGCGAATAAGCATGAATTCTTTTCTCTCTGCTCTTGACTATGGGTGTGATGTGACTGTTTTCAGTGCCTGCTTCCTTAGCTTCCCAGCTATGATGGACTGCAACCTAGGATTGTTGAGCTGGAAATAAACCCTCTCTCCCCTATGTTGCTTTTGGTCAGGATATCTCATCACAGCAACAGAAACTAGAACAGTCTCACTGGCATGATGCAGTCAGACAGTTTTACATGCCATGACTGCTAGTTGAGAGGAAATATTTAAAAGGAAGAATGGCTTATTTTGGTCCATGGCATCTGGAGTTACAGTCTATGTTCGTAGATCTACACTTGTTTCTAGGTTAGTGGTGAGGATGAACATTGTGATGGAAGCGTGTTTGTAGAGTAGAACTGCTCACCTTATAGAGGCTAGGAAGCCAAAAGAAGATAGAGGGGGCTAGAGACAAAATACCCGTTGTGATCATTCGAATGATAACAGCCCCCATAGGCTCATAGATTTGAATGATTGGTCACCAGTCAGCAGATCAGAATGTAGCTCTCAGCTACTTCTCCAGCACTGTGTCTGCCTGTGTGCTTCCACGCTGATAACTGACTAAACCTCTGAAATTGTAAGCAAGTCCTCAATTAAATGTTTTCTTTTATAAGAGTTGCCTTGGTCATGGTGTTTCTTTGCAACAATAGAACACTGACTAAGACACCCTTCAAAGGCAAAAACCTCCAGCTATTCCTTCCCAGAGTCTACAAGTTCTATCACCTCCCAGTAGTTTATCTCAGGGGTGAACCTACTAATAGATTCAAGCACTGACTGTTAGAAAGAACTGTCATGATCTGTCTGTGGAAGTGCCCTCACAGACAAACTCAGAAGGATGCTTTGAAAGTCTCCTAGACTGGGGCTAATGAGATGGCTCAGCAAGTAAAGGGGCTTGCTGCTAAGCCTGACAACCTGAATTCCATCCCCGGAGCCCACATGATGGAAAGACAGAACCAACTCTAGCAAGTTGCCCTCTTACTTCCACGCGCACCCAGGGCACATACACACAGAGCACACCCAGATAGACACAAAATAAATAATAAATGAAAAAAGGAAAATTCAGTACTTGAACTGGGACTTGAATAACATTTTATTTTGTGTCTTCACAGGAAATGAAGAAAAATAGCCAAGAATCTAGGCAGAGACCCTTCCACTGTGGCCCCTGCCCCTTGTCCTCCTGTCAGAGAGCAAGGCTGGATGCACACAGCCTGGGCAGCCTTGCTCATCATTCAGCAGGAGCAACTGCAGCTGGTTAATTACCAGACACCCAATCTCTCATTCATACCATTCTGAGAGCAAGGATCCCACACATCTTACTTTACCAGGAGCCCTGTGTTCCTTCCTGCCCTGCAGAGGGGGATGGGTGGCAGGTTTCAGACTTCACAAAAGCACCAGTTTAAAGCTCAACAAAGAAATGCTTCACACTCAATGAAAATGAGGGTTTGAAAGAAACAAGAAGCTTAGTCTCGATTTTCTGTTTCCTTGCCTTCCCACCTTCTACCAAAGAAGGCAAGGTAGGGCCTCCTGACACCCAGCTCTGGAGGGAGAGCCAGAGCTCTGTGGTTGTAACTTGGTCCTCACAGCCTCTTAGATCCCATACAGTTTATATTAAGCTAATTAATCTCCTTCCCCCTACCCCTCTGTTTATTATGTCTTCACTACTTACCTCCAAAGAACACTTCTGGGGCAGTGGAGAAACAAGAATGGGATAATGTAAATAACAGCTAAAACATTTTAGTCCCTGGCAAGTACTCCACTGTGCAGCCACACCCCAGCCCCTCACTGGGGGATTCTAGGCAAGTGCTCTACCACTGAGCCATGCTCCCAGACCTTCACTGAGTGGTCTGTCACTGAGATATATCCCAAGTCCTTCCTTCATATATATTTTTTTTGAATGCTCACAACTGCCTATAACTTAGCTACAGTGTAACTGATGCTCCTTTTGGGCCTTCATGGAACTTAATCTATGTATCACAGATACACATGTGCACAGACACACACACACACACACACACACACACACACACACACACACACACACATAAATCTTTTAAATAGAACCTTGAGATGCTGAAGTGATAGATCACTTGTTAAGAACACATACTGTTCTTCCTAAAGACCCAAGTATGGTTCCTGGCACGAACAATAAGGTGTTCAACCATCTGTAACTCCAACCCCAGGGCCTCTAATGTTTTAGGCCTCCATGGGTACCTGATCTCATGTGCACACACCTCCACCTTCCATAAACATAATTTAAAATAATAGAAATAAATCTTTTAAAAACACCTTGAAAATGACATAGTGTTATGCTATATGGGTTATTGTAGAAGACATTGGAGTATATACCATGAAATTTATTACGGATCATGGAAGTCCATTGTGGAGGCTGGCAATCATGTTAACCTGCTCATTGAATGTGTATTGATGAATAAATTTGTGGTAAACTAGTACAAAGATGTCTAATTACTTTCACATGATTTCTGTCTCTGACACCTGCTAGCTGCATGTGTGAGTGTGTAATTTAATTTTTCTAAGCTTCCATTTCCTGATCTTGAAGGTGTGTTAATTTACATATTCAATTTAGTAGCATTTAACATGATGTGGAGGATATGGGATAAATAATGCATTTTTAAAGATTTATTTTAATGATGTGTTGTGTGTGTGTGTGTGTGTGTGTGTGTGTGTGTGTGTGTGTGTGTGTGTGTATGCATGTGAGTGCAGGTACTCTCAGAGACCAGAAGAGGGCATCAGAACCTCTAGGGATGGAATTACAAGTGTTTGTGAGGTGTCTGACATAGGTGTGGGGAACTGAACTTTGGTCCTTTTGTGAGAGGTATACATACTCTTAATCACTCTTAATCACTGAGGCAGTGATTAAGTAATTCCCAATCCTCAAGATTGTCATATTAAATTACATGTTAATAAATTAATATAGAAGCATTTAACATGATATGGAGGATAGGTGATCAATAATCATTGCTTATTTTATGATACTTTTCATAATTCTTAGGCAAAGGCTCTTTAAAAATTCATCTTATAAGACTTTATCCTTGAAGGAGAAGAAATGTTGACTACAAAACAAAAAAAAAACCAAATTCTAAAGCATTTATAGTCTTCTTTGAAAACAGCATAATTGACAAAAGATTGTATTAAAATTATTGAAAAAAGGACTACCAGCGGGGTGTTGGTGGCGCATGCCTTTAATCCCAGCACTTGGGAGGCAGAGGCAGGCGTATCTCTGTGAGTTTGAGGCCAGCCTGGTCTCCAGAGCGAGTGCCAGGACAAGCTCCAAAGCTACACAGAGAAACCCTATCTCAAAAAAACAAAAAAAAAGAAAAGAAAAGAAAAGAAAAAAGAAAAAAAGGAATATCAAGGACATTGAGGAAAACTGGTTATTGAGGAAAACAATAATATTACCAGAATAGTGAAGACATAGGTACTATCAGGAGAAAAAAAGCTTTTAGGAATTCCTAAATAAAGGGAGTCAATGGGCATGGTCATATATTGTAGCAGTGTCAGATGATGAAAACCATTTTGAAGGCACTAGATTCATGAGCAAAACTTATGCTGAGGAGCTGGCAAAATGGCTCAGTTGGTAATAGCATTTGCTGTCAATCCTCGTGGCAATGAGTCCCATCTCTGGATTATAGATGATGGAAGGAAAGAAACAACTCCTGAAAATTTCCTCTGACATCCACATGTGGCATGAGTACATGTCACCCACATGCATACCCACACTAAATAAATAAATAAATCAAACATAAATGAGAAATTTAATATACATATTGCTTAAGCTCTTCTCATACAAGGAACCTGTCTTCAATATTGTGGTGTTTTGAATGTCCCCCATAGGTTCATAGTATTTAAATACTCGGATGTGAGTCACTGGAGGTGGGCTCTGAGGCTTTATAGATTGATTCCACTCCTACTCTTTCTCTCTGCTATGTGTGCATGCAACGTGATCAGGCAGCTTCCTGCCCCTCCCACCATGTCTTCCCTGCCATAATGGACTGTATATCTCTATAACCCAAAATAAAATCTTTACTTTCATAAGTTGCTTTTGACCATGGTATTTTATCATTGTGAAAATATTGGGGGGGTTTATTATTCTTATTTGGTTGGTCTTCATATCTAAAACTGAATTTAAAAAAATGCACAAAATCACACAGAGAAAATGGTGCCACTTTTATAAAAATAAAGTCAGATATTCAGATATGTATGATTTTTAAATATTTTATTCTCTCTCTGTCTCTGTCTTCCCCCTCCCCCCATGTGGTGTGTGTGTGTGTGTGTGTGTGTGTGTGTGTGTGTGTGTGTGCGTGCGTGCGTGCGTGTGTGTGTGTGTGTGTGTGTGTGTGTGTGTAACAATGCATGTCACTGCATATATGTGCATCAGAAGACAGCTTATGGAAGTCACTTCTCTCCTTCTACCATATTTTGTTTGAGGGATTGAACTCAGATCTTTAGGCTTTGCAGAAAGTGCCTTTACCCACTGAACCATTTGTCATCACATATACTCATAATTGAACATACAATGCATGTGTGAGCATATGTGCACAGATGCATGAAAAAAAACAGCAGGAAGTTTAAAAGCACCCTGCTAAGAGCATTAAAGCCCAGTTGGAAATCAGTAATCATGTATTAAAAAAATTAAGTTGTCAACTAAGAATAGAATTGTTAAGTAATAAAGTTATCACAGGGAAGCAGCTAAAAGAAATAGAGATCACACCTAGGACTGGGGAAACAGAAGCAGCTAGAATTATTAAAAATGAAAGAAAAAGGATGGTACTTCAGTCTCTGAGGGTCTAATGATTGTGTTGCTGAACAGGCCTGATAATTCTCACTGTAAAGCCCTGGGAAACTGAAGAGTGGATTTAGACACTAGGAAGACTGAACTGTCAGACTGAGGGAAAAATAGTGTTGTTGGCAAGACAAGAAAGTGGAAGAAAGCTATGGCCCTCATAAGACTCAAGGAAGAACACAGGAAGTCACAGGAAACACACAGGAAGTCTGCTGGAAATACCCAGGATAGCCACAGGAAGCACAAAGGAGGTCAACAAGGAGTCTTTGAAGGTTCACAAGAAGCACAGAGGAAGTCTACAGGAAGTACACAGGAAGACCACAGAAAGCGCACATGAAGTCCATCAAAAGCACACATGAGGTCCACAGGAATTCAGAGCAGTCTACAAGATGTACACAGGAGGCCCATAGGAAGTACACAGAAGGTTCACAGGAAGTACACAGGAAGGAGAAATTCTCCACTTCCTCTTCCCTCTTGCATCCTCTCTAGCCCACCTGTGGCCAACTCTTACAAGGTCAGATATGGTTTGCATCGTCCCTGTCCTGGAACTACAAAGCCCCTTACTAGAGTCAGTGATAATGCAAAGTCAGTATCCCAGGAGCAAGGGATCTTTCTGGGATAATGTTGACTGGAGGCCTGGAGACTCCAGGAGCACACACATTTGTGAACTCTGGGAGATACAATGATCAATGACTGCCAATGCAACCTATGGGTCATTATCTAGAAGCAAGGTAGAGCTGGAAGTTAGTGATTCAATTATGAGAGGTAGCAAACACCTCACGACCCAAAACAGCATGTATTTTTATTCCTGTAGTGCAGGAAGTGTCTTTTATGCTTAATTTTTATCAAGCTGTGAAATGAGAACTTAGCCATAGGTGTCTTATTGATGCCAGCAGTGCTCAGGAGGCTCTGACTCTCAAGTGCCTTCAAGATTATCCTCCTGCAGTGTTCCCACAAGCACACAGCCCAGTTGAAAATGCAACTTTTTTTTTTTTTTGGAAGTTTCTTAGGAAGTTTTTTTTTTTTGGGGTTTTTTTTTTTTTTTTTTTTTGGTTTTTTTTCAGCTTCATTCATTGTAATGTCTCAGAAATCCCTATTCAGTACCAGGGTCAGTTACTCACCAAAAGCATGTGGGAATTAACAAAGCTTCTAGGCAGCCAGTCTGTCTTTTTGTCATTATAGTCAGGGGAAATAAACATAGAGAGAATACATATGACATGAAGACACTCAAAAAATTCAAGTCAACATTATATTATTTCATTAGTTTTGTCTGTGTACACATGTATGGTGTGTGTCTGTGTGTGTGTGTCTGTGTGTGTGTGTGTGTGTGTGTGTGTGTGTGTGTGTGTGTGTGTGTGTATGAATACTCAGAGACCAGAAAAATGTATCAGATCCACTGGAGCTGGAGCTAGAAATCATGAACCACCCAATGTGGGTGCTGCAAACCAAACTTGGGTCCTCTACAGAAACAATAGGTGCATTTAGCCGCTAAGCCAAGTACCCCACATGGATTTAAAAGAAGAAAATAGCTGCTCCTGGGGCTAAAGATTGTTCAGTCGTTGAAGTGTTTGCCTTGCAAGTATGAGGATATGAGTTTAGTAACCTAGAACCCACATAAAAACCTGGGCAAAATGGCAGGTACCTATGATCCCTGAGCAGGGGAGATGGAGACAGGGAGAGGCCTAGGGCTTGATGGCCAGCCAGTCTAGCCAAATTGGTGAGCTCTGGGTTCAATGAAAGATCTTGTGTCAAAAATAAGATGGAGCATGATATAGGATGAGACTTTGAACTCCACATATATGTGCACATACATGCATACACTCCTGCACACACACACACACACACACACACACACACACACACACACACACACACACACACACCAAGCACTGTGAGATGCTCCTCAGGTTACAACCCCACCACCAGGTGGACACCTTACTCTAAGATGGAGTTCCAGTACAGGACAAGTGGTTTTGCAGGAGTCAACTTTCTAAATCCTATATTTTGCACCTATGGAGTCTGGTTAGCAATCCCTATCTTGTAGGGCTGTTACTAGAAGTAAATACAATAACAAGGAAAGAGATCTGGCAAAATGCCTGGAACGCACACGGGTCACAAGTATGAGAGTTTATTTATCCTCTCTAAAAGTTTATGAGCTGGTTATAAAGACCAGACATTTCCTTTCCATGAGCTGAAGAGAAATTTTTAAATCATCCTATTGAAACAGTAGAAAGGAATAAACCCTATAAACACTGGATCTTCTCCCACAGTTACAGAGCTATAGCAAACTGTATCCTTTTCTTAGAGGAAGTAATTTCCTTATTTCTCTTGGTATACTGAATTAACATTAACCTGGCACCAAAACACCACCACAGTCAATATGATTAGCAAATAGCTACTAAGTGAATAATGGGAGGGTAGTGTATAAAGCATGGATGCACTGGACAACAGATGACTCCCACCTTTGGGGAAGGGAAACATCTGCTCATCATGCTGCTCAGAACCACATACGACTTAGAACTGCAAGTTATTTATGGAATATTCCATTCAATATTTTCAGATCAAAATTGATGAGGGTTCACCGAAACCACAAAAGATAAAATGTTTGATATATGTTAAAACATGCATACACATTTATACTTTTATAAATACATACAGTGCTTATTTATGGAAGTGTGTATATATGGAAGTATAAGGTACATGCATATGTATTTAATTACATTTATATAATCATTACTGTAGTGGTTTTCATGGAATAACAACTGGTTTCAAAATAGAGCTCCTTATTCTAAACAAAAAAACAAAAACAAAAACAAAACAAAAACAAAAAGCTCTCCAGGAGATGGAGAGATGGC
Organism: Cricetulus griseus; assembly: GCF_003668045.3. NCBI lineage: Eukaryota > Metazoa > Chordata > Mammalia > Rodentia > Cricetidae > Cricetulus > Cricetulus griseus. The sequence continues at coordinate 112,054,342 of NC_048597.1, read as the reverse complement.
TCAGTGGTTAACAGCACTGGCTGCTCTTCCAACGGACCTGGGTTCAATCCCCAGCACCAATAATGGAAGTCTCACAACTATTTGCAACTCTAATCAAGGGGGCTCCAATACTCTTTTCTGACTCTGCATGCACGTGGTGCACAAACGTACCTACAACAAAACACCCGGATGCTCTCTCTCTCTCTCTCTCTCTCTCTCTCTCTCTCTCTCTCTCTCTCTCTCTCTCTCTCTCTCTCTCTCTCCAGACCAGAACCTTGGGCCTTGGGCACTCTGGAGCTGGAGTTTCAGATAGTTATGATTTGCCCAACATGGGTGCCAAGACCAAATTTGGGTCCTTTGCAAAAGCAGTAAATTATCCTAACTCCTCAGCTACCATTTCAGTTCCAAAGTTCTCCAATTTTCAAAAATAGAAAGATCATGTCTATAAAAATAGATCAAGCTTATCAAAGAGAATAATAGAAGATCCTGGAGAAATAGTAAAGGTAAATAACCTTGAAATCCTAATTAAAAACTATTGAGAAAAATAATCAACAAACAGAAAAACATACCAAAAGAAAACAAGATACCAAAATAAAAGGTGATTAATTGCAAGAAAGAAGGAAGCAAGGAGTAAACAGGATTTGGAGTTAGTGGCTTGGTCTTTGTGGCTTCTTCATGGTGCCATCTTGGGCAGCTTACTCCATCTCCTCCTTTATGTCATCTGTGACATGGAGTTGATCTGCTTCCTACTGTCATCTCTGGGACTGAATGAGCTAGCCCTATTTTCTGTTTTCACACATGCTAGTGCTTCTGAGGGAATGGATGGATAAAAGGAACTCTGGGAATTGAGTGATGCTCTGCACTTGTTCTGACCTCTCCACTACCAGATCACTCTCCTCATATGTGCTGTCTGCAATTAGTCTCTTCTTAGGGATTTTGCAGAGATGATCTGTAGCTGAAAATTTCTTTGAAAACCACTAACCAAGGCCAGCAAGAAGGCTTAGTGGTTAAAGACACTTGCAGCCAAGCCTAACACCCTGAGTTTGAACATTCAGATTTACATGGCAGAAGAAGAGACCCAATTATCTCAATCTGACCTCTGATCGCCACATGCATGTCACACATGAATGCAAACAATAGGTGTGTACCTGTAATTTAAAATTTGTATGTTATGATAAAGATAAATCTTTCTACCAAAAGCTGCCTGAGCCCCACCACCACATGTGAGCTTTATGCCAGCCGCCCGCCCGAGTTAGGGCCCAAATGAATACACAGAAACTTGTATTAGGCTCAAAGCTGCTTGGCCAATGACTAGGATTCCTCATCTGTTAGCTCAGTCTTAATTATCATAAATCTATATATTTTATAAGACTTATCTTATTGGACGCCTTATTGGCGTCCCTCCTTGCTGGTGGATCACATCCTGCTGTTGGAGGAGCAAGGGGAAAAGGGGACCATTCCTGTTTCTCCTTCACTTAAATATGAGTCTCCTTGCTATGTCACTCCCTGCCTTCACCACTTCTCTACTACATTTCCCAGAATCCTCTTTGACTCCTAGTCCCGTCTAACTTGCTGCCATTGGCCAAAAAGTATTTTATTCAATAATCAAGAAGATAAACATACACAGAAGTACATTCCCCATCATTTGTATTTAAATAAGTAGAGATTAGCAAGAAGTGAATCCAAGACAGTGCCACCAATCCACCCTAAAATCATGGTTCAAAGCAGAATTACAGGATCAGGAAAACACAAAGATTTGATTTGGTTAAATGGGTTTAATTTCAAAACAGTATTAGGCTGATAGGGAAACTTTGATTCAAATTATATTTGACTAGAAATAGAAAAGCTCAAAGCATTTAACAGAAATGATATTTGTGATTTAAGAAAGAGGACAGGTTAGAGGAAAGGAGTAAATACACCGATTATAGCATTAAGCATAATAGGCCGTGTTCTGCTTCTACTTTTAAATATCATCTACTTAGTGGTCCTGAAGCAGCCATTCTCAACTCTTAATTAAAATACTTCTTTAAAACAC